>NC_056747.1:722442219-722794719 GCF_019279795.1 Protopterus annectens
GTTAAAGTGCAATTGACTGTAATTTGCAGCTTCCACATTGTCAGGGATAATTTGCCTCTCACTGCTCTAAAGATTTCAAAGGCCTTCCTTAGGGGTACTTTTCTGCTACTTCCTCTTCGGAACCCTGTCTCAGTGTGGGATTTGCCTTTCATGTTACAGGTGTTAGTGGGTCACCCATTTGAACATGCTGCTACCATCAGTTTGCTTTAGTCTTGGAAAATGTTCTTTGGTAGCAGTCAGTTCTGCTAGATGCATATCCGAGTTGCAAGTCTTCTCTTCTGTCCCACCATATTTGGTTTTCCATAAGGATAGGGTGTCTCTGCACAAATACCTCCTTTTTCCCCAAGGTAGTTTGTCTCCTTTTCCAAGTCTCAATTGTGTCAGATTGTTTCTAAGTTTTTCTCCAAGTGGTTGTCAGCTTGAATTGTTTTTGCATACTGTTTGAAGGGAACATCCTTGCGCCACAAACCAAAAGGTGGTTGTTTCAGAGCTCTGGCTGCTTCCACTGCCTTTTTCTCTAGAGCTTCATTGGGTGATTTGTGTGCTGCTGCTACCTGGGTGGGTCCCCAAACCTTTGTGTCTCACTGCAAGCTAGACATTCAACTGAGATCTATGGCTTGTAGAATATTCTTCTAGAACCCCCTGTGGTATGTTGCTGTGGACTCTGTCCAACAGGTTGAATCCAGTCAGAAAAGACAACATTGCATATGAACGTTATGCACTCACTATAATGATATATCTATGTTGTCTTTCTCCAGCTGGTTCAACCTTCCCTCCCTTCTGTCCCCACCTGTCTCAGTAAAGAGTTCCTTTTCATATGATGATCAGGTCGAGGAAGTTGCTTTACCTGGTTTGTGGGTATCTTTATGTCCTTTCTTTTAGGTTATGTCAGTTGAGGCAGTGAGGGGAAAACTTAAACTGAAACTCTGTAGGTGAGCAAAGTGTTATGGGTAGAGGAGGCCGAGCACAGACAGCCAGTCTTGGAGATTTGGCTGGTCTCTGATCAGAGTCTGATCCAATAACCCACAGGGTTGAATCCAGATGGAGAAAGACAACACTGATCTGTCATTATGGAGAGTACATATTCCCCATCCACAAGAACTGTGCTGTCTCAGAAACCAGTCTACCATATGTGTAGTCAAACAAAGGTGTTTGAACAGATGTTGCCAAACACAGTTGACCAAGCTTGCGGAACCGATATATGGGCACACACGCGCACACATATACATACACACACACCACATGCATATATTTTTTTTCCACTTCTAGGTAACTACTTTCTAGGTAAGATTTCTGTTGTCGTTACTGTTTCAGGTGTGCACCCTGGTGTCAGAACTGAGCATTAATAAGTTTTTTTTTACAGAAAAAAATCCTTCCACATGACATTCATGAGAATTATGTTTGTTCAGGGGAAGCTCATATCCCCTCCAAGCATGAGATTTGTGCGTAATTTTATTCCTCAGTACTTCGGTATAGGATGGGTATGTTGGTCACATTTATACAAAACAGTCATCAGCTCTGTCTTCTGCTTCTCATGATTCCAACAGCACCTTGTACTTTGGGTCCAAGACCATTTTTTCCACAATCTTAAAACCCTGCAAACATACTGTAGTTAAAATAATTGAAAAAGAGGACAGTACTGAAGAGATCTTACTTTGTTGTCTGAGATGGCCTTTAAGATAGTGGCACCCATTATTAAAAAGGTTCCTATTAAATCAGTGGAAAAACATTGTCATCCAGTTACGGCTGTGGGGTTTGAGATGTCACCACTAACACCCTTCTCTGTGTCTATGGCAGTGATCTCAGGGCTAAGACTCTGACCAAAGTTGATTCAGGACTGTTATTAGTTTTGATACAGGTGTCTGTCCAGGGCAGCTTACTTTGCTGTGACATTCACTCAGAACATGCTGTGTGTCAGTGCAGGCTTCATCTCTGGCTCCAGATGTTTCTGTTGCTAGTCTGTGACCTCTGGTCTTGCAGTTTTTCATACAGGACAGAAGGACTGAAGTTCTTGGGCAACTTCTTCAAACCATTTCAGCTTTCAAGGGGATGGCTTTGTGTTTATCTGCGTCACCTCTTCTCAACCCACCTAAGATAGCAAAAGGAAGCACACTGATTCCCCTACATAGTCCTCTGAAGACAATTTGAGGAGGATGAGAGTGATTGTTCTGCAGCCGCACTGCGATGGCCCCAGATTTGGAGATGTTCTGGAATTGATGCCAGAGGAGCTGGCCAGCTGATACTTCCTTGCAGTGGATGCTGTAGAAGGCATTTCACTTCACTTAGCATTCTTCCTGGGTGGTTTTCACTTGGCAGATAGTCATTATCAAGGCTGCCTTGGAGACGCCAGATATGGCAGCTGAAGTTCTAAACAAAAGTGAACTGTTTTTTTTCATCCCTCCAGGGGTTAGAATTTCTATTTGGAGAGTACAAAACCAGATGATTTTGTTTCAACAGCTGTTTTTAGAAGGGCTGAAACACCACAAAACCTTATGGCTGATATTCCATATAAGGAGTCCTGGGTGGTTGACTACTTGGAACTGCATTTACCCATCCTTCGACTTTTCTCTTAGGGCGCTAAATGTTAGGCCAGTATGCTAGAGCTTTTTCAATAAATGTCAGATGAGATGCTCCCATCCATAGACCAATTACGTGATGAATCCATTAAGGAGAAACTTTAATTCCATTCAGCAGTGGTTTCTGTCATGGTAGCCTGTAATGTCAGCCAAAGTTCTACCTGGACTGTAAATCTGGCAGAGCTGTCCTCTGGCACACATGGCTCAGGTTTACCAACTTTTGTTTGGGATACCAGTGTGTGGAGACATTGCCTGTTTGCCTCCTGGAGGGGAGTATGTGATTTGCCTGCACTCTGAGGCTCATGGGGTGGTGCAGTATCCTAGCTGAAGACCATTGATCATGCTGTGGGTTGGGGGGCTAGCTCCCTAACTCTACATTACCAAGTGCACTCTGTTTGGACCATGGAGAAAAATGGAGAAACCTCAAGCCACCTATGATGGCTGCCTGAAAGGTGGATGTGCCTTGTTTGGCTCCCTACCCTGTAGGGAACAAATGGGCAGACAGAGAGGTACTATCAGGTGGCAGGTAGTGGGGGGAAAAGGCAAATGAGAAAAAAAAGGGGTAAAGAGATTCAACACTGAGGAGTGAATTTTTACCTCCTTAAAGTATGCTGTCAGAAATGTAGAAGAGTTTAATCAATATGGTTTGGGCTTGAGCACCAGCAAGGCCAAGAATCTTGATAACTGCAAGTTTTCAGTGAGGTCACTGGCCTTGTGGTCTACCACAGCCCTTTGACCTGCCAAATTGCCCCCTCTTAAGATAATCAAGGGTCACTTATCCACCCACCTATCTTTGTGGAAAGTGATCGCCATGGTCAAATGGTCAAGGACATTTTAATCCAGGAGTAGAAAAATACCTCTTCTTTCTATCAAAGTGGTCCGCCTCCTTTCCCTGCAGAATGGCTCACCCCATCCCAAAAAAGCACCCTAAGCAGAAAGCCGGTGCCTCTTTAATAAAAGAGACGTCCAGGGGTCCTACTCTGCCCAAAAATGTCCACTCTAGGTTATCTCTCTACTGGGAAAAAAAGTACAATGAACTTCAATCTAATAATGAACTTAAGTGTTGATTGACATTTTGAATGGCCAATGCCTTCATGTCTAACGGAAGGAAATTGGGTGTGCTGTTTGTACCTCCAGGATACTTTGCTCCACATAAAATAATGAAGGAATCAAGCAGGTGTTTCCCACTTTAGAGTCAGAGCCAGTCATTGTTCTGGACTCTACCATTTGGTCACACCTCAGCCCCCAAGGAGGTTCACTAAATGCATGTCTGGGCGTGGTCCACTCGCATCAGCAAAAAGTCAGTGTTCTTTTATCTGCTTGGTTGGTTGCTAGCTGCCTAACCCTAAATCACTTAGTGTCATTGAGCCGCGTTTCTAATCTTTTTGTTCCTTTCTCTTGCACTAACATTGAATCCAACAAAAATCCCATCTACAGCTTGCCCAATTACTATTCATAGATTGCAGCCTGTACACACAGTTATGCAGAGCAAGACTCCCCATGTGCAAGGACCTTCAAGGAAAGACTTTTTTTTTTTCTTCTCATCATCATCCATACCTTAGTTTTATTTTAAGTTGTAGGTCTCTCAGTAGCAGCTATAGCCATGATTCCTTATGCAGTATTTTACATGAAAGTAATGCTTCCTTCAGTCTCTTCCACCATTCTCCCCATACATGGCAGGCATTCATCAGGCAGATAATTCAGGACGTCTGAGCATTACTGGAATTTTTCAAATCAGCCTATTGGAGATGAGAGCAGTCTTGATGACCCTTCAAGCATTCCAGGACTCCTTCCCTGTTTGAATTCTAACCATGCTGATGAAAAGTAGCAGTTGTGTGCTGTATCAACAAGTAGGGTGGGAGCTCAACCTTGTCCTTTTGCTCACGAAGCAGTGAGAATGTAGGACAGCGTAATTTCAAACAACCATCTGTTTTTGGTGCTGCCTTTATGAAACGTATGTTCTTCTAGGGGTCCACCCTTCACACATGGCTAGGGACTATGTTAAATGAGATAGAAAATGGACCCACTTGTCTCGGACACAAAAGTTTTATATACTTACCATAGCGGTAGTCTGTAGGAGTTGGCCCATACTTTCAAATGGATAACCCTGCCAACCATACCCTGTCTTGGCTCTCGTCTCAACTACAGACTACTATGGCAGATACCAGAATGAAATAAGTTGACAGTTTACAGAAAGCCAAAACAAATGTTTTGTAGAGCTTATAAAATTGGGTGCATGCAGGGAAGTGAGGGAATAATTCTGGTACTCTTTGTTCTGTGGATATATAGGAGGTCCATCAGAGTGGGGCCTGACATTGCCATGTATGCCAGGCATAGATCTCCCCTCAACAGCCTGTAGGAGACAGAATACAGGTATAGGGCATTCAGGAGGTCTACAAAGGACGTGCTACTTTTGCCTTGTATTCTTTTAGTGAGGAACCTCTGTTTGTGTCTTTCGGCTTTTCCCGGTTAGGGGTCGCCACAGCGGAACTCCGGTCCGCTAATGATTGGTAGTTGATTTTTACGTGCTGAGTTACCAGCCCTAACGCACAACCTTCAACGAAGGTACGCCCATTCATGCATGTCTCCACGCAGAAGACGCTCTAGCTGAGAATCGAACCGGACAGCATCTTACTGTGAGGAGACAACGCTACTGCAGCAGAGGAACATCTGTGGACATTCCAATAATTGGATATTATTGGTTAGGTTAGGGCATTGTGCTCTGTGATAGGTCTGATGTATGACAAATACAGTGGAACAAAGACTTCCTCGGACCGAGATGCCATACCTTTGTTTATAAGTTGTACAACATGGAATGATTGTCTTAGGGGTGTGTTGTCAGTATGATAGTTACCAAAATTGGATGACTTCCCGAAGGATACGGTTATTAGTTTTAGTCCATGGCTCTAACGCCAGTTGTTTGTCAGTCCTTCCTGGAGAACATTTGTGTGAGTGTATGATTCAGTGACTCCTAATTTACAGTCATGTGTAAATTTAGTAAGCCAGAGGCCACTGATATTGGCCTTGACTACAGAGAAGTAAATGCCAAAAAGGAGCAGTCCTAGGACCGATCCCTGATGAACCTCTGTTCTGACTGGCCTCTTTGTAGAGGTGGACTCCCCAAATTCTAACTTCCTGTGAGCCACCTGGCTATCCACTGGGTAACATAAGGGTTTGCACTAATCTCTCAAGTTTCTCAACAATGCCTGAGTGGGGTACTGTCAGATGCCTTGGCCACCTCAAAGGTAGTCATTGTGAACTATTTTACCCTTCCCCATTGCTTTGGTGACCTTCTCAAAGAAGTCCGCCAGGCTGAGTAGGCATGACCTGCCCTTGATGAAACCAAATTGGGTTGGGTCCAGTGTCTTGTTTCCTATTTCATTATTGATCATTTCCTTGATATATGCAAAGCGATGGAAAGAATTGAGACTAGTGAGAGTTGTGGGTCTGTAGTTTCCAGGGTCTGTAGATGGCCCACCTTTGTGCAGAAGGATGACTGTTGCTGTTCTACATTCGCGAGACATGAAGCTTGTTTGGAGGTTACAGTTAAATAGCAGTTCCAGAGGGCCTAATAGTTTGTGTCATGCTGTTTCGAAGGCATCCTGGGATATTTTCTGGGCCCATTGATGCAGTGTTCTTAGCCTTAGAGTGAGAATGAAGGACCTGTTCCCTAGTGGTAGCAGGGGGATTTTTATTTAATATTTCCTGAGAGAAGTTTAAGGGGGAGAGAGGGGTAAAGTTGGAGCTGAATTTATAGGCCAATAGGTTTGCTTTATCTTCTGGCTCAGTATAGGTGGCTCCATTTACAATGAGCTCTTCACACAATTGTGCATTGCCTTTGAGGTTGTGGACATAGCTAAAGAATGCCTTGTGTTTGTCCTTGTTGTAGGAAGCCAAATTTATCTCAGATTTGCTTTTGGTATACTTTTTGTCCTCTGAGGTGTTTAGTTTGAGAGTGCTTTTACCCACTGGTGGCTGCACCTCCTAATTTTTGCCATGATTTTCTTCCTTCTGTTATACAGTCTATTTATATGATTACAACAGGGTGTCTTGTTTTTTGAGTTAGTTCTGTACTTTTCCTTGGTGGGTACAGATGCCTCTGTGCAGCTATTAACATGCACATATAGGGTTTCTGTGAACAGTTTTGTGTAGGCAGCAATGTTCTTAGGGTTTAAGGCGGCTTGAAGTTTATGCCAGGTTATTTACTTAATAGTAGGAAGTTAGCCTTAGAGTAGTTCCTGAATATTCCAGGGTTAGCTGGGGTTCCAGGTTCTATTTTTTACTTCAAAGGAGACCATTTTGTGGTCTGACCTTACCAGAGAAGACATTACACTAGGGGATGTGCAGCATTCTCCCACATTGGTGAGGACCAGATCCAGTATGGTTGTACCCCTGGTTTGTGTATTAACAGTCTTGTCCAGGGAGTTTGTGTTTACAAAATCCACAATCTGTGCCTGTATGTTTTGTGTCTGATATGATTCCCAGTTAACAGCGGGGTAATTAAAGTCACCCATGAGAAAGGTATTGGGTTTGGGTGGTGAGTGTTTCCAGTAAGTTTAAATACATGGTATGGGTTTCCTAGATCGTAGAGGGGGACCTATAGCTCACAGGGAATTGGTATTGGAATCTGCCTATGTTGATTTGAATGTGGAGAAGCTCACGTGGGTTGTCCTGTTAGACCAGCCTTGAGGTGTACTTATTTTTTATGTAAATTGAGACCCTTCCACCTTTAGTCCCTGTCTGTGTAGTAGCTGGTCTAATTGTGTAGAAGGCATTATAACCTTGCACTGTCTGTATGCGGTCTGTGGCTTTAAACCATATCTCATTGACCACACAGACAGCATGCTCTAGGGTGAAGAGAGCTTCTAGGGAGTGTAGTTATTGTTCAGACTCCTAACAATGAGCAGTAACACCTTTAGATTTTCTTAGGTTTTAATTTGCCAGATATGTTAGAAGTACTTTCATTTTGGCATTGTCTAAAAAAAAGGCACTATGGGGGGAGGACAATGTTTTAGCTAATATTCGAAAGCCTAGAGAGGAGAGGTGCAGACCATCCCTGGCAAAGCAGTTGGGTCTGTTGAAAATCTACTTCCATGCTGACAAATATTGCACCCCATTAGAATGACACCAAAACTAATCCAGTTGTTAGTCATCTTTTGTTTGTATTGTGGCATCATCCTTAGAAAAGATAAAATGTTCAGTGCTAGGCTCATACCAGCCTAAGACACGCATTCCAAGAGCTCCATGATGTCTATCTTCATATAGTGTAGGGAGGTATGTCTTGGATCATTTACACCCATATGGATTTTGACTGAGTCATACTGCTACTTGTGGTCCAGTAACCTGAGTGCATGCTTAATGTGGCCGATTCTGGCTCCTGATAAGCAAATAATCATGACTTTCTCTTTGCTCACCCTGGTGAGAGGGACATCAGTGTGTCTCACAATGAAGTCTCCAATGACCAGAATGCTGAATTGTATTGTGACTTGCCTTTTGGGCTTAGAAGTATAAACTCCATGAGATGTAGCTGTATGTGTTGATGTGGGTGGTGTTTTGAAAGAGTGCATTTGGGGTGGCTGAGGGTGTTTGTTAAATGTACTTCATCAAGGAGGTCTTTGGGGTTTAGGAAGGTTACATTCAAGTGCCGCAGCATATGTGGGTCTGTGTCTACTTTGAATTGTATGTTATGGGTGCAATCTGTGTACTACTGACAACCATTTTGACATTAGGAGTGCTTTTTGTGAGAGCTTTGCCTCCAGTGACATTGTGTAAGTACATCTCTCACATGCTTTATCAGTTTGCTTGAGGATTAACTAGCTGTCAGTAAACATGAGGCAATTTTTTCATTGCCTGAAGATGCCCATAACCACCAAGTTGGTAACAGATAGTGAGAAAGTTTATATCCATGGCAGCAGACCCTTTTTTTATTGATTAGACAGTTGGAGTGAGAATATAAAGTAATATCAGGAGTGTCCAGTTTGCAGTTCTGGAGGCAGTGCTTGTCACTGCAAACCAGTTGTCCTGCGTGCAACTAGATATTGGCAACATTTCCAGGGTGCTTTTACAGTACAAATGTCAACTCAAGGTATTTGTGTCTATACAGGGCAGTTCCAAACACTTGAAGGGAAACTGATACGTAGAACCTGGTGATTTATGGATGAAGTATTGAGTGAGATATCCTGAAGTTAGGTTAGACAGCAGCAAATCGAGCAGTACTTGCAAAAACAAACAATTAGCTTTGTCAAGAATGATGAAATTAAGGGATCTGCCTGAAATGGCTACTACCTGGTTATTACTAGTGCTGATCTCACCGCAACTTCACGCTGCTGGGATACAGTGCTCCTTTGAACAGTTATCACCCCCTCACCCAAAAAGTGTGCAGGGGGTGTAGCAGTCATCTCTTAAAAATTTCCTAACCATCACCTTATTTCCACAGGAAATACCCAAATTTAACAATAATGAACTTGTAATAACACTCCTAAAAATCACCAATAGGAAAACTATATGTTTAATGGCAATTTTTATAACACCAGGGAATAAAATTGATGCTTCTGAAAGCATCCTGTATTGGATATCCCAAAAAATTAACCATGAAGCTATAATACTTGATGACTTGAATATAGACTGGCGACTCATAAATTCTACTACCCAAATGAATCCATAAACTTGTCCGACTTCAGACAATTAGTAACCACATCAATATTAAATAGGATTCTTACAAGCAAACCAGGCAAACTGACAGAAGTTGGCTGCCTCTCAGATAGCATAAGTGACCACATACCTACATATGCCATTAGAGCTCACCATAACCTAAATAAACGTATTACCTATAATCAAATACGAAATACAACCAATTTCAGTAAAGATATTTTTAATGAAATGCTAAAACAGTACAACTGCAATGTACTTAGAACAATTTTATTTATTTATTTTTATTTATTGACATTTGTTAACCGGGTTGGTCCAACTGGGCCAGTAGCCCATTTTCAGTGGAGACCCGAGGAGAAAAGCTCCAGATTACAAAGAAATTGCATATTAAAAATAAAATTCACACTCAAAAACATTACAGTACATATGATAGTTCACACTTCAGGAATAGTACAAAGTTAGAGTCCAAAAATGAAAACATAAAGGTAAAAAGCACATACTACATAAAATAGAATTTGTCGAAGGAGATAAACAATAATATTCAACACATTATACAAGTGTGCAATATGGAGAGGATGTGTTTAATAGTAGATACAAGTATTAAAATAGGGGGAGGGTATTGTAAGCATTTCTAGTGGTGGGACTATGAAACAACAGAGAAGTGGAGTTATAGGTTGGGTCATGGCAAGGGCACGTCTTGGTGTTTATAAGATGTAGTTTAAGTTCTTTTTTAAAGTGTTGTGGGTGGGTAATGAAGCAAAGGTGTAAAGGGAGTTTGTTCCAAGATTGAGCAACAGAGCATTTATACAGAAGTTTACCCACATTTTTTTTTCAGATGGTAAATATCTAAAAGTTGCTTGTTAGAGCTACGTAGAGTCCGAGATGGGGAGTAGGGGGTTATGAGGCAGGATAGAACAGGGCATGAAGTTGGTTTGTATAGAATGGTGTGTGATATTTGAAATTGTGATAGCTGGAGTTGGGGGAGTTCAAGCCATTGGAGGGCATCTAGAGCTAGGCTTTGTGAGAGTTATAAGGAGAGTTCTTAATGAATCGAGCTATTTTGTGGTGATGAAGTTTGAGCAAGTTTGTGGATTGAATATTAGTTAGAACTGGGGTAGCATGTCGAAGTGAGGGAAGGAGAAGTGCCTGAGCCAGGGAGAGTCTGGCACTGGAGTTTAGGAATTTTTTTATTGCGATATAGTAATCCTAGTTTCTGGTGAGTTTTTTTGATACATTTTAGTAAGTGAAGGTTAAACTTAATATCTGAAGTAGTTTACTTCATTTGGTCTTCAACCTGTGAGTTACGGATCTGAGTTGGCAACTATTACTAGCATCTGCTCTGAGCTCCAAACTCCTCCCCTTACCCATAATACACCTCCACTGCCTTCCATCCCCAGATCTCGATTGCCATGAATAGCTTATGCATCGTGATCTCTTGAGCTCCAACTTAGTCAAGTGGGCAAAACCTTTTTGAGTTTTTTTTTTCTTAAAAAAATGTTAGTGTTAGTATAGGTTCCTCTTTCTCCTCCCCTCGCTTGGTGCGTCGAGTTAGAGTGTTAGGATAGTTAGAGTAGTTTGTATTGTTGTATAGATTTTTGCTTCACCTCCCCCCCTCAGTTTTTTCTGTTTACAAGTGTGGTGAGTGGGTGTGTAAGAAAGAAACCACTTTTTTTCTTAAGGTTTCTTTTTTTCTGATAGTATGGCTGATGAGCCTATCTTCAAATGTTGCAGTGAGTGTGGCCATAAATTATCCCCTGCGGATGGCCACACTCTGTGTTATGTGCTTGGGTGTGGCCCATCTTAGTGTGGACTGCAGTATATGTGCGGGATTCAACCCCCGTGCCATTAAGGATAGGAAGGCCAAGTTGGCCTCAAAGGCCTTCTCCCTTCAGAGACTGTTTCCTGGTCTCCGGATTCAGTCACAGAGGCTGCTGTGGCCGCCTCTCCTTCCTCTCTTCCCCTCCCTCCCAGGCTGGGACTCAACCTCCTGTACAAAAGCCTGTGGAAGTAGAGCAGAAAATGGGCAGAGAGAAGGAGAGATAGTCGAAGGTGAGGGGAAAGCGAAAGAGATCTCCGGACCCCCCGGACCCGCCTTAACCCATAAAAACATTACGGATCTGTGACTCCCCTCAACTCTGATCTCTGAGGTTCTCCCCAGAGGCGGAGGAGACAGGTTCAGCTTCTAGGGCCTCGGTCGGAGTCCGTGGCTTCATCGAGGACCACCCGGTCGTTGTCAGCGATTGATCTGGATAAAATTATGAGGCTTATCCATACTCTGACCCAGATGGGAGTCTTGCCAGCCCCCCTCCCTCCGGAGGGGGGAGCTTGCTTCTTTTTTTCCAGCCGATATCGCCTTCTCTGATCCAGCCTTTGGGTTCGGAGTATTCGGATCTGAGGATGACTTTGGTCAGGGGGGTCGGTGTCGATGGTACCTGCTTCCTCGACGACGACAGCTACCTGGAAGGTTTCGGATCTGACCAGCTTGGATCCCAGAGCTTGGATGTCGGATCTGAGGGAGTGGAACTTTTTTAAATCAGCTCCACCTTTGTCGGGCCAAGTTCCCTCCCTTGGAGCTCCATCCACTTCGGGCCCGGCTCCGATTCTCTCATCGGACCCGGGGAGACCGGCCTCTTTCTTGGTTTCTCAGGAAGTTCGCTCTCCTTCGGCATTCGTGGTAGAAAGGGTTTTCTCTGCTGGATCGAGACCCCTGTCTGCCCCCTCGGACTCCACCCAGACCCCCTCAGCTCTGTCTATGGTCCACATCGTTTTACCAGAGGGACAGCCCATGCTCGAGGAGCCCCAGACTGTTCCCCGAGGAACATGTGGTTTGCGAGGTCCCCCCAGAGAGCCCCACCGGAGAGGTACGTCGCAAGCATACATTTAAGAGAAGGCACTTGGACTCCCTCGAGTCCCTCACTGAGGACAAGGACTTATATGATGGAGTAGGTTCCTCTAGGTCACCTCCCAGGGATGTCTCCTTTGGAGACATCATGGGAATCCTGCACCAACGGGGAGGTTGGTTTGCCCCCAAACCTTCTGATGAGTCAGTGTTCCTGGAGGCTTTCGGCACGGGCCCATCTACTTCCTGAGTGTCCCCTCCCGTGGATCCTTTGGTGGATCTGGTCACCTCATGGGCATGGAAGGAACCGGACACCATGGGATCTATCCCAAAGAGACCCAACAAGATTTTAAGCCCCCCCAGTAGACCAGCATGGAACAAGGGCTCCCCGTAGATGCCATGGTGGTAGCAGCAGCCACGAAGAAGGAACTTGCTCAGGACAGTTCCTCGGTCCATCCTCCTGACCGAGAGTCGCGGATGATGGACCGCCTAGGGAATCGAGTTTACACTTCAGCTACCTTTTCGATTAGAACTACATGGCCCATGTCACCAGACTCCAACACGCCCCGGTAAAGGAGCTTGAGGAGCCCCCCCCCCCCCCAAGTCCATGTCACAGGAGGACAAGGCTTCATTCTCCACAAGGCTGGCCACTCTAAAAGCAGTCTCCAACATGTCCATGCGACTCCTTTCACATGCACACACAGAAGGAGCAGCTAGGGTGGCTGGGTCCGACGTGTCCATGTGGCGCAATGCCTGGCTCAGGTTATGTTCATTTTCGGAACCCTTCAAGGCTTCCTTTGCCAATACCCCTTATGAGAGCTCTACTCTCTTTGGTAAGACCATCAAAGAGACATTAGTCCAGAGTGGGAAGGGCGGGAAGACACTGTCTGCCGTTGGGATCCGATTCTCGAACCCTCAAAGGTCTTTTTCCCGAAACCAGAGAAGGCAAAAAAGATGTGGTTCCAGAAGTCACAGTATTCCCGGGACACTCGGGGCTCTTCTTCCCTCAGAGGCAGTGGGGGACAGAATGGATGCTGGCCCAGAGGCAGAGGGGGTCCGAGGACTTTTGGGTCTCAAACTTTTCTCAGACAAACCCGGGCAGCAACCCTGCAGGGTTCCCGACTGCTCTACTCTGGAGGCAGTCGGGGGACGAATGTCCTTGCACCTAGCGGTATGGGAGTCCATAACAGACCATTGGGTGCTTCAGATCATATCCAGAGGATACTCTATCCCCTTCATGGGTTCCCCCAAATTTCCCAGACACCTTCCGGATGTACCACCCACGCAAAGGGAGGCAGCAGCAGAGGAAATTTCCAAGCTGCTAGAAAAACGAGCCATCAAAACCGTCCCCCCAGATCAGTCTGGATTGGGCTTCTACTCCAAGTTTTTTTTGGTGCCAGAGAAAACGGGGGACTTAAGGCCCATTCTGGACCTCTCTAGCCTGAACCTGTCAGTTGCCAAAGAGAAGTTCCGGATGGTCACATTACAGTCCATCATGCCATACCTGCAAGAGAGCAACAGAATGTGTTCGTTAGACCTCTAGGATGCTTACTATCACATAGAAATGCACAGAAGCTCCAGGAAGTTCCTCCGCATCAGGCTAGGAGTCAATCATTACCAATTTCGAGCCCTAGCCTTTGGTCTCAGCACAGCCCCCAGGGTGTTTACCAAAGTGGTGGCAGTGGTAGTGGCTCACCTGAGGCTTCAGGGGATTCAGGTCTGTCCGTATCTGGACGATTGGCTCTTCACTGCTCCCACCAGGTGTCTACTCTCCCAAACCAGGGATTATTTCCTGACTCTTGCCCTGCGTTTGGGGATCACAATCAACGCATCCAAATCTCTCCTAGATCCTGTACAGGTGATGGACTACATTGGTGCCGGATAGATACTCTTCATTGCAAAATCTTCCAGACCTCAGAGAGAGTTCTAAACCTGAGGATGCATGTCTCTCTGATCTACCACTCTCATCTCCCAACGGCGGAATCAGTGTTGAGGGCCTTGGCCTCGATAGCGGCGACCATAACTCTTCTCCTGTGTGTCCGGTTACACATGAGAATTCTACAGTGGACTCTAGCTTTGGAACTCCATTGGCATATCCAGTTCAACTCAGTAGAGTCTGTTGGTTGTCCCTCCTATGGTGGATGCACTCTCTGGACATTTTGGAGGAACAACTGTTTGTTCCGGCCCAAGCCGCAGTGACCACGGATGTCTCCCGACTCGGGTGGGGGGGCATTGTTCGAGCAGGACAGTCCAAGGCCTGTGGTACCCACATAGAGACCAGCTTGCACATAAATGTTCTAGAGATGAGGAAGGTCCTTCTAGGGCTGCAGGCCCTTCATGCCTTTCTTAGTCTGGGAACGATTGCAATTCAGTCAGACAACATGTCAGTGTTCTGGTATATTAACAAACAGGGAGGGACCAGATCTTACCCCCTTTGTCGTGAGGCCATGAGAGTGTGGGAATGGGTGATCTCCACCAGTCTTTTTCTGATTGCAACGCATATTCCAGGACGGTCCAACATCCTAGCAGACAGGTTAAGTCGGACCATTCTGATGCCTTACAAGTGGTCTCTGAATATGTCAGTGGAACAGATCTTCAGCAAATGAGGTCAACCTTGCTGCGATCTCTTTGCATCTCCTTCCAGTGCGAAGTGCAATGAGTTTTCCGCTCTGAACCTCCTGCCGGGGGGAGTCCCCCAGAGATGCTCTAGTCCATGCTTGGCCTACCGGTCTTCTGTATGCTTACCCGCTGGTACCTCTTATTCCGAGGTTTCTACAGAAAGCTCGTCGACTGGGGAGCAAAGTGATCCTCAGTGCCCGTTCTGGCCTTGCCAGGTATGGTTTCCCTTCCTTTTGTCTCCTGGCTCCGCCTTGGATTCTAGATCCCATTCAGGATCTAATGTCACACCCTGCCTTTTCCGAATCTGGACAATCTGAAGCTCACAGCTTGGCTGCTCCAGTTCCCATGATTGCTAGGACTCTTGGACTATCCTCCTAAGATCTTTTCTGGTGGCTGCTCATAAGTCTTCGCCCAGGAAGGTTTATCACAGCAAGTGGAAGCGTTTTTCCTTTTGGGCCTCTCAAAGGAGTTTAGACTGTTTCACTGCTCCTATTTCTGCCATTCTTGATTTTCTAGCTGATATTTTTCAACACAGAGCTAGTTCTTCTCCTGTCAAGGTTCAGTTGGCTGCCATCTCTCATTTTCATATGGACAAGAATTCTGCCTCTTTAGCCTCTTCCAGACGGTGTAAAGCCTTTATTAAAGGCAACTTTTTGTTACGCTCCCTGGTCAAAAATACTGTTCCCCCATGGGACCTTACTATGGTTCTTCAAACTTTGGTCACTCTGCCTTTCGAGCCTGCCGCAACTGCAGATCTGAAATTTTTATCTTGGAAAACGGCTTTTCTGGTGGCTATTACCTCTGCCAAAAGGGTCTCAGAATTATAGGCCTTGTCCATCAAAGTTCCTTATATGATTTTTCACGAAGGTAGGGTTTCCCTTCAAACCAGTCCATCCTTTCTTCTTAAGGTGGCTTCACCAGTCAATATCAATCAGACCATCAGTTTGCTGTGTTTTCCCAATTTTACTAACAAGATGGAATACAAACTCCATCTGTTGGATGTTCATAGACAGTTACGATTCTATTTACACAGGACAAAAAATTTCCGTAAATCTGGTCAATTGTTAGGTTTCCCCAAAAAGGGTTTATAGAACGATACAGTCTCCAAGGTCACTATTGCCAAATGGATTTCTTCATGCATCCTTCAGGTATATAAGGACAGAGGCATGTCTCCTCCAGGTCAGGTGAAAGCTCATTCCACTAGGTCCATGGCTACTTCTGCAGCCTTTTGGTCTAGAGTGTCTTTGGATGATATTTGTTCTGCAGCTACTTGGTCCTCATCTCATACATTTATTTCTCATTACAAATTGAATTGGACTTCCAGAAGGAGAGCATCCTTTGGTTCCAACGTGCTCCAGAATATCCTTCCATGAGGGCCTTCCAGGAGTTAGTAGCTGGGGACCCTGTCCCACAGGTTGAAGACCAAATGAAGTAAACTACTTCAGATAAAGAAGTTATGTACTCACCATAACGTTCCATCTGAGTAGTTGTACTTCATTTGTCTTCAACCGTCCCTCCCTCCTTCCCCCGGACCTTGGCATTTGATCAGCCTACAGGCTGCAGTATAGGTCACAAGTAATTTTTCAGGTTGTGTTATCAATATAAGGCTCAGCAAACTCGATTTGGGGATGGAGGGTAGTGGAGGTGTATTATGGGTAAGGGGAGGAGTTTAGAGCTCGGAGCAGATGCTAGTAATAGTTGCCGGCTCAGATCCAATATGGATTCGTAACCCACAGGTTGAAGACAAATGAAGTACAACTACTCAGATGGAACATTAAGGTGAGTACATAACTTTTTTCATCATCAATGATGACACCTAGGAGCTTTGTTTGAGGTTTGGGCTTTTTGATAGTGTTATTGGAGGATGTAATAGCAAACGTAGATTTGTAATGAGAGCGGGACTGGGGAAGAAATAGCTTGGTCTTTTTTGGGTTAAGAATGAGATTATCGGATAGTCATTTTTCGGTAGATAAGGTATTTTGGGCTAGGGTAAGAAGGTCAACGATATTGCTGGAGGTGGAGATAAGAGTAGAGTCATCTGCATATTGGATGATGGTGGATTGTTGGCTGGATGCGTGTAGTTCATTAATGAATATATTAAACAGGAGGGTACCCAAGTAGGAACCTTGTGGAACACCAGATGGGACTGGAATATAAGGAGAGCAGGATGAGAGCTATTTGACAGACTGATGCCTACAAGAGAGATAGCTAGAGAACCAGGTTAGGGAGGTAGTAAGTTAGAGATTAGCTAGTTTGGTTAGTAGTAAAGGGTGAGAGACTGTATCAAAAGTTTTGGAACGGTCGAGGAAGAGACGGGATATGAGTTGGTTGTTGTCACGGGCCTCCGCGATAGTATGTGTAAATGATAAAAGGGCAGTAGTTGTGTTATGGTTAGGCTGGAAGCCATGCTGAGTGGGAGTGAGAAGGTTATGCTGAAGGAGATGGTTGAGAAGCTGTGAATGAATGCATTTTTTGAGGATTTTGGAGGGAGGAGATAGGATGGCGATGGGTCTGTAGTTTGATGGGTCAGCTGAGTTTCCTCCTTTATGGAGGGGGATTGTGAAAAAAGATTTCCAAATGTGAGTTACAGTGGCTTCTTGAATTGACCTGTTGGATGAGAATGGATACAGGATGGGCTGTAGATTCAGCAGCTAGTTTGAGGAAGCTAGAGAGGAGATTATCTGTGGAGGCAGAGCAGGGTTTCAGCTTCAGAAGAAGTGTTTTGATTTAAGAAGTGGAAACAGGTTGAAAGGAGGAGAGGTTTTTATTGAGTGGGTGGGAGGGAGAAGGGGTAGAAGTAGAGTTAGAGTTGGAGGGAGGGAGTTTTTGTATTCTATCAGTGAATTTATTGAGGAGGCTAGCAGTCTCTAGTGGAGATGTATTTGGAAAAGGGGAGGGGTTGGAAGGGCAGCCAGGAGAAAGAATATTGTTTAGAGTTGACCTGCCATTGAGTTAGGCAGAGTTATAGTAGTTTTTTTGACTTTTTATTGGTTTGTTTCTTGACAAGATTCTTTAGTTCTCGGTAATATTGCAGTGGGGGGGGGGGGTACCTCTTTTTTTCTTAACCCAGGGTTTCCAAGTATTTTCTCTTTTGTGCGTAAGGGATCTAGTTTCCTTGGTAAGCCAGGAAACATAATTAGATTTGATTTTAATTTTCCTGGATGGCACAAGAGAGTTGAGGGTATCCAGGAAAATCTTAATGAATTTACTCACTGCGTCATTAAGAGGAAGATGCCAAAGGAACGACCATCAGTATTAGACAGTATGGAGTTAAATTGAGTGGAATTGAAGCTAGTAAGTTTGCGACAGTGTCTGTAAAGGTGGGATTTGGGTGTTTGGTTAAAGTGCTTTAGAACAGAGGTGGGTAGATGATCACTTAGGGAGTCTGAGGTAGTTGGGCTATGGTAAAGGTTGGGGGAGTTGGTGATTATCCAGTCAATAGTGAAGCTGGAGAAAGGTCTTATTGAAGCGGACGGGTTATGTTTATCAGTTGATGAAATCAGTTGAGGTTTAAACTAAGTTGTGGAGAGTCTCTTGCAAGTTTGGACCAGTTGACATCTCTGAGGATGAGGGTTTCATAGTGCATGTTGTGGGAAAACCAGGCTAGAATATTTTCTAGGGTGGGGATATTGTTTTCAGGGGGAATGTAATGGAAGTGTTAGCAAATTTCTTATATGGGTTAAGGTGGCAGTTAAGGATGAGTAGTTCAGCTGGGTGGAAGTCAGGGGTAGAGATGGTAATAGGTGAGAGATTTAGGCTATCTGAGTAGAGGATCGCTACTCCCCCCCCCCCTTTTTAGGGAATCTGTCAGAGCGGTAGATATAACCAGGTGGGAGAATTTCATTGTTTGTGATGTGTGGTTTGAGCCACTAGATATTGCTGTACAACACATTATTTTAGGTCTGTAAGAATGTGTTATTAATCTAGCATTGTTACGTAATGAGTAAAGTCCAACCCCGCACCATGGTCAATAAAAGAAAGTAAAAAATAAATCATGATAAAAAAAGGATAAAGCTTTGAATAACTAGTATAAACATAGAACTCAAAATGCCTTCCAGCAATTTAAACATCTTAAAAACCTTACAAAACTCCATGTCAAACAGGGTAAGTAAACCTACTGTACCAAACTACGAGACAAACATAAAAACAGTCCAAAACTTTTTTGGTCATCACTAAATAAACTACTCCAACCTGGCAAGACCACCACTTCCTCCCCAAAACAATACAACAGACTCTATTCCAACACAGTTTAATTCCTAGTTTATACAATCAGTAGTATCTCTTTTGGACACTAATGTATCTGCCCCATCCAGTCAAAACCTCCCACAGCTCTTCAGTTTTAGTCGAATTACCTACCTTGCTCATAAGGAAGTTGCTCTTTAAACTAAAAAATACTTGCATAGCTGTAAACCAACTACCATCAGACTGCCTAAAAATGTCTGCAGGCGTCATTGCCTTCCCTGTGTCCATACTAATTAATAGGTTCATAGCAGAAAGATGCTTCTCATCCTACATCATACCACTGCACAAAGGTGACACATCAACAGAGTTTAATAACTACAGACCAATAGCAATTCTCTCACCCTTACCAAAATGTTAGAGAAATGCATTCATATGCAGCTGATGCAATACCTAACTTCAAATAATTTGCTCTCATAAACGCAACATGGCTTTAGGCCCCAATAATGCTCTACTACATTTTACCAGTATAATAAACCAACATAGAAACAATGGTCTGCTTGTGTCCACAATTTTCTTAGACTTGTCAGAGGCACTTGATACCGTCTCACACCAGCAACTGTTCATTCGACTCTCTTCAGTAGGACTTTCACAATACTCCTTTTGTGGTTTCTTAGTTACCTATCTGGAAGGCAACAAGCAGTTAAATAGCAACAAACCTACTCATCCTTTCAACCCCTTACTACAGGGCTCTGCTCTGGGCTGTCTCTAATTTAATGTATTTACTAATGACCTCCACGACTGCGGTAGTGGTGCTGCTGTAGCGTTGTCGCCTCACAGTAAGACGTTGTCCTGTTCGATTCTCAGCTAAAGCATTTTCTGTGTGGAGACATGCGTGAATGGGCGTACCTTCGTTGAAGGTTGTGCATCAGGGCTGGCAACTCGGCATGTAAAAATCTACTGCCAATCATTAGCGGACCGGAGTTCCGCTGTGGCGACCCCTAACCAGGAAAAGCTGAAAGACACAACTAATGACCTCCACTCACCATGCTCGTTTAGTTCAGTATGCAGACGTCTCAACATTAATGTGTGTGGCCTTGACAATGACATTACCCAAAAATATTTCTCCTCTGTAGAAACCTGGCTCAGAGAATCAAACCTCCTACTCAACCCCAGGAAAACTAAGTTAATGCTTTTTACCTCCAAAAAGTTGTCAAAATCAAAAGCAATCTTTTACCATAAAGTCAGCAAATAACTGTCATTGAAACTGTAAGTCAGTAAACTTCTAAGTGTTGTAGATGAGTCTCGGGTATGACCAGCATATACTGGACACCATTAAATCATTACACCAGAAACTAGGCTCCCTTTATAGGATCAGTGGATTCCTTACAAATGCAAGAAAAACTAGCCACTAACTTCTTGTTACCCCCACACTCTTATACAGTGCTCCTATCCTTACAAACTTAAGCAGTACTCAAAGAAAGCAACTTCCCCACCTGCTACAGTAAAATAGCTAAATGTCCTACCAATCTCCCTCATAGGACCCACCATCATCATAGCTTAAAGCAATTAAACTGGCTTGAACTGCATAACTCCCTAACATATTCGCAACTAACTACAGCACACACACACACACACACACATACACATCCATCCAGAAAAATGCCCTGAGCTACAAAACCTATTACTGCCATACTGTCCAGCAACAGACTTCAGTTCTAGTAACAAATCGTTATTACTTACAAGTAAGTCAAATGTTGCAGGAGACTCGCTCTACTTCCAATATGTTGCTAAATAGTATCCCCGCACAAATAAAACTCTGACAAACTCAGTAATATTGCTTAAACGTGTTAACCAGTGTTGGTCCTGCACATGCTCATCACAAGTTTAAGACTTTGTGTTCACCATATGATACTCTCTAAATACTCTCCTTAAACAGAGTACTCTCAACCTCTCACTGAAATGGTAAAACATAACTGCCACCTGTACAAAATAGTAATTTCTACCTCTGTAAAAATCTTGGTGTATAAATGTAATTACTTTTTGTTTATAAATGTTAATAGAAATGCAACTACTACACATTTAACTGGAACTTGGTTTAATGTAATGTAAACAAATGGAGCTTTTCTGCTGAAAATAGGTATTACCCAGTCAGACTTGCCCGGTAAGCCAAGACAAATATGCTTCTTCTCTCATCAGAAGCAAAACAACAGCTTGGACCCAAGATGAGAAGTAAACTACAGGCTCTCTAGTGATAAACAATCTTGTCCCAGGTGATGCCAGGGTCTGTAGGCTTGTTATAGGCTTTTCCTGGTAGACTCCTTGAAGTAATGTCCTCCACTAAGTTCACAAAGTATGCTTGGTTTCACCCGTCAGTATCCTTCATAATTGTTGTGCTTTTTTGTGATAGTGAATGTCAGAGATGCACAGCTATCCTTCCTTTATTAAAATTGCATACATAATATTGCAGTTGTATTCAAACTTGTAGTTTTTTTGGTGGTTTGGTGGTTACAGTTAGATCTGATGTCAGTCTTCATTCATTCTTGACAAATGGGAGTCTGTTCCAATCTTCAGAACCAGCTTGACCATTACACAGCTCGTGCCAGCCAAAAACTCTTGAACTAACACTCTATCCACAGCGCCCCTCTCTCCATTACCTCAGATCTCGTTTGCCGCTCTGTCAGCAAGACACGCCAGCCGTTATAGGATCATAGGTGTGTACTAGGCTAACGGCCCTGGAGCCTTTACAAGCCTAGCCCATAGGATTACCCTGGCATCGTGCCGCCCGACCTTAGTTCCCAGTGCCTCTATCGAGTAAAGCCACTGGAGTGATCCCTGGGGTGAATTTTCTATTTCCCATTCACTCATCAAGATTTCTCTTGAAGAGGGCCAGTGAGGTGCTCTGCTTGACATGTATGGGAAGTCTGTTCCATAGCATGGGCAGTCTCTGGGTTATGAACCTTTCCCTCCAACATGTTCTGTTGATTGCGGTAATGAGGTTGAGGTCTCTGGAGCGTGTGGTGCGGAGGGATTGGGATTTCTTTAGGTGTAGCATTTCTAACAGAGCTGGGTCAGACATGGCTTTGTAAGTCAAGCAGAGATTGCCTCTAAGTAGGCGATATGAGACCGAGAATAAATATTTGAAGTTTTTTTAGTCTGTCCATATAGGACAAATGTTTAAGGCCTGGGATCCTCTTTGTGAAGTACTTTTGCAGCCTCTCCAGTTGTTGCAGATGTTTAGTGAGGTACATGCCAAATGGGGCATTGTACTCCATGATTGGCCTAATGAGGGAAGAGTAGTGGGAGACAATAGGTTTATATAGGTTCGTAGGTAGGTACTTGGCTGTTGGCCCTAGGGCCTATATAAGCCTAGCCAAAAAGGTACCCTGGCTTTCGCCACCCAAGAAAATTATTTTCCTGTGCCCCTGTCGAGCAGAGCCACAGAGGTGATCTCGGGGTGAATTTCCTATTTCCCATGCAATCATCAAGATTTTTTTTGAAGAGTGCTAATAAGGAGCTTTGTTTGATATAGATATGTAGTTTGTTCGAGAGTATGGAAAGCCTCTGGGACAGGAATCTATCCCTCCAGCATGATCGTGTTTCACTGTTGCAGTCATCACATTTGGGTTATCTGCTTGCAGTAGCCCTCAGTCGGCCTGATTTTCAAAGTCTTGGGTCCTGCATCGGTTGCTGTCTCATCTTCCATGATGTCAGGTAGTCAGGGGTATAAAGCATGCAGACGACGCCATTACATCAGTCTTTCTTGCCGTGCGGTGCCCGAAGCAGAAGCAGTTTGCAAGTGCCGGTCCGCCGACTCCTGAAACTTTTGTTTTCGAGTTTCAGAACTGAAGTCTTCAACTAAGCTAAGTACCCTGTTGGGGAAACCTTTTCTTGCTCTAATCCGATGTCCGTAAAAGTCAATAATTGTATTTCTTATGGAAAGCAAATACCTCATAAAGATTTTCATTCGTACTGTATTCCTTGCCTAGGCCCTGACCACGACGTACCTCGCTGTCGGTTTTGTGCCTTATTTAAACAACAAACTATTCGTCGTCGGTATGTTTACGCTTCTAAATATTTTAGCACTCTTGTTCAATTACCCAGATATGGCGTCAGTAAGCCACCCGACTACCGACATTCTGAAAAAATGCAAAGATAGACTGAGACAGACCGCATAGGTCCAAAGCTGCCGACAAAGCTTCTCCTAAGCTAGTTGCCAGTTCGCCGGTACTCAGTGAGGCGCTTTCGCAGCCCCTGATACCCATTACTTCAGATTCGCAGGCCTCTACTGAGACCCATTCGGAGTCTGGTATGCCGCAAGATGCTTCAACTGTGGAACCTGCGGATGTCTCTACCTTGGATGCAGGACCCAAGACTTTGGTAATCAGGCCGACTGAGGGCTACTGCAAGCAGATAACACAAATGTGATGACTGCAACAGTGAATACACTCAAACATCTACATTTATGGTAAGTGTACACAGCTGTACTTTTGTTTATTGTAGTGACAAGGTTTAGGTCCCTAGAGCATGTAGCTTGGAGGAATTGGGATTTTTTTAAGTGGAGCATGTCCAACAGCTTTGGGTTTGACATAGCTTTGTATGTTAGGCAGAGATTGCCTATGAGTAGGCGACTGCGTAAAGCTGTAGTTTTTTGAGACAGTCTGCATAGGGCATCTGTTTGAGGCCAATAATCCACTTTTTGAGGTATTTCTGCGGCCTTTCCAGTTGTAGATGTCTTGTGAGGTACATACCAAAAGGGGTGTTGTACTCTATAATGAGTCTGAGTGACAAGTAGAGGGGAACAATGACCTCTTTTTTATTTTCCTGGATGAGAAACCTTTTGTGATGAGGTGTGCCATGTAGAAGGATTTCCTGACTACTGTGGCAGTGTGATTATCAAAGGAGAGGCTACTGTCCACCTGTGTCCCAAGGTCTCTTATCACACTTTTGGTGTTAAGTAGACTACCACCTATGTGGTAGCTCATGGGTACAGAGATTTTACCAAAGGGGATGATGATGCACTTTTTGGCACTGAGCTTGAGGCCATGGCTTTGACACCAGGTATCTGTCTCCTTGAGGCCCTTTTGTAGGATGTCCACATCGTTAGGAGTTTCGAGTATGGCTCTTAGTTTTCAGTCATATGCAAACTTCATTAGCCAAAGACCTTCTGTGTTGGCCTGTATTTGCGAAAAGTAGATACCAAACAGGGGAGGACCCAGGACTGAACCCTGTGGTACTCCACTTGTCACTGGTCTGAAGTTGGATTTGGAGTCTGCTAATTTCACAGTGTGGGTTCTGTCAGTGAGCCAGTTGGCGACCCATCTTGTGACATAGGGATTTATACCTAGTTTATTGAGCTTATCTATAATTCCAGAGTGGGGGATGGTGTCAAAAGCCTTGGCGAGATCTAGATGGGTTGTGTGAACAACCTTACCCTCGTTTACGGCTTTGGTGACTGCTTCAAAGAAGTCTATCTGGTTTAGGAGACCTGATCTGCCTTTTACAAGCCCGAACTGGGTGAGGTCCAGAGTTTGGAGATTACCAATGTCTTTGTGTATAAGATCCATGATGATACGTTCCATGGCCTTGCAAACCAGGCTCGTTAGGCTAATGGGGCGGTAGTTCCTGGGGTCTGTGGTGGCTCCCCCTTTGTGTAGTGGGATAACCATCGCTGTGTGCCATTTAGTGGGCACAAAGCCAGAGGTGCGGCTATGATTTAACATGGTGCATAGGTGAGGTGCCAGTTCATTCTGCAGTTCGTGTAGAATGCAGCCTGGGATGTTGTCCGGTCCCTTAGATGCTGTGTTCTTGGCTTTGGAGAGTGTGGTTTTTACCTCTGCAGCCTTGATTACAGGAACTTTGCATTCTTCCAGTATAGAGATGGGCCCTTTAGGGGGTGAGAGGGGGTTAATGTTAGCACTGAACCTATCTGCCCGGATGTTGGCAATATAAGTTGGTTCTGTATATTTAGTGCCATTGTGCTGCAACTCAGAGCAGATCTGAGTGTTGCCATTGAGATTCTTGACATAGCTATTGAATGCTTTGTGGTTATCTTTAGAATCAGTGGCGATTTTGTTTTTGTAACTAGCTTTGGAGGATTTTATGAGGGATCTCATCTTCTTACTGAGCCTGACCAGGGAGTTCCTCCAGTCATAACATTTTACTCTTTTTTGCAACAGTTTCTTTCTTCTGTTGTAGAGTTTGTTTATGGCAGGGGATTACCAGATTGGCTTCCTTTTTTTGGAGGATAGCATCTTGGTTCTTTTAGGGATAGCATGATCCATGCACTCGTGTAAGTGCTTATAAAGTGCATTTGTGTAGGATTCAGCAGTCGTACCTCTACTTTCCATCTGCATGGGTGTCGTGAAGTTTGCCACTTCTGTTTTAAGCGTGAAGTTTGGTTTTGTGAAATTTTTTATGGTGGTTTCCCTAATTGGGGGTGGGGGGTGGGATGTGGATGTCTAGGATGATTCACTTATGGTTGGATCTGACCAATGAGGAACTGACCTCTGGTGCAGAACACCGGTC
This sequence comes from Protopterus annectens, assembly GCF_019279795.1. Classification (NCBI taxonomy): domain Eukaryota; kingdom Metazoa; phylum Chordata; order Ceratodontiformes; family Protopteridae; genus Protopterus; species Protopterus annectens. The sequence goes on from NC_056747.1 coordinate 722,467,609, forward strand.
ACCCATAGGTAGGTACTAGGCTATCGGCCCAAGGGCCCACGTAAGCCTAGCCAGCAAGGTTCCATGGCTTACGCCACCCAAGAAAGTTATTTTCCTGTGCCACTGTCGAGCAGAGACACAGAAGTGATCCGCGGGGTGTATTTCCTATTTCCCATCCATTCATCAAGATTTTTTTTGAAGAGTGCTAATGAAGAACTTTGCTTGACATAGATGGGTAGCTTGTTCCAGAGTATAGGAAGTCTCTGGGACAGGTATCTTTCCTTCCAGCGTGTCCTGTTTATTGTGGTGACAAGGTTTATGTCCCTAGAGCATGTAGCTCGGAGGGTTTGGGACTTCTTTAGGTGTAGCATGTCCAACAGCTCTGGGTTTGACATAGCTTTATATGTTAGGCAGAGATCACCTCGGAGTAGACGATATGCTACGGAGTAAAGCTGGAGTTTTTTGAGGTGGTCAGTGTAGGGCATTTGTTTGAGGCCAGTAATCCTCTTTGTGAGGTACTTCTGTGGCCTTTCCAGCTGCTGCAGATGTCTTGTGAGGTACATTACAAAAGGGGTGTTGTACTCTAATGGGTCTAATGAGTGTCGAGTAGAGGGGAACAATGACCTCTTTCTTCCTGGATGCAGACCCCTTAGTAATGAGATGTGCCAAATAGAATGACTTTCAGGCCACAGTGACATTGTGGTGGTCAAAAGAGAGGTTGATGTCCACCTGTGTTCCCAGATCTCTTATAGCGCCTTCTGTGTTCAGTGGACTAACATCGATCTGGTAATTCATAGGAACTGGGTTTTTTCCAAAGGGGATGACAACACATTTGCTGCCATTGAGCTTAAGGCCATGGTTCCGACACCAGTCATTGGTCTCAATGAGGTCTGTCTGTAGGATGTCCACATCACTTGGGAGGTTAATAATAGCTCCCAACTTGCAATTGTCTGTGAACTTTGTCAGCCAGAGTCCCTTCATGTTGACCTGGACTTCAGAGAAGTAGATACCAAACAAGAGATGACCCAGGACCGAGCCCTGTGGGACTCCACTCGTGACTGGTCGGCAGTCTGACTTGGAGTCAGCTGCTTTCACACTGTGGGTTCTACCTGTGAGCCAGTTTACAACCCACCTAGTGATATTGGGGTTGATGCCTAGCTTAGTGAGTTTTTCTATGATTTCCTGAGTGGGGAATGGTGTCAGAGGCCTTGACCAGATCAAGGTAGGCTGTATGAACCACCTTGCCTTCATCCACAGCTCTGGTGACTGACTCAAAGAAGTTGACCAAGTTGAGCAGGCATGATCTACCCTTCACAAAACCAAACTGTGTGGGATCCAGAGTTTGGAGATTCTCTGTATCCTTGTTTATTAGGTCCATGCTGATGCGATATTCTTCATTTTTCACTGTTGCAGTCATTACATTTGGGTAATCTGCTGGCAGGTTGCCCTCAGTCGGCCTGATTAACAAAGTCTTGGGTCCTGTGTCGGTTGCTGTCTCTTCCATGATGTCAGGTCATCAGGGGTATAAAAAAATGCAGCCAACGCCATTACATCAGTCTTTCTTGTCGTGCGGTAGCAGAAGCAGTTCGCAAGTGCCGGTCGGCCGATTCCTGAAATTTTCGTTTGAGTTTCAGAACCGAAGTCTTCAACTTAAAGCTAAGTTACCCCATTGGGGAAACTTTTTCTTGCTCCTTACCAATGTCAGTAAAAGTTAAAAATTGCATTACTTGTGGAAAGCAAATACCTGAAAGATTTTCATTCGTACTGTATTCCTTGCCTAGGCCCTGACCACGACGTACCTTGCTGTCGGTTTTGTGCTTTATTTAATCAGCGCACTATCCGTCGTCGCTATATTTTTGCCATATTTCGGTTCTCTGTTTAATTATCCAGAAATGTCATCGGTTAGCCATCCGACTACTGGGATTCTTAAAAAATGCAAAGATAAAGACAGAGGCAGGCCGCCGAGGTCCAAAACTGCCGACGACACTTCTCCTAAGCCAGTCGCCAGTTCGCCGGTACTCAGTGAGTCGCTTTTGCAGCCCCTGATACCTGCTACTTCTGATTTGCAGGCCTCTACTGAGACCCATTCGGAGTCCGGTATGCCGCAAGATGCTTCACCTATGGAACCCGCGGATGTCTCTACCTTGGATGGGTCCGGAGCTGCTGTGCAGGCACCGGCTTCTGAGGGTGTAGTCAGGCCTACAGACTTGCATATTAAATTGACACTGCCTTCATTACTAAGGCCTAAATCTCGATCCATGTCTAAAAAACCAACGCCCAGGCCACATGTTCAGGCCCCTATGCCTAAAAAACAAATGATAAAAATGGCTGAGGATCTAATTTCTCTAATCAGGGGTAGTCAAACCCCCCCCCCCCCCAAGAGGCCTAGGGCTGAGCTTGATTATGTATCTTCTGATCAGGACTCTTCTAATGACCTGGATTTGTCCATACCCACTTATGAGGATTCTGATGCAGAGGATTCCATTCCCTCTGCTTCCCCTCCTGAGGATTTTTTTTTGGGGGAAACTTTACATACTTTAAGGGAGCATTTCCACTAGGAAAGCCAGGAATTTTCTGATTAAAAAAAAAAGAGGCTTAGGGATTTCCTCCTTCTTCCTCAGCATAGGCCTTTGGCTATACCTCCTGTACTAGACATTGTTGATGTGTTTTTGGAATCCAGTTTGGACCCTGATTCCCTGCCTCTGGCTCCTAGTAAACCTGACCGATACTACAGGGTTCCTGAGTCCCACAACTTCCTTTTCAAAACTCCTGTTGCAGATCCAGAAACCATTTCTCCGGGGCCCAAGGGCATTAAGGCTTCTACTGCTAAAAAATCCTACCCCTTCTGGTAGAGACTCCAGGGCACGGGATAGATGGGGTAAAAAGGTTTATACTTCTGCAACCTTGGCAATCAGAGCTTTAAACTGCCAATTTCATATGTTAAAATATCAACAGCATATTATTGGACTGCTTAAACAGAAAATGATGATTCTTGACTGTGTGGAAAATAAAGATTTACAGGATTTAATGCATTCTGCTGAACAAGTTGGAAAACATACTTTGCAGTGTGGTTTTGATTCTTTAGAGGCTTCTTGCAGGGCTGCTGTTACTGGGTCTGTGCCTAGAAGGCATGCTTGGCTTAAGGAGCAATCTCTGCCTGACCATGTTAAAGCAAAATTGTTGGATGCTTCTTTAAATCAGGACTGCCTGTTTGGCAATAAGGCTGAAGAAGTTCTTAAAATGGATAATAAAGCTAAATCTATGCAAACTGTTAAAGATTTTTTTTTACAAGTGCAACCTCTAAGGTTTAGTAGACACTGGCCAACTAAGAATTGGTCCTTTCCAGCCCCTTCCAGATCTTCTTAAGCCAGACACAGCAAAAAAACCCAGGTTTCAGTCCCAGGGGACTCTCGGAACTAAGCAGTGGGGGGGGGGGGGGGTCCACTTCCAAATCAGGAAATAAGACACCCCCTATGGTAAACAGTCTTAATGACTTCCTTTTGAAATTTCCAAGCACTTATCTTTTAACTGCCCCTTTGGGAGGAAAGATTGCTCTTCATGCAAAGAACTGGGAACTCATAACCCAGGACAAATGGGTTTTAAATATAGTGTCCCAGGGATACAGATTTCATTTCCACACATTGCCAGCACCAAACGTGTGGCCAGACCTGCCCACAAATCAGTGGGCAAAGTCTCAAAAACAAGTACTTTCCCTCTTAAATATGGGGGCTATTCAACTGGTACCAGAAGAGGAAAAGGGACAAGGTTTCTATTCCAGGCTGATGTTCTTCGTGTTTCACTGTTGCAGCCATTACATTTGGGTAATCCTGCTGGCAGGTTGCCCTCAGTCGGCCTGAATTCCTAAATCTTGGGTCCTGCGTCGGTTGCTGTCGCCCCTTCCCTGACGTCAGGTCAAGGGTATAAAAGATGCAGCCAACACCATTTTCTTCAGTCTTTCTTGCCGCGCGGTGCCCGAAGCAGAAGCAGTTCGCAAGTGCCGGTCGGCCGACTCCTGAGATTTTCTTGCTCTAGTTTCAGATCCAAAGTCTTCATTAAAAGCTAAGTACCCCGTTGGGGAAACTTTTTTCTTGCTCCAGACCGATGTCAGAAAAAGTTAATAATTGTATTTCTTGTGGGAAGCAAATACCTCATAAGGAATTTCATTCTTACTGTATTCCTTGCCTAGGCCCTGACCACGACGTTTTTAGTTGTCGGTTTTGTGCCAGATTTAACCAATGCACTGTTAAGCGTCGTTACGATTTTGCACTAAGCTATTTTGGGCGCAGATTTAATTATACAATGTCGTCAGATAGCCATCCGACTACCAGTGTTCACAAAAAGCGCAAAGAAAGACAAGCAACCGAGGTCCAAAACAGACTAAGCTTCTCCTAAGCCAGTCGCCGGTTCTCAGGTGCTTTTGCAGCCCCTGATGCCCGCTACTTTAGAGTCGCAGGCCACTACCGACACCCACGTGGAGTCGGTCAGGCCGCTTGAAACTCAAGGTGTTGGAGCCTCTGAGACTATTCCCTCAGATGTGTCCAGAGCCGCTGAGCAGGCATCTGCTTCTGAGGGTGTATTCAGACCTAAACAATTATACATTAAACCGACTTCAGCTTCAAAGGCAAAGACTAAAGCACCTTTAAAAGCAAAGAAACAAGTTCACCAGCCACATGGACAAGCCTCCATGCCCAAAAAACAGATGCTCAAAATGGCCAAAAACTTAATTACCTTGATCAGGGGTTCCCATCCCCCTCCTGATAAGAGGCCTAGGCAAGAGACAGACTATGAATATTCAGATCAGGTTTCCATTTCCTCTGATTCTTCTGATCAGGAGTGTTCTCTTCCCCCCTATGAAGATTCTGATGCTGAAGAATCTATTCCTTCAGCTTCTCCTCCTGAGGACTATTCCTTTGGGGAAACCTTGCATACCATGAGGGAGCATTTCCACTGGGAGTGCCAAGATTTTTCCGAATCTAAGAAGAGGCTCAGGGACTTCCTTCTACTGCCTTAACACAGGCCTCTGGCTATTCCACCTGTTTTAGATATTGTAGATGTGTTTTCAGAGTCTAGTCTGACCCCTGACTCCTTACCTCCAGCTCCTGTTAAGCCTGACCGATACTACAGGGTTCCTGACCCTCATAAATTCCTTTTCAAAAACCCTGCTGCAGACCCAGAAACTATTTCACAGGGTCCCAAAGGGGTTAAGGCTTCTACTGCAAAAAATCCTACCCCCTCTGACAGAGATTCTAGGGCATTGGATAGATGGGAAAAAAAGATTTACACATCTGCTACCTTGGCTATAAGGGCTTTAAACTGCCAATTTCATATGCTCAGATATCAGGAATATGTCATGACACTGCTTAAACAGAAAATGTTGGCAAATTCTGAATGTGCAGGTAACAAAGAAATGCAGGATTTATTGCATGCAGCTGAACAAGTTGGAAAGCATACTTTGCAACGTGGTTTTGATTCTCTGGAGGCCTGCTGCAGGGTCGCTGTTACGGGTTCTGTAATTAGGAGGCACGCTTGGTTAAAGGAACAAAATCTGCCTGATCATGTCAAAGCTAAATTATTAGATGCACCATTACAGCACGCTACCTTGTTTGGTGTTAAGGCAGAAGAGGTGTTAAAGAAAATGGAGGACAAAGCTAAATCTATGCAAACGGTCAAAGATTTTTAACAAGTACAGCCACCTAAGTTTAGCAGACACTGGCCTACAAAGAATTGGTCCTTTCCAGTGTCAGACAGACCTCAAAGGGGCAGATCCCAGCCGCAAGGTTCGTACAGGTCTAAGCAATGGGGAGCTTCTACCTCCAAAGGTGGAGAAGACAAATCACAACCATACAGGAAGCAGTCCCAATGACTTCCCCCTGCCAGCACCAAGCACTTATCTACTGGCAGCACCCTTAGGGGGAAAAGTAGCACTTTTTTTTTCAAAATTGGCACATTGTAACCCAGGACAAATGGGTTCTAAACAGTGTCACAAGGCTACAAGTTTCACTTCCATACCCTGCCAAGGGCACACGGTTGGCCAGACCTGCCAAAAAATCAATGGGCAGAGGCTCAAAAACAAGTCTCATCCCTCATGGACAATCGGGGCTATTCAACAAGTGCCACAGCAAGAGCAGGGATAATGATTTTACTCAAGACTGTTCTTGGTACCCGGAAAGGACAAAAGATGGAGACCAATACTGGACCTATCTATTCTAAACACTTTCCTGGATATACCAAAATTCAAGATGTTGACCTTACAGCAGCTTCTGCCCATGCTGGGTAGAAAGGCTTGGCTGGTCACTTTAGACCTAAAAGAGGCATACCTGCATGTCCCAATCAGACAATCATGCAGAAGATACCTCAAATTCAAGGCTGGTTCAAAGCATTATCAATTCTCTGCACTGCCCTTTGGCTTATCTACTGCGCCCAGGGTCTTCACAAAGTGCCTGGCATCAGTAATTGCTTTCTGCAGACAAAGAGGAATACAAATATACCCTTACTTGGATGACTGAATCATTCAAGCAGAGAAAAAGGACATTCTACTACAGCATCTGGCGTTTGTGAAAAGACTTTTACCATGCCTAGGGTACACAGTCAATGAAAAGAAATCAAAACGAGTACCCTCTCAAGAGATAATATTTCTGGGTGCAAGCTTAAATACAACTGCCCAGATGGCTTATCTCACGCCAGACAAACAAAGGCAACTGACAACCTATTTCAAGGAAATGGCAACAAAGGCCCAGTTATCTGCAAGAAAAATTCTGCAGACTTTGGACTTCATGGCATCCTGCATCCTACTAATTCCATATGCAAGACTGCATATGAGGAAACTTCAGTGATACCTAAAACGTGTCTGGACACAACATTGCAACAGCCTGGAAACAATGATTACTCTCATTCCCTGCCTGCAACAGGAGTTTCGATGGTGGGCAAAGGCTTGTCACCAAAACAAGGGACAGCCATTCTCACTTCCCCCAGCCAGGCAGAACCTAACAACGGATGCGTCAGATTATGCCTGGGGGGCCCACATGGCAGGAAGAGGCATTCAGGGCACCTGGTCCTCACGTCAAATGCATGTACATATCAATCAAAAAGGATGCTAGCTGTTCAAAATGCCCTGACAGCCTTCAAGGACCTAATTCATCTGGGACACCTACTGATAAAGACAGACAATACCACAGTCATGTGGTACATAAGCAAGTGGGGGGGGGGGGCACACATTCTTACCCCCTTTGCAGACTAGCCATGACTTTATGGGACACAGCATTGACTTACCAAGTTCATCTGCAGGCACAATTCCTGCCAGGAAAGGACAATACTATGGTAGATTAATTAAGCAGAAACCTCATGGACCCCATGAGTGGCACCTGAATCCACAAGTCTTCAGCATGATAAAGAAATGGGGACACCCGGACATAGATCTATTTGCCTCCCCTCACAACTATCAACTAAAAAGATTCTGCACAAGGACTTATGACAAGCATGGAAAGTGGATGCCTTATCTTTCAACTGGAAAAACCTATCTGTATATGCCTTTCCTCCACTGCCTCTCTTCCCCAAGGTACTCCTAAAGGTGAGACAGGAAAAAACAAAAATGATTCTGATTGCCCCAGACTGGCCCCGCCAGTACTGGTGTCCGATCTTAAGGAACTTGTCTCAGTGCCCAGCCTGGACCTTACCTAAAATACCTCACCTACTGTCCCAGCAAAACAATCAGATTCTGCACAGCCAACTCAGGACTCTAAACCTGGCAGCATGGCGGATAATGCAGCCATACAAAGCACACCTCTCAGTAAAGCTGTGATGGATGTCATTTTGGAAGCCAGAAGGCCTAGTACTAGAAAATCCTATGCTGGAAAATGGAAGAGATTTTGTGCTTGGAACCAAGTTCAAGGAACTGACACAGCTGTACCAAATATTCCTCAGATTTTGCACTACTTAACTGAGATGCTGGACAAAGGCCTATCTTTTTCATCAATTAAAATTCATGCCTCTGCTATTTCGGCTCATTACAATACAGAGCCACCACTCTTTTCTCATCCTTTATTAAGACAGTACCTCAGAGGAGCCAAAAATGTAAGGCCTCCAAGGAGACCGCCAATGCCTGCATGGGACCTCAATTATGTATTAGAAAAACTCACCCTACCTCCTTTTGAGCCAGCTGCTACTGCGGATATAAAGTTCTTATCTTGGAAAACAGCTCTGCTCCTAGCAATAACTTCTGCAAGACGAGTGTCAGAGCTACAGGCTCTCATGGCTGTGGAACCTTTTATCATTTTTTATCCCGACAGGTTCTCTCTGAGGACAAACCCTACATTTATGCCTAAGGTGGTGTCCAGTGTAGCCCTTAACCAAGCTATTCATTTGCCAACTTTTTATCCAAATCCACAGAACAAGGGGGAGAAAATTCTGCATTCTTTGGACGTACACAGACAACTTAGATTCTATTTGGACAAAACTAAAGTTTTCAGAAAGACAGAACAATTACTAGTGGCATATGCTGCAGGATCACAAGGAAAAGCCATCTCCAAGCAGACCATTTCAAAGTGGATAGGTCACTGCATTCGTTTCTGCTACTCTCAGCATGGCAAGCCAGTGCCTAAGGGCATTAGGCCACATTCAACCAGAGCAGTAGCCACTTCGGCAGCCTTTCTCAGGGGAGTACCAACCAAAGACATTTTAGAGGCTGCTACTTTGGAGTTCAGTGCACACCTTTACAAAGCATTACAATCTGCCACTTTACTCTAAATCCAGAGCAGGCTTTGCCACTACAGTTCTGCAGGGCCTTATAGCCGCTCCTAATATTGTTTAGCTCCAGCCCCCCAACCATAGCTTTGGGACTCAACCCAAATGTAATGACTGCAACAGTGAAACACGAAGAACATAGTAGTTGTGTGCACTTACCATAAATGTAGATGTTCGAGTGTATTCACTGTTGCAGCCCAGGTTACCCACCCGCTATCCCCCTTATTTCTTCTGGAACTTATCTTTGCTTCTCTGATCTATACAACCTATGTGGTGTATTTTGCTTGTGGGTGAAGGTAAAGTTTATTTTGGTGCATGTATGTTTTATATATATACATAGCCTACCCTTTTGGGGGCACCTGACATCTGGGGCAAGAAAAACTGAAGAAAATGGTATTGGCTGCATCTTTTATATACCCCCTGACGACCTGACATCAGGGAAGGGGTGACAGCAACCGACGCAGGACCCAAGACTTTGGAATTCAGGCCGACTGAGGGCAACCTGCCAGCAGGATTACCCAAATGTAATGACTGCAACAGTGAATACACTCGAACATCTACATTTATGGTAAGTGTACACCACTGTACTTTTCTGGTACCCAGAAAAGACAAATCATGGCGCCCAATCCTGGACCTGTCTACTCTAAACACCTTTCTGGAGATTCCAAAATTCAAGATGCTGACTCTTCAGTTACTTCCTATGCTAGGCAAAGATGCCTGGTTGGCAGCTCTAGATTTGAAAGAAGTAACCACATCCCAAAGACATGCTGCAGGTGGATTGGACACTTGGCCCTAGGTGTGTGTGTGTGTGTGTGTGTGTGTGTGTGTGTGTGTGTGTGTGTGTGTGTGTGTGTGTGCCTTCTGTGGAAGGTTGGGCGCCGGGCTGGCAACTCAACACTGTAAACCTCCACTGCCAATCTTGAGCGGACTGGTGATCTGCTGTGGCGACCCCTAACCGGGAAAAGCCGAAAGAAGAAGAAGATACCTGCACATCCCAATCAGGGGAATCTTGCAGAAGATACCTACGCTTCAAAGCAGGCTGTTTGCATTATCAGTTCTCTGCACTGCCCTTTGGCTTGTCTACTGCGCCCAGGGTATTCACAAAGTGCCTGGCTCCAGTAATTGCATTTTGCAGGCAAAGAAATATTCAAATATAGCCATACCTGGACAATTGTCTAATTCAGGCAGAAAACCAGGGCATACTTTTAAATCATCTGGTGTTTGTAAAAAGGGTTCTGACTTGTCTGGGGTACACCATAAACTAAAAGAAATCACAACTGGTACCATGTCAACAGATTACATTCCTGGGTGCAAGCTTGAGTACAACTTCCCAGATGGCTTTCTTCATGCCAGAGAAGCAAATTCATTTGGTATCCTGCTTCAAACAAGTGGCCACAAAAACCCTGCAATCTGCAAGACAAATACTGCAAGCCTTGGGGTTGATGGCCTCCTGCATTCTTCTAATTCCATATGCAAGATTGCATATGAGGAAACTACAATGGTATCTAAAAGGTCTATGGAGTCAACATTGTCACAGCCTGGAAACAATGATTCCTATCATACCTTGCTTACTCCTGGAGTTCCTATAGTGGGCAGAGGCCTGCCACCAAAACAAGGGACTACCATTCACCCTACCCCCTACCGCCCAAACCCTAATTACAGATGCATCAGCCTATGCATGGGGGCTCACCTGGCAGGGAAGTGCATTCAGGGTAAATGGAACCCAAATCAAATGCACCTACATATCAATCAAAAAGAAATGTTAGCTATACAGAATGCTCTGACAGCCTTCAAAGGCTACATTCTTCCAGGACAACTTATGGTAAAGACAGACGACACCACGGTTATGTGGTACATAAACAAGCATGGGGGGTACACATTCCTACCCCCACTGCAGACTAGCCATGGCATTGTGGAACACAGCCGTGAGCTACCAAGTGCACCTACAAGCTCAATTCCTGCCAGGAAAATTGTATACACTGGCAGACAGACTAAGCAGAAACCTCATGGACCCACACAAATGGAAACTGGAACCATGGATTTTCAACATGTTGACAAGTGAATGGGGGAGCCCAGACATAGATCTATTTGCCTCCCCCCAGAACTACCAGTTGGACAAGTTTTGCACAAGGACTCCCCACAAACAAGTCTGGAAAGTGGATGCTCTGTCCTTCAGCTGGAAAAATCTATCAGTCTACGCCTTTCCCCCTCTGTCTCTTCTCTCCAAAGTTCTACTAAAAGTCAAACAGGACAAACCAAGGATGATTTTGATTGCTCCAGACTGGCCGCGCCAACACTGGTACCCCCTCTTGTGCAGTGTGCCACAAATATCTCCATGGCACCTGCCTCGGACACCTTCCCTGCTGTCTCAGCAGGAGAACCAAATTCTGCACTCTCAGCTTCCAACATTGAACCTTGCAGCCTGGCTAATCACTTAAATTCACCCTTATCCCTCAGCAAACCTGTGATGGATGTCATCTTGGAGGTGAAGAGGCCTAGTACTAGAAAATCTTATGCTGACAAATGGAAAAGATTCTGTGCCTGGAACCAATCTTTAGGGATGAGCCCAGTAGCACCCAATTTACCTCAGATTTTTCAATACTTAACTGAGATGCTTCACAAGGGCCTGTCTTTTTCCGCTATTAAAATTCACACCTCAGCTATTTCAGTTCACTATAACACAGAACCACCCCTCTTCTCTCATCCTTTGATCAAGCAGTATCTCAGAGGGGCAAAAAACTTGAGACCACCCAGGAGAGCTCCTACCCCTGCCTGGGACCTTAACTTTGTTTTGGAGAAACTCACTCTACCTCCTTTCGAGCCAGCTGATACTGCAGACTTAAAATTTCTTTCATGGAAAACAGCCTTCCTTTTAGCAATCACTTCAGCTAGAAGGATATCTGAATTAAAGGCCCTTATGGCAGTGGAGCCTTTCATCATCTTTCATGCAGACAGGGTATCTCTCGGGACCAATCCATCCTTCATGCCCAAGGTGGTTTCCAGTGTGGCTCTTAATCAGTCCATTCATTTGTCAACCTTCTTTCCCAATCCACAGAACAAAGGGGAACAGATTCTGCATTCCTTGGATGTGCACAGACAACTTAGATTCTACTTGGACAGGACTAAATCTCAAAGGAAATCTGAACAATTGCTGGTAGCATTTGCTGCAGGGGCGGGGGGGGGGGGGGAGGCCATTTCAAAACGAACCATTTATAAATGGATAAGCCATTGCATTCATTTCTGCTATAAGCACCATGGAAAACCTATTCCCCAGGGGATCAGATCTTACTCCACCAGGGCTGCATCTACGTCTGCAGCCTTTCTCAGAGGTGTTCCTACCAGAGATATCCTAGAAAGCTGCTACCTGGAGTTCTGTACATACTTTACCAAGCATTATCATTTACCAGTTTTTCTCAAAATCCATAGCTGGTTTTGCCACTGCAGTTTTGCAGGGCCTTATAGCTGCCCCTAATGTGGTATAAACTCCTCCTCCCAACCATAGCTTTGGGAATCTACCCAAATGTAAAGACTGCGACAGCGAAGCACTAAGAACATAGTACAGTTGTGTACACTTACCATAAATGTAGATGTTTGTGTGTATTCAGTGTTGCAGTCCTGGTTACTCTCCCTAAGGCCCCCTAGCTTTTCTGGCTTTACCTCTACTTTTCTTTACTATGCTTAAAAGCCTTTTTGGTGTATTTGTTTTTGGTTGGATGTATACTTTTGTGTTTTATTTGCTCCCCTTTAAGGGGGCACCTGACGTCTGGGGCAAGAAAAACTGATGTAATGGCGTCAGCTGCATGCTTTATACCCCTGACGACCTGGCGTCATGGAAGAAGTGACAGCAACCAATGCAGGACCCAAGACTTTGTTAATCAGGCCGAGTGAGGGCAACCTGCCAGCAGATTACCTAAATGTAATGACTGCCACATTGAATATACTTGAACATCTACATTTATGGTAAGTGTACACAGCTGTACTTTCCATAGCTTTGCATATTAGACTTGTCAGGCTAATGGGGCAATGGTTCCGAGGGTCTGTAGTCACTCCTAGTTGGCACTGAATCTGTCGGCCAGTATATTGGCAATATCTGTTGGTTCTGTATAGGAGGTACCATTGTGCAGTAGATCAGAGCAAATCTGGGTATTGCTGTGAAGGTTCTTTACATAACTATAGAAGGCCTTGTGGTTGTCTTTACTATCTCTTGCAATTCTGTTTTCATAGCTAGCTTTAGAGGATTTGATGAGGGATCTCAGCTTTTTGTTGAGGCTGATAAGGGAGTTTTTCCCTTCTTTGGATTTCACCTTATTCCACATTACTTTCTTTCTTCTGTTGTAGAGTTTATGGCAGGACACCACCAGATTGGCTTCCTTTTTTTGGAGGATAGCATCTTGGTTTTATTGGGTATGGGGAGATCCAAGCATTTGTGTACATGTTCGTACAGTGCATTGGTGTATGATTCGGCAGTCATGCAACTGATCTCCAGTTGCATGGGTGCCGTGAAGTTAGCCACCTCTGGTTTTAGGAGCCCAGAGTTAGCTGTGGAGAAGTTTTTCATGGTGGTTCCCTTTGTGGGGGTGGGGAGTGGGTGGGAGGAATGTGGATTTTTAAGGTAATTAGCGTGTCGTCAGATCTAATAAGGGAGGAGTTGACAATTGGTGTAGAGTAACAGTAGCCCATGTTAGTAATGACCAGGTCAGGGATCTTGCTACTGCTAGTGGGGGTAAGAACGAGCTGGTCCTGGGCATTGTAATTAATGAATTCCAGGAAACGTTGGGCAAGTGTATTGGTACACGAGTAGTTTTCCCAGTTAATGGAGGGGTAGTTGAAGTTGCCCAGTGTGAGTGCGTTAGGTTGGACCTTAATATTCTCTAGGGTGTTTAGGAACGTGGAGTGTGAGTCTTGGGACATGGTTTGGTGACCTGTAGTAGGCTACGACCTGAATCACTGTCTTTCCCAATGTTAGCTGCACCTGAAGCATCTCAGATGCATTATGTTGGGCTACCAGTCTGGAGGTGTGCACATCCTTTTTGAATATGGAAACACCACCGCCTTTGGACCTTTGGTCGAAGTTCTGGGGCTGAAAGGTGTGGAATGAGTTATAGCCTGGTAGTGTAGGGGTGCTTTCTGCTGCCTTGAACTATGTTTCTTTTAAGGCACAAATGTCAATGTTCTCCATTTTAAGGAGTGCTTTGAGTGAGTGCATTTTGAGATTTAGACTTCTAGTATTGAGCAGCATGACCCTCAGATTGCATTTGTTTGTAGCTGTTACAGTGGCAATTTGGTCTCTGGAACACCACCTAAAAAAAGGCACTATAGGGGTGGCAAGAGCCTTGGCCAGTATCTGGAAACCCAGGGGGTGACCCTTAGAATAACACCAGAAACTTAGCCAGTTGTTGAAATCAATCATTTTTTGCTTGTACCGTGGTATCATTCTGGGTGATGGTAGGATGCTGCTTAGGGGTAGGGTTATACCCGCCTGGGGTACATAATCTGAGAGCTCCTCCAAATCTCTTTTCATGTAGTCCAGGGAGGTACATTTCTGGTCATTTACACCCACATGTACAATGATAGAGTCATATTTGTACCTGCTGTTGAGGGACCTGAGTGTGTGCATTATGTGGCGGGTCCTAGCACCTGACAGGCAGCTGATTGTTACTTTCTCCTTATTCAACCTAGTGAGTGGGACATCATTGTGCCTCACTGTCGAGTCACGTGTGATTAGTGTGTTGGGCACGCTGTTTTGCCTTAGGGGCTTTGATTGAGTGGCACACTGTTTAGGAGAGTTGTCTCATGATTATTGTTCTGCCTTGGAGGTACCTGCTGTTTGGGGTGATTTATGAGAGCCTCTGCAAAGGTGGGTGTGCGGTTTGTGTTTTTATGTGAAGGCAGTGCTGGTGTGTGTTCTGGAGGGCTATATGTTCCGTGTGGTGCAAGTGTTGACCTTCTCCTCTTGATCAGCTATTCCGGTTTTGGCTGGAGAGTGCGTGGCTTCCAATTTGGGAATATACAAGTGCATCTCTCGCAAGTCTGAGTGTTGGGAGGTAGGAGAGGGTTGTCAGTATGCATGAGGCAGTCTGCTACATTGCCTCAGGATGCCCAAGTTCGCCATGTTAATAGGAGAAAGCACAGGGAACTGACCTTTAGACATGCCTGGAGGGGTGGGCATTAATAATAAGTACTGGAGCTGTTTCCTTGTAGAACGTTTAGTGCTTGTAGCACTTTTGTGTGCTGCAATAATTGCTACAAGAAGTCTGGTAAAGTGCTAGATTAATAAGATAGTAAAAGTGCAGGAGAGGAGAGAATTAGTAGATCTAAGGGAAAAATTTAAGAGCAGACTTTGACATCACTCAGAAGCTTACAAACAGTCCCGGATACAGCATATCTGTATCTGGAGTAGACTAGTTACAGGAAAGTGGGGGGGTGGAGGGGGGAGCGCAAACGCAGGCTTTTAAACCAGAAAGTTGAAAGAGTTGGAAAAATTGGCCAAACGGCCAATATACTACAATTTCTGGGTCAGAAACCACTCCTCTTATGGGTAGATAAGCTACCTAGTGCTTACCACTCCCACCGATAAGCTAGAAGGCTTCCCTCCAACACAGAAAGGCTTGGGGGGCTCAGAAGCTTACAAACAGTCCTGGATACAGTAAATCTGTATCTGGACTAGACTAGTTACAGGAAAGGCAGGAAACAAGCTTAGAATTTAGAATTTTTTTTTATTTATTTTTTTTTTTTTAACAGGAAAGCAGCTAAAACAGCACTAGAAACAATTCAAGTGCAGTGCAAGCTAGCACATTTGAGTGTGTAGCAGTATTAAAGCAAGTACAGTTTAAATAAATGCAATTTATTCAGAATGTATTCTGAACTGGATTCAATTATTGTTATTCAACTCTGAATAGTTAAGTGCCAAAAAATATACTTATCAGCTGAGAAGCACACTCAGAACACAGGGAGATTGTAGCAAAGTTTTTGTTTTGTTTTTTTTTGTTTTAGTAAACTGTAAAGGGAGAAAGGAGGAGCAGAAGGTAATTCAAGGTTAAGAAACTAAGTGAGTTGGCCTTATCAAATGTTCTGTCTGTATTAGGTAGAATGAGCTAATGACACTAGACTGGGAGGACTGTCCCAGGTCAAATTTACTGAAATGCAAAATGGTTTCTGGTAAACCAAGGGTCTGCAACCTGCGGCTCTTCCACCCCTCTGCAGTGGCTCTCTGTAGCTTTGAAAAATTATAGCTACTCTGCTGCATGACACGCACACTTGCATACACATGCACACTGAAAGCGATTGAGTGACAGATTTTAAATATTGCTGTTATGAACTTAGAAACTTGCTAGAATAACATGGTTTCTTTTACCATGCATTTCACATGCACACAGCAATCGAGCGATCCCCTGGCAGCAGCAGTATCTCCTTAAAGGTTTCCATACTTCTCAAACTCTTACCACAAGAAATGTGGACATAACGTAAATAAAAGGGAGCAAAGGAATGAAACCGGGACGGATTTTAAATATTGCTCTTATAAACTTAGAAACTTGTTCGAATAACACAGTTTCTGTTAACATCCATTTTCCACACACCCACATGCGAGCGCACACATACACACACTAAGAGCAATTGAGTGATTCCAATAAAAATCCCATCAAATTAACTTAACTGGCACCCATGGGGATTGATAGATGCCAGTTAACTGTAGTTTCTGGTTGCTTGAGAGTTACTATTACAAACAGGCCTGACTAATACTGTACAATATACTATATGTTTGGTTTGACTTGTTCGTAGGTTGAGGGGAGAAGGAATTTATTCCTATCTTCCTTTTTAAAACTCTAAAAATGTATGGTGTGTTTCTGCAGTTGGGAGGGGTGGGAGACAAAGTGCAACACATGAAAATTGTACTGTATTTATTTGATTTTTTTTTCTGGTTGCTTGCGATCTGGTTAACTGAGAGTTTACTAAGATATATATATATATATATATATATATATATATATATATATATATATATATATAGATATATATATGGATCTAGGACTTTTGATCGAAAGATCAAAAGCCCGAATCCATTACCACCGAACCCACTTTAACGAAAGCGATTTCATTGAAAAAGCGCTTTCGTTAAAGTATGTTAAAAGAAAAAAAAAACAATCTACTTGAATGTAGGGGGGCATCATTTTCTGTTTTTCTTTTGGTGAGTGTGTGTCTGAACTGATTTTTTTTTTTATGCTTTTGATCAAAAATGTTGATAAAATGGAAGAAAAACATAAAGGATCTTAGGTTTCAAAAGACTGTGGTAGAACGTTGTCCACTTCTGATGGGCATTTTTTGTGTATTTGTCTAGGAGCTTCACATCTTGGCCAAAGGTGTGACATCTGCCAGGCCTTTAGTAACAGGGCCTTGGTCGAGTTTCGAAATAAACTCATTGTAAAGGGCTTGTTGAAAATCTCTTTTACTAAAGCTCTGTCCAAGTCTGATCCACTACTGAAATCAGACCCTTCTAAAAAGAAGAGCCACTCAGTGCCCGTGTCCCCCATGGCACAGGTGGCCAAAAAGCAGACTCCGGTTCTGACTTCCTCCAAGGAACTGATAACTAAGGTACCAAAGAATCCTTGGCACTGGCTGTTACTACTGCGTCGCCTTCGGCATCTTTGGTTTCTGGCTCGGTGCCAACTTCTCCAGTTGCTTCACAGCAGACTTTGCCCACCCCTCAGTGCTGAGGCCTGAAACAACTTTTTCTAGGATAAGGTACTCAACTTCCATAGACCTCTTTATGGGCCAGCTACCCAGACCCTTTCTGGAAAGACCATAGTCTCCTTCAGGATTATCTTTTTTTATCCTCCAGGAGTCTCTTCAAGGTAGACTTCGTGAGATTGGGGGATCAGCTGTTGGCAGCCAGAGGTGTTTCTGCCCCTTCTCAGGCCCCTCTCCCTCCTGGAGTTGGGATGCCTTCTCCACAGAGTCCTCTACTGTCTTCTTCTCTGACTTCCTCTGGAGCTTTGGAGCCGAACACTTCGATTCCCCTGGTACCAGCTATTTCAGTGCAGTTAGCTGTCCTGACCTCTGCACCGGATTCTGCTCTGATTTCTTCTCTGGGTTGAGACTCCACTGCCTATTCCAAGAGTCTGGGATTGGGTCCTGTTTTTTTATTCTGAGCTGACCTTGGCTCTCTGGGCTTCATCAGTTGCAGGCCCTTCCCTGACTCCTGCTTTGGAGGGTGAGTGGGGTGTGACGTCTGCTCCAAGGTGGTCTTTCTCAGTTCCAGACTCTCATCCCTCTTTGGGGAGGGGGAGATCCTGCCTTCCAGGTTATGGAGAGAGCTTTAGCCTCTGCAGGCTTTCTGCTGGTCCCTCCTAAATCGGAGTATCACATATCTATTTCTTCTGGACTAGAGCTGACACCAATCCCCATGACAGGACAGTGAGCATCAAAGCTTCAAGTTACCCCTGCATAGGGCCTCTCTTAGGAGACTTCCTCAAATTCCTGCGGAGGAGCCCTCCTCGTAAGAAGACATGCAAGAGGAAGCACCTAGATTCCCCAGAAGAACATGTCACGGAGGACACGGATTTCGATGAAGGGGAAGGTTCCCCTCGGTCATCCCTCTGAAGATGTCTCCTTTTCCTCTAGGAACAGTTACAATCCAATCAGACATGCAATCCCAAATAAAACCAAGACTCTTTCCACAAAGGGCAAACGTCCAGTCTGGTGGACCCCAGCCATTAACAAACTTTACAATAAGAGGAGAAAGCTATTACATGATAGAACAAAATCCATAAAAGGGAAGTCACCCCTGATCATTATTAGTAAAAAAAATACGAGCACTCATAAAATCAACTAAGGCCAATTTTGAGAGAAAAATTGCCATGGATTCAAAGGACAATCATAAGGCCTTTTTCAGCTATGTTAGGAACCTGGGTGGAAACTCCCAGATATGCTCAGAATTAGTCCAAAATGATACAAAAATCACTGAAACCACAGACATTGTCAACATACTGGCAGACAGGTTCAGTGCAAACTTCAAACCCCTCTCCCCTAAAGGAGAGATAACTATCCCAGCCGAGTGTAGCCTCCCGGACATCTCAAATGCGCAGGTGAAAGCTGCTCTCTCTAAAGCTAAAAACACAGCATCAATGGGACCATATGGTGTCCCCGGCTGTGTGCTACACGAGCTAAATGAGGAATTAAACCCGCACATAAGGCAGCTGTTTAATCTCAGCCTTACCACAGGATACGTGCCCAAGGAGTGGCGTACGGCAACTGTGGTCCCACTCCACAAAGGAGGCGCCTCTACGGACCCTGGTAATTACCGCCCCATAAGCTTAACAAGTCTAGTCTGCAAAGCTATGGAGAGGATCATAATGGAGCTCATAAACAAAGATATAGGGGACTTGCAGACATTGGTCCCGACCCAGTTTGGCTTTGTCAAGGGAAGATCATGCCTTTTGAACTTGGTCGACTTCTTCGAAACAGTCACCAAGGCCATTGATGAGGGAAAGGCAGTCCATACAGCCTACCTTGACCTTGCAAAGGCTTTCGACACAATACCCCACTCGGGTATTGTAGAAAAACTTACCAGCTTAAATGTAAACCCATATGTCACAAGATGGGTTGCAAACTGGCTTAAGGACAGAACCCACAGGGTTAGAGTTGCTGGCGCTGTGTCAGACTCCAAGCCGGTCACAAGTGGTGTCCCACAGGGCTCGGTCCTTGGCCCCCTATTGTTTGGCATCTACTTCTCAGAAGTACAGGCCAACATGGGAGGACTTTGGCTGACAAAGTTTGCAGACGACTGAAAACTGGGCGCCATAGTGGAAAGTGCATCGGACACGGATATCCTTCAGAAGGGACTCACGGAAACAGATAGCTGGTGCCAGAGCCATGGCCTGAAGTTAAACGCCAAAAAATGTATAGTCATACCCTTCGGGAAAAACAAGGTAACCCCAAGCTACCATATAGGTGGCAATACACTAAGCACAGAAGAGGTTATCAGGGACCTGGGGACCCAGGTTGACAGTGGCCTTTCTTTTGACACTCACGTTGCTAAAGTGGTTAGAAAGACCTTCTACGTTGCCCACCTGCTCATGAAGGGATTCACATCCAGATCTAGTGAGGTCATTGTTCCCCTGTACTCTTCACTTATCAGACCAATGATCGAGTACAATGCCCCATTCGGGATGTATCTCACCCGACATCTGCAGCAATTGGAGAGACCCCAAAAGTTCCTCACCAAAAGGATAAAGGGACTCCAAAATCTGTCATATGCTGCCAGATTGAAGAAACTCCAGCTCTATTCAGTCGCATACCGTCTGCTCAGAGGTGACATGTGCCTGACATACAAGGCCATGTCCAACCCGAATTAATGGACATGCTCCACCTCAAAAATCCAAATCCACCAAAACCACTAGAGCAAGCGACTTAAACCTTAGCACAGATATAAATAGGACGTGCTGGAGGGATAGATTTATCACTCAGAGACTCCCTATGCTGTGGAATAAAATCCCGGTCCATGTGAGGCAGAGCACCTCGCTGACTCTGTTCAAGAGAAATCTAGACCTGTGGATGGGAGATCGTAGGTTTACCCCGGGAATCATCTCTGTGTCACTGCTGGACAGAGGCACAACAAACTAATGGGCACAGTATTTTTTCATATAAGGGGTGGCGTAAGCCACAAAAATTTGGGCTAGGCTTATAAATGCCTTAGGGCAGATAGCCTAGTATAAACCTATGAACCTATGAACCTATGAAGTAGTATGGTACATCAACAAACGGGGTGGCATCAAATCCTACCCCCTTTGCCGGGAAGCTTTCAGGGTGTGGCAATGAGTGATATCTTCCAACCATTTTCTTGTGGCAACTCATAGCTCGGGGAGCTCCAGCGTGATAGTGGACAAAGCTGAGCAGACGCATTCTACTGCCTCACAAGTGGTCTCTCAATCCCGAAATCACAAAGGAAATCTTTCGCAGCTGGCACCAGCCTTGCTGTGATCTCTTTGCCTCTCAGTGAACAAGTGCAGCAGCTACTTTGCCCTACTTCCCCCTCATGGGGAGTCCCTGAGGGATGTTGTCCGTCTCGATTGTCCCTCTGGTCTTCTTTATGCCTTTCCCCCCATTCCCCTCTTTCTGAAGAAAGCCCAAATGTTGCGAAGCAAACTGATTCTCATTGCTCCCTTCTAGCCCAGGCAAGTTTGGTTCCCCTTTCTGTGGCCTTACTTGATCTATCATCAGTGGATTCTGGACCCGGTTCCAGACCTACTGTCTCACCCACAGGGACTGGTGCATCCTGACCTACTCACTCTCAAGATCACAGCTTGGCTCCTCCAATTCCATTAGTTATCAGGCAGAGTAACGTAACTTTCCCTGTGCCAGAAATTCTTCTGGCTTCCCATAGACGTTCCACCAGGAAACTCTATTCCAGTAAATGGAAGAGATTTTCAGTTTGGGCCCGAGAAAACAATTTAGACCCTTTTTCAGCACTTGTAGAAAAAGTTTTGGAATTTTTAGCTGCCCTTTTTAACCAAGGAGCTTCTGCTTCCACCATTAGAGTTCAGTTGGCAGCCATTTCTAATTTTCACAATGGCTATGAGGACAATTCTTTAATTTCCCATCGCCTATGCAAGGTCTTTCTCAAAAGGTGCTTTACATCTAAAACCCCCATTCAAAGGTTCCTTATCCCTGTGGGATCTAACTTTGGTTTTGCAATCTTTGGTACTGTCACCCTTTGAACCAGCAGCAACTTGCCATCTCAAATTCCTTTCCTGGAAAACCCACTTCTTAGTGGCCATCACTTCTGCCAGAAGAGTCTCTGAAATCCAAGCATTATGAGCGAAACCTCCATGT
Source organism: Protopterus annectens (assembly GCF_019279795.1). Lineage (NCBI taxonomy): Eukaryota > Metazoa > Chordata > Ceratodontiformes > Protopteridae > Protopterus > Protopterus annectens. The sequence continues at coordinate 722,489,155 of NC_056747.1, forward strand.
ATCATCTTTCATAAAGGCAGGCTATCGTTGAGGATTATAACCCTTCCTTTCTTCGTAAGGTAACCTCTGAATCTAATATGTCAAACAAATACATTAACAGTTTTCTTCCCCAAGTTTTCCAAAGGTGAATACTGCTTTTATGGACATTCATAGGTATCCACGTTTTTATCTTGACAGAACTAAAGGGTCCAGGAAGTCATAGTAGTTTATTTCCTTTTCAGGCCCGACTGTGGGAAAAGCTGTATTAAAAGTTACATTACCTAGGTGGCTAAGAGATTGTATTGCTTTCATTTATGAACGTAACAGCTGAAAGTCACCTGTGCCAGTAAGAGCACATTCAACCAGATCAATTGCCACGTCAGCTGTTTTCCATTCTAAAGCTTCCATGAATGAGATGTGCAGCTGCAACTTGGGCTGTGCCACATATCTTTATCACTCATTACAAATTGGATATGATCTCCAGGGGAAGAGCATCCTTTGGCACTGTAGTTCTTAGGAATGTCCCCTCCATAAGGCCACCCAGTGACTAAAGTAGCTGAGGACTCTGTCGTATTCGTCAAGAATGAAAAGATTGACAATATCAGATAAAAAGGTTATGTACTCACCATAACATTTCATCTGTTATCTGTCTTCGTTCATTCTTGACATCCCACCCACCTTCCCCCTCTTGTAGATTTCCTGGGGGATTGAGCCCTTGTCCTGGATTTCCATAGGGTTTTTACCTTGGACATTGCTTCTACTTACAACTTTTTGTATACACTCTTGCTATAGTCTGCAAACTTGATATGAGGTAATGGAGAGAGGGTTACTGTGGGTAGACTCTTAGCTTGAGAGTTTTTGGCTGGCATGAGCTGTACAACAGCCAAGCCAGTTTTGAGTATCGGAACAGAGGCCCTTTTGTCAAGAATGAACAAAGATAGTCAACACAGATGGAACGTTACAGTGAGTACATAACTTCTTCTTAAATCTTGTGGATGATTAAAACAAGAACACCATACCAGTAATCCTGCACCTTCCATGCCTGTTAAGATTTTAGAAACTGACCCCTCCCCTTTAACATTAATTTAATAAATATGCTTATCACCAGAACCCTGCTGTCTATGCTGGATTATTTTCTTAACTTCCCTCTCAGAGATACAAGGAATGAAAAGCGGGAGGATTACCAGCCACCTTTTCTCTCCAGAAATAACCTCACTGGCTTTCTGTTTTCACAGCATTTCTGTTTTCAGAACATAGTGAAGCACAGTTGTTGCTAGCCAAAGTCTTCCTCAACCTGCTGCCCTGACACATTTATCTGAAATATAGGTACAGTTTAATGAGGTGTGGACTGTAACTTCTGCAGTATATTACTTTTCCATTGCTTTTTAAATACTTTTCCCTTCCTTTGTTTTCCATAAACAACTAGAACCATGGATGTGCACTTTCCAACCATTTCTGTAGCTAGCTTGGTTGAAAATGGGCATTCTGAGACAATGCAACAGTACTGATAAACACTTTCTAATTAAACTTATGGTATGTGAGAGATGTAGTTGTATAATGTTAATTGCATCAAAGCTGTCACACTTAACCACTACAAATAAGCAGATTTGTCAGTACCCACAACACCAGACTAAACCAAATGTGACCCAGCTCAGTCCAAACACACATACCTACATATGCTGAGGCTTTTAAAAGTAACCTACCTAAATCACAGAGGCCTGAATGTAACAAAGAAACAAGTTCCCTCAACAGCCTTACAGATGCACAACAGAAGCAGTATCTGTCCTGACACATGCATTCAGCAGTCACATTGTCTTGTGTCAAAGGGCCCATAAAGCAAACCTTACACAGTTCAATATCCTAGTTGTAGGTGATTCCATAGTGAAAGATATTAATGAGTCCCTCAGCAGGCTGTGTAAGGAGGAGGGTCCCAGTCAATTTCCTATTAGGTACCTGGATTCTCCACATCAGTGATACACTCGAGTCATTGCACCACAAGTATATATATATGACACAGTCCTAGTGCACATGGGTGTAAATTACTTGAGACATGCCTCCCTGCACTGTATGAAGAGAGTGATTAAAGACGTGATGAAGCTGATGCATTGTCCAACGTAGGTATGAACCCGGCCTTGAACAGCATCCTCTAATACCAAAGAATGAGGCCGTAATACAAACAAAAGATTATTAGCTTCAATATTTGACATTCAAAGGGGTACAGTATATATCAGCCTGGACTGAGATGGTTGACGGTCCTAACTGCTTTTCCAGGGATGGGCCTGCACCTGCCTCCCAAAGGCTACTGTTTGTTGGCTAAATCTGTGTGTCCACCTGTGTAGTGCCTTTTTTTGTTTTTTTTTAGGTGATGTCAGTATCCTAAAGCTTCCAACAGAAGAAAACAGAATCTGGATAACATAAAGGTGTTTCTGCTCAATGATAGGAGTCTTAACAAAAAAATTTGCTTCCCTACAATCATTCACTACCATGTAACACATTGATATTTGCATCATTATGGAGACCGGTTTCAACACCAATAAGAGCACTTCATCAGTGCAGAGTTTCAGTGGTTACCACATGTTCATCCCCACCACACTAGATGAAGACACTAAAGACAGTGGTGTTTCCATAGTCTTAAAAAAAAATATATATATGCACTTGTTAGACAAGATAGCCTGGTGGAACTCCTGCATGTCCAACTTACTTTCAAGAAAGCCCCTTATGTCTTATGTCATAGCAACTGTAAGACCCAGTGTATCCCCTTCAGCCCATACCACGTACTTAAATAGTATGGGTGTCTTTGTCTGTTAAGCCAAACAGTATTCTCACCAGTGACTTTAACTCTGTCTCCATCACCTGGGACATTTCCACATCCTCAAACATGTATGCCCATAAATTTCTGAATTTCATCAGTACAAACTCTCTGGACCAGTTAGTCTGCACCCCAACTAGGGGTGTTAAAATTCTGGACTTGATCCTTATCAGTATGGAACAGCTTTGCTCTCCTCCAGTTATAAGTTTATTCCTGGTTAAATTGGACCACAAATCAGTCACATTCACAATAAGACTGACACCGGAAACTTATTTAAAGATTGTGCGAAAGCCAGTCTACTGAAACTAAGAGACATACCTCTCAACCTGAAATCAAAACTCTGGACAAAGGCCCATGGAAAGTAAGTACAACTGGCCAAAAAGAGGGACTGTCTTTAACATAAAATTGTATACATAAATGTGTAACCCCACCCACTCCATTGGAGTTGTGGGATACCAACATGAAGCTTGAAGTCACTAAATAATGGCAGACATTTGAATTTCAGACTTCATATTCCTCAGAAAATGCATAATAATGCAAAACCTGTTATTCTAGCAACTATCTGAGTTTACAGGAGCAATATTTAAAATATATCCCTATGTTTGGGCCTTTGTCCCACCATTATTTTTGGCTTTGTCCAGATTGCTTGCTCGGAGAGATTGAGATGTATGGCTGTACTCCTTGTACACACGTCTGACTAATCACGGATATGTTTTATCATTAATAAAGTGGGCTAAAGTATAAATTACCTGACTCAGGCAAGTTCTACTCAGTTTTTTACTACCAGACAGCATATCAGTAGACTAGCAAAATTAGGCACTTTTATGTTTCAAGGTTTAGTTGTGAGCCTTGTAAACACTGCCAATCTCTAAGGGGAGGACCATATTTTTATTACTTCACACAGTACTCCTCTTCACCTACTCTCTACTCGACTTTTCCAGAGTGTTTAATGATAAATTCACATTCACAGGTTAAGACACAAGCGCTACTGCTATCGGGTGGTACTACTGGAACTAATCGAGTCTTTTCTGCTACACATTTCAAATACAGCAACTATGAAGAACTCCATTTGCTACTTGTCCTTTTGATTGGTCTACTTGTGACACCGTCAAGGTCTTGGAGCACCATTTCTTCGTAAAGGTACTAACATCTTTAAATCAATATTTTGAGTCCTGGAAGCAGTAAAGTAACTCCATCTTTTCCCTTCCAGGTTCTAATTAATCGGACTTTCTGCACATTCTTTGTGTCTAAACATCAACAAGGGCTGGAAGCCTTCAAGTTATGTGAAGTGATCATGCACATACTTGTTCCACATTTCAGTAAGCAAGGTGCAGAAAATAGTCTCCCTTCCCCATAAATGCTCACACTGCATTCCTATTTATAGTGTTAAAAATAAAATAAGGATTTGAAACAATCGAGAAGGGGAACATTATCACTGCTGTACTTCCCCCTACATGTAAATACACAAGCCTAAAAGTTCAAGCACCACTTATAAGTTAAATGGATGACACTGACTTTCTATACAAGCTAGTTCTCACAGGTTTATGATCCTCATATTTTTTTTTTTTTAATAATCTGACTAAAGGCAGATAGCTACTAAGTCTGCAGCTTACCTTCACAGATATTACTGTTGTAGAAAATGCACGCTGCTGCTGATCATGTTATGGAGTTAGTGTGCTTAGCCTCCCTCTGCTGCTGCCATCTGCTCCTGACCAGGAGGAACAGGAGACCTGTTTCTTTCGGCGCCTCCTCCATCATTTCCACTGTAAAAAGCTACTAATCCAGAGTTCCAAGTGCGTACCCATAGGTCCAGTGAGCATCTAAGGGTTCTGACTTTAAAGTCTGGTGACCATCTCCTACCCTACTGAGCGTTGCAACCAGAATTATAATCTATATATTGTGAAGCTCCAAAAAATACCACTCTTAATAGATCTCGCATGTTCTGCTTTCCACAAGACGTCACAGGAAGAATTCTTAAGGGTCAGAGGTCACATGCAAATTCTTGCTATTATTTACACATACGGTTTCGGCAGTGTAATCTAAGTATATCACCTGCACTCAAAGAAGGGGTGAGATTTTTCTGCAAATGTCACTCAATTAGCTTTAGTCAGAAAATGTATGTAAAAACAAAACCTGAAAACGATGATGTGACACTGACAGAACTAGGTACCATGACAGCGATAGTTAAATGTAGCAGACTATCCTGGGAAGCAAACTGTTAACATTGATATGCTCTCTGTCAGGTAAGGGGAGCTACTACAGGGTTCAGTTTTCGGAGCATCTTCTGTAGAAATCAACTTCAGTTAGTAAAAGATGCCGTTATTCCGTGTTGACTTGCTTTCTGCAGTTATTGGCTTGACTGTGTATGGGAAGAAATGGCATGGACTGCTCTGTTATTGCAGTAATTATTTTTTGTGTAGCATTAAACGCGGATACTTGGCTTATGATAGTTAAGTGGTAAACTGGCCCATCATTTGGAACACTCTGAGAGTGTAAACTGAGTCTAGCAGGTCTGTCACTCACTTCTCCTTTGGAAAAACGTTTGCGTAGTTTGGTTAGTTCAAATATGAGGTCTTCATTTGCAAAACCCTAGACTGTTTCTTTAGGGTTGAACTAGACTCCTAGACTGACTTTTATATAAGTACTCCTGCAAGTTGTGAGCAGGCCTGCAGCCATAAACAACTTTCTTTTTTTTTTTTTTTTAAAAGCTATCTTACAGGCAGTCAAGGGTCAAGCATGGTCTCACTATGCTGCCATCATCATGCACGGCCTTGCACGTTGAAGATGTTGTGGGATACGCTGGTGATGTGCAGTGATGTCAATATTATCTAAAAAAAATTGTAAATAAAAAAAAAATGTGATTTGAAGGGGCTACTTGGGAATTCGTGGCACCCCATTATTTTAATCTCAAAACCGGGAAATTCTGAGGAATTCTGTACGGTTGAGAGGTATGCTGAGAGATGACCTGACTAAATGAAAAATCCCCTTCCAACTTAACCGCACCGCTTATGCAGAATACTGTTTACCGCCAAATTCTGATGCATATAAAAATCAATGCATAGACACAGAGCTTCCCCTTGGAAGTAAATATAAAAATAAATACCGGTGGTGGACCCTCAAATATAATGATCTGTAATAAAAGACAACCTTTTTTTCTTGTAACTGAATCATTTTGTAGCATGCTCTCCACTCAGGTTTCTGGGATGTGCAAAATGTATTGAAGTACTTTAACTAAGTTGTTTTTATTATGAAGTTGGTAATCATCAAAGATGGTTCAATTATGAATTAATGAAGCCAAATGAGCAATGTACAAACATTATAATCCATTTTTCTATTCTGTGTTTCTCCAAGTCGGATTGTAATACAGCAAATCAAGAAAATCAGTAACGGGAATCACCCCTTATGCAAGCCTAGATGGTCAGTTATAATGAATAAGGGGAGTCCATAAATGAAAGGATTATGCTTTGGCAGTAGTGAAGGAAGACTGCATTAATAAACATGGAAATTCAAATGTATCCATAGATATAGAATGATGCCAGCTGTAACTGTTGCATCATAATCCTGTTCAAGTTAACAAAAATTGTACCAGTACATTAGCTCACTTCCTCCAAGAAAGTCTCATAGTTGGCTGGATGTCTTAAATTAACAAAGCATTGCCACTTGGGATCCCTCCATATTTCTGCCTGTGGTCTGTGTTTCATCACCCCCATTAAAAAAAAAAAAACTGTATGGGAAGGGAAGAAAATGCAACCCTGCCATCAACTTTGGAGGAGGCCTTGAGTGTGCCTTATTGGCATAACCCCAAATTATTCTGTTGGGCCAGTTCTTAGAGCACAGAAATTACACGTCACTTGTATTAAGTACTCTAAAAGGAGGGGAAATAAGCCCCAAGTTAGTCCAAGTAAAACAAAGCTCCCAGTAAAGAAAAAAAAAAAAAAAAAAAAATACAACCACCACCTTAATTCATTAGGGATAAGTTTTTTCTCCTTTTCTAAACCAAAAAAAAAATCAAGGCCATAACTCAGACAGCAAAGTTGTCCATTTTCTAATTAAAGTTGATGATGGCCTTCTTCTCCTTAAGCTCAGTCTTCTAGAATAAAGCTACAAGTTTGTTTACTGTGGTCCCACAAAAGAAAAAAAAATCAAACTGCCTACTGTGCAGTCAAAAAAGTTTAGGAAAGTACATGTTTGGGTTTGGACTTGAATTACCTGTTTTGTTTTCACCATTTTAGGCTGCCTTTTGCCATTTTAAACTTTTTTTTTCTACATCGTTTTACTGCCTTCTGCATTTTCTCAGTTAATCTGTTTAGCCCTGGTGTAGGGTTCGTCTTGGGATAAAGTAGTTATTGTAAGTGAAAGTTGGATTAATTGCTGTATGCCCTAGGTAGCTGTGAGCACTTTGACTTCAGGTTCCACTTGTTTTCCATCAGTTCTTTTGTTTTCTTTACTGTTTACTGTGAAGAGCAGAGTTTTGCCTGTCTTCTTGCAAAGAGTGCAGAGAGCTGCATTTCCTGTGAGATTGGATAACTGCTCCTCAGATAAATTAAGATAAAGTAGGAGAGGCCAAAAATGCTACTCGTACATCCTTTTGACTGAGACAGCACTGGTTCTCATGCCTACATATAGGATCATAGGTAGTTACTAGGCTATTGACCAGGATGTCATTTAGCCTGGCCGTTTCAACCCAGTATAATACCGTAGAAGTACTAGTCAATACCCAAGATTACATTTAGTGATGACTACCGATGTCCAGGAGGGTTGTGGTCATTCTCCCCATTAAGAATTTATGGTGCCACATCCACTCATTCAGGTTCTTCTTGAACAGTGTTATAGAGGAGCTGTGTTTCACATGAACTGGTTGGTAGCCTGTTCCAAAGATGTGGTAGTCGCTGGGAGATGAATCTGATCCTCCAGCATGTCCTATTTAAATTGCAGGCCATGTTTAATTCCCTGGAACAGGTACCCTAGACCCATTTGATTTATGGATATACAGTAAGTTCATTAGGTTTGGGTCTTGGATTGCTCTGCAGGCCAGGTACAAGTCTCCCCTAAGAATTCTATACAATACGGAGTGTAGTGGTAGGGACTTTTAGTCGCGCCCATGTAAGGCACATGCTGGAGGCCCTTGATCTATGTTAGAAACCACTGCGGTCTAATTGCTGCAGATGCTTAGTATGATACATACTGAATGGGGCTTTATATTCAATTATGGGCTGGATAAGTGCCGATTATAGGGGGGTTATAACTTCTTTTGCTCTTGAGGTGATGCCTTTACTAATCAAGTGAGCTACGTGGAAAGCTTTTCTTACAACGGTAGACACGTGGTGGTCGAAGTTAAGGTTGAGATCAACCTGTGATTCCAGGTCCCTTGCCACTTCTTGGGTACTTGGGGTATTGTTGTTGATTTGGTAGTGTGAAGGGACATTTTGTGTGCATTTATTTGTATTTAGTTTGAGACATTGACTAATACCCCAGTCGTTTGTGTGAGACCCTCCTGCAGTATACTGACATTTGAGGATTCAGTGATTGCACCTAGTTTGCAGTCGTCTGCAAACTTGGTCAGCTACAACCCTTTAGTTTTTAACATGAACTTCTGAGAATTATGTACCAAACATTAGGGGGCCCAGCACTGACCCCTGTGGCACACCGCTGGTAACAGGTCTGCTGGCTGATGTGGAGTCACCCAGTTTGATAATATGTATGTCCAGTTTGTAAGCCAGTTGGCAACCCATCTTATAACGAAGGTGTTTACATTCAGTTTGCTAAGTTTATTTGGTAATACTGAATGTGGGATTGTGTTGAAACCCTTTGCCAAGTTGAGGTATGCTGTGTACACAGATTTGCCCTCATCAGTGGCCCTGGTCACACTTTCAAAGAAATCTGCCAGATTTAACAGGAAGGATCTGCCCTTCATGAAGCCAAATTGGGTAGGATTCAGTGTTTGGAGGTCACCTGTGTCTTTATTTATGAGGTCCATAATCTGTTCCATGTCCTTACAGATGAGGCTGGTCAGGCTTATGGGTCTGTAATTCCCTGGATCTGTTGCTAGGCCACCTTTCTGGAGGGGAATTACTGTAGCTGTTCTCCATTCTGCAGTAGCAAAGCCTGTGGTTAGGCTATGATTGAAAAGTGTACTTAGAGGTGATGCTAGTTCATGTTTTAGTCTGTTTAGAAGACAGTCTGGGAAACCGGCAGTGGTGGTGCTGCGGTAGCGTTGTCGCCTCACAGTAAGACGCTGTCCGGTTCGATTCTCAGCTAGAGCGTCTTCTGCGTGGAGACATAAGTGAATGGTCGTACCTTCGTTGAAGGTTGTGTGTCAGGGCTGGTAACTCGGCACGTAAAAATCGACTACCAATCATTAGCAGACCGGAGTTCCGCTGTGGTGACCCCTAACCGGGAAAAGCCGAAAGACACAACAACAACAAGACAATCTGAGATGTTGTCTGGTCTCATAGAGGCGGAGTTCTTTGCGTTGGACAGGGCTTTGAGGACCTGTTTTTTTTAGATATGTAAGGTGGGGGGGTTAGGGGAGTGTTTGTTGTAAGTTAGGAGGGGATAAGGCAATGAAATTGAAGTTTTCACCAAACCTATCCGCTAGCAAGTTTGCTATCTCTGTGGAGTCGGTGTGTGAAATACCCATTGACCACCAGTTCTGTACATGCTTGGGTCCTACTGTTTAGGTTACATACCTAGTTGTAAAAGGCCTTATGGTTATTCTTGGCAGTACTTGCCAGGTTTCTGTCAAAGGAGCTCTTGTTGGATTTGACAAGTTGTTTTACTTGCCTGTTAAGGCTGAGGAAAGTGCTTTTCCATTGTTGGGTCCTTGTCTTTGTTTTCTTGGACAGCAATGTTTTGCGTTTATTGTTTTGTTGATGCTGGAAGTCCACCATGGCAGCTTGATTTTACTTGGGGCTCTGACTTTGATTCTTTCTGGTACAGCAGAGTTTATACACTTATGGAAGTGATTGTACGGGGCATTTAGTGTAAGCTTCAGCATAGTTACCTCTTTCTGCTTGGAGTGGGGCGTGAAATGCATTTGTGCCTTCACCTAGGAGGGTATAGTTTGCCATGATGAAGTTTTTTAATCTAATTTCACCCTTTTTGAGTTCTGATGTTAGTGTCTGTTTGAAGGTGACTGATTTGTGGTCACTTTTAACTAATGAGGGTCCAGCAGTTGTAGCAGTGCACCTGTTTGACATGTTGGTGAGGGCCAGATCTAGAATGTTTGATGTTCTTCGTGTTTCACTGTTGCAGTCATTACAATTGGGTTATCCTGCTGGCAGGCTAGCCTCAGTCGGCCTGAATTCCAAAGTCTAGGTCCGGTGTCGGCTGCTGTCGCCTCTTCCCTGACGTCTGTGCGCCAGGGGTATAAAAGATGCAGCCGACCCCATTTTCTTCAGTCTTTCTTGCCGCGCAGTGCCCGAAGCAAAAGCAGTTCGCAAGTGCCAGTCGGCCGACTCCTGAGATTTTCGTGTTCGAATTTCAGATCCGAAGTCTTCACTAAAAGCTAAGTACCCCGTTAGGGAAACTTTTTCTTGCTCCAGACCGATGTCAGAAAAAGTTAATAATTGTATTTCTTGTGGGAAGCAAATACCTCATAAGGACTTTCATTCTTACTGTATTCCTTGCCTAGGCCCTGACCACGATGTTGCTAGTTGTCGGTTTTGTGCTAGATTTAACCAACGCACTATTAAGCGTTGGTACGATTTTGCATTTCACTATTTTGGCAGAAGATGTAGTTTGATAGCCATCCAACTACCGGGATTCACAAGAAACGCAAGGAAAAGGACAGGCATCCGAGGTCCAAAACCAACGACGAGGCTTCTTCTAAGCCAGTCGCGGGTTCTCAGTGAGGTGCCTTCACAGCCCCTGATGATCACTATTGACACCCACGTGGAGTCGACCAGGCCGCTGGAAGCTCAAGGTATTGGACCTTCGGAAACCATTCCCTCAGATGGGTTCGGAGCCGCTGAGCAGGCATCGGCTTCTGATGGTGTTTTCAGACCTACTCAGTTGTATGTTAAAACAACTTCAGCTTCAAAGGCAAAGACTAAAGCACCTTTAAAGACAAAGAAACAAGTACAACAGCCTCATGGACAGGCCTTCATGCCTAAAAAACAGATGCTCAAAATGGCCGAAGACCTAATTACTTTGATCAGGGGTTCCCATCCCCCTCCTGATAAGATGTCGAGGCAAGAGACAGAATATGAATCTTCAGATCAGGTTTCCATTTCATCTGATTCCTCTTCTGATCCGGAATACTCTCTTCCTCCCTATGAGGATTCTGATGCTGAAGAATCAATCCCTTCAGCCTCTCTTCCTGAGGATTATTCTTTTGGGGAAAATTTACATACCATGAGGGAGCATTTCCACTGGGAGAGCCAAGATTATTCAGAATCTAAGAAAAAGGCTCAGAGACTTCCTTTTACTACCAAAGCACAGGCCCCTAGCTATTCCACCTGTGTTAGACATTGTAGATGTATTTTCAGAGTCCAGTCTGACCCCTGACTCCTTACCTCCAACTCCTGTTAAGCCGGACAGGTACTACAGGGTTCCTGACTCTCATAAATTCCTTTTCAAAAACCCTGCTGCTAACCCAGAAACTATCTCAGGGTCCCAAAGGGGTCAAGGCTTCCACTGCAAAAAACCCTACTCCCTCTGACAGGGATTGTAGGGCACTGGACAGATGGGGAAAAAGATTTACACTTCAGCTACCCTGGCTATAAGGGCTTTAAATTGTCAGTTTCGTATGCTCAAATATCAGCAATATATTATGTCACTGCTTAAACAGAAAATGTTGATAAATTCTGAATGTGCAGAAAAAGAAATGCAGGAATTATTGCATGCAGCTGAACAAGTTGGAAAGCATAATTTGCAATGTGGTTTTGATTCTCTGGAGGCCTCCTGCAGGGCTGCAGTTACGGGTTCTGTCATTAGGAGGCATGCTTGGTTAAAGGAACAAAATCTACCTGATCATGTTAAAGCAAAATTATTAGATGCTGCATTACAGCATGATGCTTTGTTTGGTATTAAGGCAGAAGAAGTGTTGAAGAAAATGGAGGACAAAGCTAAATCTATGCAAACAGTCAAGGATTTCTTAAGGTACAGCCACCAAGATTTAGCAGACACTGGCCTACAAAGAATTGGTCCTTTCCAGTGTCAGACAGGCCACAAAGGGGCAGATACAGACGCCCTAGAGGCAGATCCATGCCCCAAGGTTCGTACAGGTCTAAACAATGGGGTGCTTCTACCTCCAAAACTGGAGAAGACAAATCACAGCCATACAGGAAACGGTCCCAATGACTTCCCCCCTGCCTATGCCAAGTACTTATCTTCTGGCAGCACCTTTAGGGGGAAAACTAGCACTTTCTTCACAAAATTGGCACATAACCCAAGACAAGTGGGTCTTAAACATAGTGTCACAAGGCTACAAGTTTCACTTCCATACCCTGCCAAGGGCAAACGGTTGGCCAGACCTGCCAAAACATCAATGGGCAGAGGCACAAAAACAAGTCTCATCCCTCATGGACATGAGAGCCATTCAACAAGTACCAGAGCAAGAGCAGGGACAAGGATTTTATTCAAGACTGTTCTTGGTACCCAGAAAGGACAAAGCCTGGAGACCAATACTGGACATATCTATTCTAAACACATATCTGTATATTCCAAAATTCAAAATGTTGACTCTACAGCAGCTTCTGCCCATGTTGGGCAGGAAGGCTTGGCTTGTGACTTTAGATCTAAAAGAGGCATACCTGCATGTCCCAATCAGACAAACATGCAGAAGATACCTCAGATTCAAAGCTGGCTCCAATGCACTACCAATTCTCTGCACTGCCCTTTGGCTTATCTACTGCGCCCAGGGTCTTCACAAAGTGCCTGGTACCAGTAATTGCATTCTGCAGACAAAGAGGAATACAAATATATCCTTACTTGGACGACTGCCTCATTCAAGCAGAGAACAAGGACATTTTACTACAGCATCTGGCATTTGTAAAGAGATTACTACCATGCCCTAGGGTACACAGTCAACGAACAGAAATCAAAACTAGTACCCTCTCAAGAGATAATATTCCTGGGTGCAAGCTTAAATGCAACTGCCCAGATGGCTTATCTCACACCAGACAAAGGCAACTGACTACCTATTTCAAACAGTTGGCAACAAAGGCTCAGCTATCTTCAAGAAAAATTCTGCAGGCTTTGGGCTTCATGGTATCCTGCATTCTACTAATTCCATATGCAAGACTGCATATGAGGAAACTTCAATGGTACCTAAAAAGTGTTTGGACTCAACATTGCCACAGCCTGGAAACAATAGTTACTCTCATTTCCTGCCTGCAACAGGAGTTTCGATGGTGGGCGAAGGCCTGTCACCAGAACAAGGAACAGCCATTCACTCTACCCCCAGCCACACAGACATTAACAATGGATGCTTTGGATTATGCCTGGGGAGCCCACATGGCAGGAAAATGTATTCAAGGCACATGGGCCGCAAACCAAATGCATCTACATATCAATCAGAGATGCTAGCTGTTCAAAATGCCCTGACAGCCTTCAACGACCTACTTCATCTGGGACAACTACTGATAGACAACGCCACAATCATGTGGTATATAAACAAGCAGGGAGGCACTCATTCTTACCCCCTTTGCAGACTAACCATGACTTTGTGGGACACAACATTGACTTACCAAGTGCATCTGCAGGCACAATTCCTGCCAGGAAAGATAAATACTCTGGCAGACTAAGCAGAAACCTCATGGATTCCCCACGAGTGGAAATTGGATCCACAAGTCTTCAGCATGATAAGGAAATGGGGATGCCCAGATATAGGTCTATTTGCCTCACCTCGCAACTACCAACTAAAGAGATTCTGCACAAGGACTTATCACAGACAAGCATGGAACGTGGATGCCCTATCTTTCTGCTGGAAAAACTTAACAGTATACGCCTTTCCTCCTCTGCCTCTCCTCCCCAAGGTACTCCTAAAGGTCGGACAGGAGAAGCCAAAAATGATAGTGCTTGCCCCAGACTGGCCACGCCAGTACTGGTACCCAATCGTAAGGAACTTGTCTCAATGCCCAGCCAGGACCTTACCTCAAGTGCCTCATCTACTGTCCCAGCAGAACAATCAAATCCTGCACAGCCAACTCAAGACCTTAAATCTGGCAGCATGGCGGATAATGTAGTCATACAAAACACACCTCTCACTAAAGCAGTGATTGATGTCATTTTGGAGGCCAGGAGGCCTAAGACTAGAAAATCCTATGCTGGAAAATGGAAGACATTCTGTGCTTGAAACCAGGCACAAGGAATTGACACAGCTGTACCAAATATTCCTCAGATTTTGCAATACTGAGATGCTGGACAAAGGCCTATCCTTTTCATCTATAAAAATTCATGCCTCTGCCATTTCAGCTCATTACAATACAGAGCCACCAATCTTTTCTCATCCTTTATTAAGGCAGTACCTCAGAGGGGCCAAAAATTTAAGGCCTCCAAGGAGATCACCAATACCTGCATGGGACCTCAATTATGTCTTGGAAAAACTCACCCTGCCTCCTTTTGAGCCAGCCACTACAGCTGATATAAAGCTTTTATCTTGGAAAACAGCTCTGCTCCTAGCAGTAACTTCTGCAAGACAAGTCTCGGAGCTACAGGCACTCATGGCTATGGAACCTTTTATCCGGATAGGGTTTCTCTGAGGACAAACCCAACAATTATGCCTAAGGTGGTGTCCAGTGTGGCCCTTAGCCAAACTATTCATCTGCCTGCCTTTTATCCAAACCCACAGAATAAGGGAGAGTGAATTCTGCATTCTTTGGACATACACAGACAGCTACGCTTCTATTTGAACAGAACCAAAGCTTTTAGAAAGACAGAGCAATTACTAGTGGCATATGTTGCAGGATCACAAGGAAAGGCTATCTCAAAGCAGACTATTTCAAAGTGGTTAGACCACTGCATTCATTTCTGCTATTCACAACATGGCAAGCCAGTACCCAAGGGCATTAGGCCACATTCAACCAGAGCAGCAGCCACTTCAGCAGCCTTCCTCGGGGGAGTACCAACCAAAGACATTTTAGAGGCTGCTACTTGGAGTTCAGTGCACACCTTCACAAAGCACTATCACTTACCACTCTACTCTAAATCCAGGGCAGGCTTTGCCACTGCAGTTCTGCAGGGCCTAATAGCCGCTCCTAATGCTATTTAGCTCCAGCCTCCCAACCTTAGCTTTGGGATTCATCCCAATTGTAATGACTGCAACAGTGGAACACAAAGAACATAGTACAGTTGTGTACACTTACCATAAATGTAGATGTTCGAGTGTATTCACTGTTGCAGTCCAGGTTACCCACCCGCCATCCCCCATTTCTTTGCTGGAACTTATCTGTACTTCTCTATTCTATACAACCTATGTGGTGTATTTGCTTGTAGATGAAGGCAAAATATATACTTTGGTGCATGCATGTTTTATTGACATATTTTTAGCCTACCCTTTTGGGGGCACCTGACATCTGGGGCAAGAAAAACTGAAGAAAATGGTGTCGGCTGCATCTTTTATACCCCTGGCGAGTTGACGTCAGGGAAGAGGTGACAGCAGCCGACACCAGACCTAGACTTTGAAATTCAGGCCGACTGAGGGTAACCTGCCAGCAGGATAACCCAATTGTAATGACTGCAACAGTGAATACACTCTAACATCTACATTTATGATAAGTGTACACAACTGTACTTTCCTCTTGTCAGGGTATAAGCAATTTGTTCAAGGACATTTGAATTTACAAAGTCAAGGAATTTTGTGCTAGCGAGTTTGGGCTAGACTAGATTTCCCAGTTGATGGTGGGATAATTGAAATCCCCTATAACCAGTGTGTTTGGTGAAATTTGGATCGTCTTCAGTTTGGTTAAGTCGACTTTGTTGGTGTTGTGACCCATGGAAGGGGCTCTTTAACTGGCCTAGGACTTGAATGGGGGTGTTACCTACCATAACCTGGAGTAACTCCATGGAGTTGTCCAGTCTCAACTAGATGGGACATGCATTTATCTTTAATGTAGATTTAAACACCGCCTCCTTTGGTTTTCACATGTTCATTTTGCAGTCTAAAGGTGTGGTAAGGACAGAGGCTGTGCTGCTGCCTCAGTGTAAAACAAGCGATCATTCATACAATCTAAGCTGAAAACCCTAAAGCTAAGAGTGTGGATGATCATGCACTTATTCATTTTAGTTAAGTTTTCCAAGAATGTGCTTTATGACTTAAAAGAGGATATGAAACCAAGGGGGTGGATTCTCCCTTTGGTGCCAGGGGGAAGGGTCTGCGGCCCAAATCAGATTTCATTGCCATGATCCTGTAATGCTTTTAAGACCCTTATAAATCAAAATTGCCTTTTGTACGTGTGCACATACACAATTTAAGCCTGTCTGCCTTGGGATCTGCAATTTCTTAAGGGGCCTTACAATAAGGCCTCCAATGAAAGTAATCACTATCCCAGTGGACCTCAGTTGTGTTAGAAAAGTTAACTTTACTAACTTTTAAAACAGCTGCTGGGGCACCCCTCAGATATTTGACTTGTGAAACTGACTTTTTAGTGGCCATTACCTCTGTCTGAAAGATTTTAGGAATGGAGGTCTTAATTTGCAAACAACCCTTTCATCTTCCAACCCTCCCATGATAACTGTCTAACACTCCACACAGCACTTTCATGCCCAGGTTGGTGACAGAAGTCTTGTCTCAGGTCGTTAAAATCTCTGCATTCTGTTCTAGCCATGAAACAAGATTGAAAGGTTCCTTATTACCTTGGATTTGCACAAGCGACAAACTTTTAGCAGTGGTAGGACTAAGAGAGAGGAAATTAGACCAGCTTTTCATATCCTTTGAGAGGGTTGGGAGGGCAAGCCACTCTCTAAACAAACCATCCCTAAATGGATAGCTCATTGCAGCTGCTTGCGTTAATCCTTTCATGGCAAGACTTTTTCGTTGGGAATGTGAGATCCCACTCTACAAAAGCCACAGCATCGACTACTGTCTTTGTTATAAGGATTTGCACGCAAGCCGTCGTGGAAGTAGCTATCGTATCAGGTGTCCATGCCTCGTCTGAGTATTGTAACCCAGAAATTGCCTCTAGTGACAGGCCAGGATTTGCCACAGACATACTTAAGGGTGTGCTGCAAATCAAAGTTCCTCATGGCCAGCCTCCCTCTGGTTCATAACTTCTGAGAAGCTTCCTAAATTATTAGTTCTCCAGTGAACAGTACGATAGATGTATTACAGCTATGTTAGCAACATACCACAACTGTAGATGCTAGAGTTTGTACAGTGTGGAGATCTCGGTTTCCCTCCTCCTCTTTTCTCTGGGCATTCTTGATTAGGGGTGGGTAACACAGTCTTTTATCTACTTACCTTCACTCTGTTACCCTTAATATCTGAAGGTGCAGGTATGGGCAGCCCTTGTGGTTGGGCAGCTATTATTGGGGGTGCATATGCTACTTGGGTGGTTTGTGCTTTGGTCTCAGCCGAGACTCCTGGTGATGACAGTGGAAAGAAAGAACTAAAAAAAACAGTGCAGGTTAATGTTCCTCTTACACTAGAGATGTGCCGATATCCAGGTGAGAGGGTGTCTGGCTTGGAGGGAAAAGAAAAACGCTGTGGAAGTCAGGACAAATGTTAGTCTTTCTGCAACAAAAGTCCAAGGTGTTGTTACTACTGCAGCAGTAAAGATACTTGTGTCTACAATTACCCAACCAAAACCCGAGCACACTCTGGGACTGGAAACAGTACTGTCTTAAAGCAAAAAAGATTCCAGCCAGCCGAGAATCCCAATGAACACAAATTTATTTAAAAAAACAAAAACCACCTTAGTTAAGCCCTTTTGTCATGTGATATGACTTCTTGATCTGTGGTGAAAAGTAACACAGTGTGGTTTAAAAAGCTGAATTAACACTGTCATTGTATCTCAAGGGAGAAAAAAGCTAAGAAAACCTCCCCCGTATCTAGGATGACCTGTATAAAGAGAACATGTTATCATGGAAAGAAGATAAAAGCTTTAAAAAATCACTTGTGTAGGGCAGGCTGCATAGTGGCAATTTTGGAATATAAGAAATTAAATACAATGATGCATTAACGTAACCCAGAATATTTCATTGTGTTGGATTGGCTGTATTTTCCTTTAAGAATATTCTTAGATTGCATTCATAACATTTTACTATGTTGAATAACAAAAGATTATGGAAGTATGTACTACACATACAGTATAGGTAGCTATCCAGAAGAGTGACATTAAATTAAAAAAAAAATCAACCTTTGCAGCATCTGACCGTGTATATATAGCCATATCACCCTTTCATTTCTTACTTGTAGTTACCCAGTGTATTGCTTCTGAGAGTCTTCAGAGCATTACAAACTGACTTGCTTTGTGATTATCTCTGTTTCCTGCCCTCCTAGAATGCTTTCAGTGCAAACTATATGGAATATCTTGACACTTACTGGTCATGAGAAAAGATGAAACACCAAGCACTTGTAATCAGGAATTAGAGTGCTTTATACACTGTAGACTTAGGTTTGCTGCTGTTGGAATTACATCTTACATTTTTTGCCCTAGTATCAGAAATGCCCCATTTGAGTAAATCTAGAACCTTTTTAGTCTTAACTTTACTGTCAGTATTTCATGATTGAAAACTTCATCCAAACAAGTCTTGTGGGGTGGAGACCTCCAGTGTAACCACCTTTTCATCCAAGCCTTTAAATAATGACCAGTAGAACATCCAAAATCTGTTTCAGTTCAGTATAACTTCCACAGAGAAAGACCCAAAACTACTTGGATAAGGTCCAGGCTACCCTCTGAATCTACCAGGACCCCAGACACACACTCATTTAATTACAGTTTTCAGTGACTTGCTGTGTGACTCTAAGCAAGTCACGTAACAAAGCATTGCTCCTTTGTTCCCCTGCAAAGGGGCAGTTATCAGTGTTCTTACCTGGTTAATGCATTGTTTTATTTAACTTGCAGTGTGTTGCCCTCTCTACCCATATCTCCTTCAGCGTATGCCTGATGTTCTTCGTGTTTCACTGTTGCAGTCATCACATTTGGGTTATCTGCTTGCAGTAGCTCTCAGTCGGCCTAATTATCAAAGTCTTGGGTCCTGCGTTGGTTGCTGTCTCATCTTCCGTGACGTCAGGGGTGTAAAGCATGCAGCCGATGCCATTACATCAGTCTTTCTTGCCGTACAGTTCCCGAAGCAGAAGCAGTTCGCAAGTGCCAGTCAGCCGACTCCTGAAATTTTTGTTTTCGAGTTTCAGAACCGAAGTCTTAAATTAAAGCTAAGTACCCATCGGGGAAACTTTTTCTTGCTCAAAATCAATGTCAGTAAAAGTCAGTAATTGTATTTCTTGTGGAAAGCAAACCTCACAAAGATTTTTATTCATACTGTATTCCTTAGCTAGGCCCTGACAATGATGTACCTCACTGTCGGTTTTGTGCCTTATTTAAGCAATGAACTATTCGTCGTTGGTATATTTATGCTTCTAAATATTTTGGTACTCTGTTCAATTATCCAGATATGTCTTCATTAAGCCATCCGACTACCGACATTCCGAAAAAACGCAAAGATAAAGACAGAGACAGGCCACATAGGTCCAAAGCTGCCGACGATGCTTCTAAGCCAGTCGCCAGTACTCAGTGAGGTGCTTTCGCAGCCCCTGATACCCGCTACCTCAGATTCGCAGGCCTCTACTGAGACCCATTCAGAGTCCGGTGAGATGCTTCAACTGTGGAACCTGCGGATGTCTACCTTGGATGGTTCCGGAGCTGCTGTGCAGGCACTGGCTTCTTAGGGTGTATTCAGGCCTACTGACTTGCATATTAAACTGACACCATCTTCTTCTTCAAGGCCTAAAACTCGAACTATGCCTGGAAAACAGACGGCCAGACCACTTGGTCAGGCCTCTATGCCTAAAAAACAGATGATGAAAATGGCTGAAGACCTTATTACTTTAATCAGTGGAAGACAACCTTCCCCCTCTAAGAGACCTAGGACTGAATTTGCTTATGATACTTCTGACCAGGATTCTGAAATTTCTTTTTCCTCTGATGACCAGGATTTACCCTTATCTACCTATGAGGATTCTAATGCAGAGGGCTCTATTCTCTCTGCTCCCCCCCCCCCCAGAGGATTTCTCTTTTGGTGAAACCCTGCATACTCTTAGGGAGCACTTTCACTGGGAAAGCCAGTATTACTCTGATTCTAAAAAGAGGCTTAGGGATTTCTTATTCCTGACCCAGCACAGGCCTTTAGCTATCCCTCCTGTACTAGACATTGTTAATGATGCCTTTTCTGAATCTAGCCTGATAGATATTACAGGGTTCCTGACTCTCACAAGTTCCTTTTTAACATCCCACTGCAGATCCTGAGACCATTTCACAGGGATCCAAGGGCATTAAGGCTACTACTGCCAAGAATCCTATCCCCTCTGATAGAGACCAGGGCGCTGGATAGATGGGGTAGGAAAGTATACACTTCTGCAACTTTAGCCATTAGGGCCTTAAACTGCCAGTTTCATATGTTAAAGTATCAGCAGCATATCACTGGATTGCTTAAACAGAAAATGATGTTGATTCCTGACTGTGCTGAAAATAAGGATTTACAGGATTTAATGCATTCTGCTGAAGAGGTTGGAAAGCATACTTTGCAATGTGGTTTTGATTCACTAGAGGCATCTTGCAGGGCTGCTGTCACTTAGAAGGCATGCTTGACTTAAGGAGCAGTCTTTGCCAGATCATGTTAAAGCTAAATTGCTGGATGCTCTCTTAAATCAGGACCGCCTGTTTGGCAACAAAGCAGAAGAAGTTCTTAAAAAGACGGAGGAAATAGCTAAATCTATGCAAACTGTTAAAGGTTTCCTACAAGTACAACCGCCAAGATTTAGTAGGCATTGGCCCTCTAAGAATTGGTCTTTTCCTGCCTCTTCCAGGCCTTTTCAGTCCAAACCTAGACCCAGCAGAACACCCAGGCTTCATTCCCAGGGTACGCACAGGACTAAACAGTGGGGGGCTCCCACTTCCAAATCAGGGAGTAGTAAGATTCCACCCTATGGTAAACTCTCTCAATGACAACTTTAGAACTTCCAAGCACTTCTCAACTGACTGCTCATTTAGGGGGAAATATTGCTCTGCAGGCAAAAAACTGGGAACTCATTACCCAGGACAAATGAGTTTTAAATAGGATACAATTTTCACTTCCACACATTACCAGCCCCAAATGGTTGGCCAGACCTACCCCCAAATCAGTGGGCAGAGGCTCAAAAGCAAGTACTCTCTCTTAAGCATAAAGACTATTCAAACTGTACCAGAAGAGGAAAAGGGACAAGGTTTTTACTCAAGACTTTTCCTGGTACCCAGAAAAGACAACTCTTGGCATCCTATCCTGGACGTTTCTATATTAAACACCTTTTTGGTGATTCCAAAATTCAAGATGCTAACTCTTCACTAGTTACTCCCTATGCTAGGCAAAGATGCCTGGTTGGCAACACTGAATTTAAGAGGCACCTGCACATCCCAGTCAGGGAATCTTGCAGAAGATACTTACACTTCAAAGTAGGCAACATGCACTATCAGTTCTCTGCACTGCCCTTTGGCTTATCTACTGCGCCCAGGGTATTCAGAAAGTGCCTAGCTCCAGTCATTGCATTTTGCAGGCAAAGAAATATTCAGATGTACCCATAACTGGACGATTGTCTAATTCAGGCAGAAAGCCAGAACATACTTCTGAATCATCTGGCATTTGTACAAAAGGTGATAACTTGTCTGGGGTACACCATAAACAAAACAAAATCACGTCTGATACCCGGTCAACAAATTGTATTCCTGGGAGCAAGCTTGAACACAACTTCCCAGTTGGCTTTCCTCACGCCAGAGAAACAAATTCATTTGACAACTTACTTCAAACTAATGGCCACAAAAACCCTGCTGTCTGCAAAGCAAATACTGCAAGCGTTGGGGTTCATGGCCTCCTGCATTCCACTAATTCCATATGCAAGACTGCATACGAGGAAACTACAATGGTATCTAAAAAGCCCATGGTATCAACATTCTCAGGATCTATAAGCAATGATTCCTATTATACTTTGCCTACAGTTAGAGTTCCTTTGGTGGGCAGAGGCCTGCCACCAAAACAGGGGACTACCATTCACTCTACCCCCTGCCACCCAAAACCTAACAGATGCATCAGACTATGCATGGGGGGGCTCAGCTGGCAGGGAAGTGCATTCAGGGCAAATGGAACCCAAGTCAAATGCACCTGCATATCAATCAAAAAGAAATGTTAGCTGTACAGAATGCTCTGGCAGCCTTCAAGGACCACATTCTTCCAGGACAATTAATGGTAAGGATGGACAACACCCCTGTTATGTGGTACATAAACAAGCAGGGGGGGTACCCATTCTTACCCCCTCTGCAGACTAGCCATGGCTCTGTGGAACACAGCCTTGAGCTACCAAGTGCATCTACAGGCTCAGTTCCTGCCAGGAAAACTAAATACACTGGCAGATGAACTCAGCAGAAATCTCATGGACCCACATGAGTGGAAACTGTAACCAAAGATTTTCAACATGTTGATAAACAAATGGGGGAGCCCAGATATAGACCTGTTTGCCTCTCCCCAGAACTACCAATTGGACAAATTCTGTACAAGGACTCCCCACAAACAAGCTTGGAAAGTGGATGCTCTGTCCTTCAGGTGGAAAAATCTGTCAGTTTATGCCTTTCCTCCTCTGCCTCTCCTCTCCAAAGTGCTACTAAAGAGCAAACGGGACAAACCAAGGACAATACAGATTGCACCAGACTGGCCACACCAACACTGGTACCCCCTCTTGCACAGTTTGTCACTGCTGGCTCCATGGCACCTGCCTCAGACCCCTACCCTGCTGTCACAGCAGGAGGGCCAGATTCTGCACCTTTGGCTTCAAACCCTGACCCTGGCAGCTTTGCTAATTTCCTAATCTCTCCATTACCATCCCTCAGTAAACAAGTGTTGAATGTAATTTTGGAGGCAAGGAAGCCTAGTACTAGAAAATCTTATGCTGAAAAATGGAAAAGATTCTGTGCCTGGAACCAAACTCAAGGGATGGGCACAGCAGCGCCCAATTTACCTCAAATTCTTCAATATTTAACTAAGATGCTTCAAAAGGGCCTTTCTTTGTCCTCCTTCAAAATTCATGCCTCAGCCATTTCAGCTCATTACAACACAGAACCACCCCCTCTTTTCTCATCCACTGCTTAAGCAGTTCCTCAGAGGGGCCAAAAACTTAAGACAACCCAGGAGAGCTCCAACTCCAGCCTGGGACCTTAACTTTGTATTGGAAAAACCCACTCTTCCTCCTTTTGAGCCAGCTGCAAGTGTAGAGTTAAAATTTCTTTCTTTGAAAACAGCCTTCCTTTTAGCAATTACTTCATCAAGAAGGGTATCTGAACTACAGGCCTTATGGCAGTGGAACCTTTCATCATATTTCATGTGGACAGGGTGCCCCTCAGGACCAATCCCGCCTTCATGCCCAAGGTAGTATCCAGTGTGACTCTTAATCAGTCCATTCATTTGCCAACCTTCTTTTCTAATCCACAGAACAAAGGGGAATGGATACTGCACTCTTTAGATGTGCACAGACAACTTAGATTTTACTTGGATAGGACTAAACCTCAAAGAAAATCTTAACTGCTGGTGGCATTAGCTGCAGGGGCAAAGGGGAAGGCTATTTCAAAGCAAACCATTTCTAAATGGATAGGCCATTGCATTCATTTCTGCTATAAGCACCATGGAAAACCTATCCCACAGGAGATTAGACCCCATTCAACCAGGGCTGCATCTACCTCTACAGCCTTTCTCAGGTGTACCTACCAGGGACATCCTAGAAGCGGCTACCTGGAGTTCTGTACATACTTCCACCAAGCATTACAATTTACCAATTTTCTCTAAATCCAGAGCTGGCTTTGCCTCTACAGTCTTGCAGGGCCTTATAGCTGGTCCTAATGCTATCTAAATGCCTCCTCTCATTCTTAGCTTTGGGAATCTACCCAAATGTGATGACTGCAACAGTGAAACATGAAGAACATAGTACAGTTGTGTACACTTACCATAAATGTATATTTTCAAGTGTATTCACTGTTGCAGTCCTGGTTACCCTCCCTCTAGCCCCCTGACTTCTTCTGGTTATACCTTTACTCTCCTTTATTATGCTCAAAAGCTTTTTGGTGTATTTGCTTTTTTGTTGGAGGTGTAACCTTGTATATATTTAAGCTGAACCTGGAATTTGATATGCATCTTGTCTGGTTGTATTTTCTCAGGCATCCCTTGAAGCTAGTCAATCATTAGGCCCTGGATTTCACTATCTTTCATAGGTTCGTAGGTTCATACTAGGCTATCTGCCCTAGGGCATTTATAAGCCTAGCCAGAATGTGTTTGGCTTTCACCACCCATTTCAAATTAATTTTGCTATGCCCTTTTTCGAGGTTAGTATACTGTGCCTCTGTCTAACAGTGACACAGAAGTGATACCCGGGGCAAACCTACGATCTCCCATCCATTCATCAAGATTCCTCTTGAAGAGAGTCAATGAGGGACTCTGCCTAACCTGGACTGGTATTTTATTCCAGAGTGAAGGGAGCCTCTGGGTTATGAATCTGTCCCTCCAGCATGTCCTATTTATTTCAGTGCTGAGGTTCAAGTCTCTCAAGCGCGTGGCTCGATGGGATTTGGATTTTCTGAGGTGCAGCATGTTCATTAATTCCGGTTTGGACATGGCTTTATACGTCAGGCACAGATCGCCTCTGAGCAGGCGGTCTGCCACTGAGTAGAGCTGGAGTTTCTTTAACCGGGCAGTGGTGAGGTACTTTTGGGGTCTTTCCAGTTGCTGCAGGTGTCTGGTAAGGTACATCCCAAAGGGGGCATTGTACTCATTTATGGGCCTGATGAGGGATGAGTAAAGAGGCACGATGACCTCCCCTGATCTAGATG
Organism: Protopterus annectens; assembly: GCF_019279795.1. Taxonomy (NCBI): domain Eukaryota; kingdom Metazoa; phylum Chordata; order Ceratodontiformes; family Protopteridae; genus Protopterus; species Protopterus annectens. The sequence continues at coordinate 722,513,944 of NC_056747.1, forward strand.
TGAATCCCTTCATGATTAGGTGGGCTGTATAAAATGTTTTTCTAACCACTTTGGCCACGTGGTTGTCAAATGAGAGATTGCTATCAACTTGGGTCCCCAGGTCCCTAATTACTTCTTCTGTACTTAATGGATTACCACCTATGTGGTAATTTGTGGGCACTTTGTTTTTGCCAAAGGGGATGACTATACACTTTTTGGCGTTTAGCTTGAGGCTGTGGCTCTGGCACCAGTTGTCTGTTTCTATGAGGCCCTTTTGGAGGATGCTTGTGTCGGCTGGAGAGTCTATTATGGCGCCCAGTTTGCAGTCATCTGCGAACTTGGTCAGCCACAGTCCTTCCGTGTTGGCCTGTACCTCCGAGAAATATATATCGAACAAGAGAGGTCCCAGGACTGAGCCTTGTGGGACGCCACTTGTAACTGGTTTGGAGTCTAACATGGCTCCAGCAATTCTAACCATGTGGGTTCTGTCCTTGAGCCAGTTTGCAACCCATCTAGTGACATAGGGGTTTATATTTAAGCTGGTGAGCTTATCTATAATGCCCGAGTGGGGTATTGTATCGAAGGTTTTTGCGAGGTCCAGGTAGGCTGTGTGGACCACCTTCCCCTCGTCATTGGCCTTGGTGACTGTTTCAAAGAAATCGACCAAGTTTAAGAGGCAGGATCTGCCCTTAACAAAGCCGAACTGGGTAGGATCCAGTGTCAGTAGGTCCCCAATATCTTTATTTATGAGGTCCATGATGATCCTTTCCATAGCTTTGCAGACCAAGGTAGTCAGGCTTATGGGGCGATAGTTTCCAGGATCCGTTGAGGCACCACCTTTGTGGAGAGGGACCACTGTTGCTGTACACCACTCTTTGGGTACATATCCTGTAGTAAGGCTGAGAGTGAACAGTAGTTTTATGTTTGGGTTTAGCTCTTCTTGGAGTTCATGTAGGACGCAGCCCGGGACACCGTCTGGTCCCACTGATGCTGTGTTTTTTGCTTTGGAGAAGGGCGGCTCTTAACCTGAGCATCTGAGATGTCAGGGGGGCAGCACTCTGCTGGGATAGATATTTGCCCTTTTGGTGGGGAGGGGGGGGGGGGGTTTGCGCTGAACCTGTTAGCTAGCATGTTGGCAATGTCTGTGGGTTCGGTGTATTTTTTATCATTTTGGACTAATTCTGAGCATATCTGGGAATTCCCACCCAGGTTACTAACATAACTAAAAAAAGCCTTGTGATTATCCTTTGTGGCCTGTGCAATTTTTCTCTCGAAGCTGGCCTTAGACTATTTTATGAGTGCCCGTAGTTTTTTGCTAATACTGATCAGAGATGCCTTCCCTTTTTGGGATTTTGCTCTATCATGTTGTAGCTTCCTCCTTCTGTTGTATAGTTTGTTTATGGCTGGAGTCCACCAGACAGGACGTCTGCCTTTGGAGGATTGGGTCTTGGTTTTATTTGGGATTGCATGATCCATGCATTCCTGAAGGTGTTTATAGAATGCGTTTATAAAGGATTCTGCGGTCTGGGCCATATTTTCCACAGGCCCGGGGGCTTTGAAGGATTCCACCTCAGTTTTGAGGAGTGTGAAATTTGCTTTAGAGAAGTTTTTCACTGTGGTTTTCTGGGCAGGGGTGGGGTCGGGATGTGAATATCCAGTGAGATTAGTTTATGGTCTGATCTTACCAGTGAGGGATACACTTCTGGTCTGGAGCATAAAGTCCCCATGTTGGTGATGATCAGGTCCAGTATGTTTTCCCCTCTTGTGGGAGTGGTGACAAGTTGTTCCATAGCATTTGAGTTTATAAATTCTAGGAACCTTTGGGCTAGGGTGTTGGAGCTAGAGTAATGCTCCCAGTCTATGTTTGGGTAGTTGAAGTCGCTCAATATAATGGTGTTTGGAGAGACCTTCATATTTTCCAGTGTTCTCAGGAAGGCCGAGTGGGGTTCCTGGGTTTGGGAGGGTGGTCTGTAGCAGGCTATAAACTGGAAGGCAGTTTTACCCACTGCTAGTTGCACATGGATAGTCTCTTGATGCTTAGTGGTCTGCCACCAACCTGGAGGTGTGGGTATATTTGACGAATATTGATACCCTCCTCCTTTTGTGGTTCGGTCCAAGTTTTGGGGCCGAAAGGCATGGTATGAGGTATAACCTGGTAGTGCTGGGGTGCTCTCGGGAACCTTGAACCAGGTTTCTGTTACTGCACAGATATCGATGCTCTCCATGCTAAGGAGAGTTTCGAGTGCGTGCATCTTGAGGTTTAGACTTCTGGCGTTGAGTAGCATTACTCTTAGTTTCTTATCCCTTGTGATACCTATGGAGGTGGGTTTGTCTTTTGAGTCTTGCCTAAAAAAGGCACTATGGGGGTAGCAAGAGCCTTTGCCAATATCTGAAAGCCCAGGGGTGACAGGTGCAAGCCGTCCCTAGCGAAGGCATCGTGGCTTGTCGAGCATTTCATCCCAGGCTGACAGGCATTGGATCCCCTTTGAATGACAGCAATACTTAAGCCAGTTGTTGAAATTGATCATCTTGTCTTCATATTGTGGCATAATTCTTGGTGAGGGTAAGATGCTACTCGAGGTCAGGGTCATACCGGCCTGGGCTACATGCTCAGAGAGCTCCTCTGTCTCTTTTCATGTAGACCAGGGAGGTACGTCTCAGGTCATTCACACCAGCATGGACAATGACTGAGTCATATTTGTACTTGCCTTGGAGTGACCTGAGTGCTTGTGTTATGTGGCGGATCCTAGCGCCCGACAGGCAGCTCACCGTGACCTTCTCCTTGTTCAGCCTGGTGAGCGGGACGTCAGTGTGCCTGACAATAGTCACCTATTACAAGTGTATCAGGTGAGTTGTTTAGCCTTAAGGGCTGTGACTGTTCGGTACACTGGCTTTGTGAGCTATGTGTTGCACGTGTTTTGTTTTGGGGTAGCGGTTGCTTGGGTATCTGCTTTAGAGGTCTCTGCTGCTTAGGCAGATTTTTATTTAGAGCCTCCGAGTATGTTTTTGTGTGTTTGTGTTTTGGTTTGCTGTCGTGGTAGGTCTATGTGAGACTGGAATTGTAGTGAGTATGGTTTCCTTCTCCTGACTAGTTACGCCAGTACTGAGTTGAGAGAGCTTAGCCTCCAGTTTGGCTATATGGTTGCATCTCTCACATGTGTTGGAATTTGTTTGGAGGAGGAGAGGGTTGTCTGTGTACATGAGGCAATTGTAACATTGCCTCAAGATTCCCAGATTCACCAGCTGAAACATCAAGCATATTGCTGAGAGGATCATGAGGTATAGTGTGTAATGAAAGGTGTAACATTTTGCACCTTATCAGTAAGCAAATTTACTTACAGTAGACAGATTGCATCTGTAGATTCCCTTTTCTGGTCTGATCCAGGTCATAACACTGATTCCTTGTTTACATCAGTCAGTGATGCTTATAAAATAACTAGCTGGCTCAGAAGCAGGTTTCTTTATCAGACCTGCATAAAATGTGAATGAGCTATGTAAATCTGCGCAAGATCTGGATTGTCTCCTTTTGAATAGCTGTCTCTATGCTAGAGAAACCAGCTAAGGGAGTAAAATCATCAGTTCTTGCAAGCCCATACTTGGTGTGTGTGTGTGTGGGGGGGGGGGGGGACAGTGTTGGCTACCATGGCAAACTAAGGTACTTTACCTCTAGGCAACTTGTGCTAGACTTGTAATTTCAAAGGTGGTAGTATTCACATCACCTAAATGTCTGCATTTGATATCTCAGTCCTTGTAGCTAGGTGTTCTTCGTGTTTCACTGTTTCAGTCATTACATTTGGGCAATCTGCTGGCAGGTTGCCCTCAGTCGGCCTGAATAACAAAGTCTTGGGTCCTGCGTTGGTTGCTGTCTCCTCTTCCATGACGTCAGGTCGTCAGGAGTATAAAACATGCAGCCGACGCCATTTTAATCAGTCTTTCTTGCTGCGTGGTACTCGAAGCAGTTCGCAAGTGCCGGTCGGCCAACTCCTGAAGTTTTCATTTTCGAGTTTCAGAACCAAAGTCTTCAAACTAAAGCTAAGTACCCCATTGGGGAAACTTTTTCTTGCTCCTTACCGATGTCAGTACAAGTTAATAATTGTATTACTTGTGGGAAACAAATACCTCATAAGGATTTTCATTTGTACTGTATTCCTTGCCTAGGCCCTGATCACAAGGTGCCTTGCTGTCTGTTTTGTGCTAAATTTAACCAACGCACTATTAAGCGTCAGTATATTTTTGCTTCTAAATACTTTGGTTCAAGATTTAACTATCCTGAAATGTTGTCTGTTAGCAATTCGACTACCAGAATTCACAAAAAACGCAAGGAAAAAGACAGATAGTCGAGGTCCAAAACCGACGAAGCTTCTCCTAAGCCAGTCGCCGGTACTCAGTGAGCCGCTTTCGCAGCCCCTGATGCCCGCTACTTTTTTGTCACAGGCCTTTACAGAGACCCATTCGGAGTCCGGTATGCCGCGAGATTCTTCAGTTATTGAACCTACGGATGTCTCTCCCTTGGATGGGTCCGAAGTCGCTGAGCAGGCACCGACTTCTGAGGGTGTTTTCAGGCCTCAACATTTGTATATTCAACCAACGCCATCATCAAAAACAAGACCAAAACCCACTTCTATGTCTAAAAAAACGACGCATGAGCCACGTGCTCAGGCCCCTATGCCTAAAAAAACAAATGATCAAAATGGCTGAGGATTTAATTACCTTGAACAAGGGTTCCCAACCCCCCCCCCCCCTTACTAAGAGGCCTAGGCAAGGCACTGATTATGAATCTTCAGATCAGGTTTCCATTTCTTCTGATTCCTCTTCTGATCAGGAATTTTCTATTCCACCTTATGAGGACTCTGATGCAGAGGAATACATCCCTTCTGCTTCTCCTCCTGAGGATTTCTCTTTTGGAGAGACTACCTTACGGGAACATTTTCATTGGGGGAGTCAGGACTTTTCAGAATCCAAAAAGAGACTTAGGGATTTTCCTCTTCCTCAGCATAGGCCTTTGGCTATACCTCCTGTTTTAGACATTGTTGATGTTTTCTCAGAATCCAGCATGGCTCCTGATTCCCTGCCTCCGGCACCTAGTAAGTCAGACAGATATTACAGGGTCCCGGACTCCCACAAATTTCTTTTCAAAAATCCTGCTGCTGACCCTGAAACTATTTCTCAGGGTCCCAAGGGTGTTAAGGCTTCTACAGCCAAAAATCCTACCCCTTCAGATAGAGACTCCAGGGCGCTGGATAGATGGGGTAAGAAGGTTTATACGTCTGCAACCCTGGCAATCAGGGCTGTAAACTGCCAGTTTCATATGCTTAAATATCAACAGCATGTCATGGGCTGACTGAAACAGAAAATGATGTTGACTTCTTATTGTGTGGAAAATAGTTACATGATTTATTGCATTCAGCTGAACAAGTTGGAAAGCATACTTTGCAATGTGGTGTTGATTCCTTGGAGGCCTCTTGCAGGGCCGCCGTAACTGGATCTGTGATGAGGCATGCTTGGCTCAAGGAGTAAAGTCTGCCTGATCATGTTAAAGCTAAATTGTTGGATGCTGTTTTACAGCAGGACAGTCTGTTTGGTAATAAGGCAGAAGAGGTTTTAAAAAATATGGAAGACTAAGCTAAATCTATGCAAACTGTAAAAGATTTCTTGCAAGTGCAGCCACCCAGGTTCAGTAGGCACTGGCCTACTAAGAATTGGTCCTTTCCAGTGTCAACAGAGCCGCTTAGGTCAAACCCAGATGCTCCAAAGGCTCCAGGTTTCAGTCACAAGGATCTTACAGGACAAAACAATGGGGTGCCTCCACCTCCAAATCAGGAGGTAGCAAAGCACTACCCTACGGTAAACAGTCTCAATGACTTTCCTCTGCCATTTCCAAGCACTTATCTTTTGGCAGCCCCTTTGGGGGGAAAACTAGCACTTCATGCTCAAAATTGGCATCTAATTACCCAGGACAAGTGGGTCTTAAATATAGTATCCCAGGGGTACAGATTTAATTTCCACACGTTGCCAATTCCAAACGGATGGCCAGATTTGCCCCCAAATCAGTGGGCAGAGGCCCAGAAACAAGTCATGTCCCTCATGGATATGGGGGCTATTCAGCCAGTGCCAGAAAAGGAAAAAGGGCAAGGTTTTTATTCAAGACTTTTCCTGGTACCCAGGAAAGACAAATCATGGCGTCCAATTCTGGACTTATCCATTCTAAATACTTTCCTGGACATTCCAAAATTCAAGATGCTGACTCTACAACAGCTACTGCCTATGCTAGGCAAGGATGCCTGGTTGGTAACTCTAGACTTAAGAGGCATACCTGCATATCCCAATCAAGGAATCTTGCAGAAGATACCTCTGCTTCAAAGCAGGCTATTTGCATTACCAGTTCTCTGCACTGCCCTTTGGCTTATCTACTGCGCCCAGGGTCTTCACAAAGTGCCTGGCACCAGTAATTGCGTTTTGCAGACAAACATTCAAATTTATCCATATCTGGATGATTGTCTCATTCAGGACACTCTTTTTCAACATCTGACGTTTGTAAAAAGGCTTTTAACATGCCATATGGTACACCATAAACGAAAATAAATCACAACTGGTACCCTCTCAAATAATTACATTCCTGGGTGCAAGCTTGAATACAACTGCCCAGATGGCTTACCTCACGCTAGACAAATTCAATTGACAACATACTTCAAACAAGTGGCAACAAAAACCCAGCTGTCTGCAAGACAAATTCTGCAGGCTTTGGGGTTCATGGCATCCTGCATTCTACTAATTCCATATGTAAGACTGCATGTGAGGAAACGTCAGTGGTACCTAAAAAACATACAGTCAACATTGTCACAGCCTGGAAACAATGATTCCTCTCATTCCCTGCCTGCAACAGGAGTTCCTTTGGTTGGCAGAGGCATGTCATCAAAACAAGGGACTGTCATTCATTCCACCCCCTGCAACCCAAACCCTGACTCCAGACGCATCAGACTATGCTTGGGGGGGGACATCTGGCAGGGAGATGCATTCAGGGTGAATGGAGCCCAAATCAAATGCATCTACATATCGAACAGAAAGAAATGCTAGCTTGTACAGAATGCTCTGACAGCCTTCAAGGACTTCCTTCATTCAGAACAACTACTGATAGATGGACAACACCACAGTTGTATGGTACATAAGCAGGGGGGTACCCACTCCTACCCCATTTGCAGACTAGCCATGGCCTTGTGGAACACAGCCTTGACTTACCAAATACATCTTCAAGCTCAATTCCTGTCAGCAAAGCAAAATACTCTGGTGGACGACCTAAGCAGAAGTCTTATGGACCCACACGAATGGAAACTGGATCCACAAATTTTCAGCATGTTGACACGAAAATGGGGGAGCCCAGACATGGATCTATTTGCCTCTCCCAAAACTGTCAGTTGGACAAATTCTGCACAAGAACTCATCACAAAAAAGCTTGGAAAGTGGATGCTCTATCCTTCAGCTGGAAAAACCTGTCAGTCTATGCCTTCCCTCCACAGCCTATGCTCTCCAAGGTCTTACTAAAAGTCAGACAGGAAAAACCAAAAATTATTCTGATTGCTCCGGACTGGCCTTGCCAACACTGGTACCCACTTCTAAGGAATATGTCGCACCTTCCTCCGTGGTACTTGCCTCAAACACCTCATCTATTGTCTCAGCAGAACTATCAAATTCTGCACACTCAGCTCCAAACTCTGACAGCATGGCTAATCAACTAATTTCACCAATCACATCTCTCAGTAAATCTGTGATGGATGTCATTATGGAGGCTAGAAGGCCTAGTACTAGAAAATCTTATGCTGATAAATGGAAGAGATTCTGTGCTTGGAACCAAGCACAAGGAATAAACACAGCAATGCCCAATATTCCTCAGATTTTGCAGTATTTAACTGAGATGCTTCACAAGGGCCTATCCTTTTCTTCTATAAAAATCCATGCCTCTGCCATCTTGGCTCATTACAACACAGAGCCTCCTCTCTTTTCTCATCCCCTGCTAAAGCAGTACCTCAGAGGAGCCAAAAATGTAAGACCTCCCAGGAGAGCACCGACTCCTATATGGGACCTCAATTTTGTGCTGGAAAAACTCACCCTACCTCCTTCTGAACCAACTGCTACTACAGACATAAAATTTCTTTCTTGGAAGGCGGCCTTTCTTTCAGCAGTCACTTCAGCTAGAAGGGTTTCAGAACTACAGGCTCTCATGGCAGTGGAGCCTTTCATTATCTTTTACCTGGACAGGGTGGCCCTCAGGACCAATCCTTCTTTTATGCCTAAGGTGGTATCCAGTGTGGCTCTTAACCAGACCATTCACCTGCCAACTTTTTTCCCAAATCCGCAGAACAAGGGGGAGCGAATTCTGCATTCATTGGATGTACACAGACTACTAAGATTCTACTTAAACAGGACAAAATCTCTAAAAAAGTCTGAGCAACTACTGGTGGCATTTGCTGCAGGAACAGAGGGGAAGGCGATAAAGCAAACTATTTAAAAATGGATAAGCCATTGTATTCGTTTCTGCTACATGCACCATGGTAAACCTGTGCCCAAGGGGATCAGATCCCATTCCACCAGGGCTGCTTCTACTTCTGCAGACATTCTAGAAGCTGCTACTTGGAGCTCAGTTCATACGTTCACAAAACATTACCATTTACCTCTCTTCTAAATCCAGGGCAGGCTTTGCTACTGCAGTCCTGCAGGGCCTTATAGCTGCTCCTAATGCTGTTTAATTCCATCCTCCCATCCATAGCTTTGGGATTCTACCAAAATGTAATGACCAACAGTGAAACACGAAGAACATAGTACAGTTGTGTACACTTACCATAAATGTAGATGTTGAGTATATTCACTGTTGCAGTCCGGGTTACCCACCCGCCAGCCCACTTTCTTCTCTATTATACCTCTTCTTTCCTTCACTATGCTCAAAAGCCTTTGTGGTGTATTTGCTTTTAGTTGAAGGTAAATTTTTTTGTGTCCTAAAATACTTGCGCATTATATATATATATATATATATATATATATATATATATATATATATATATATATATATATATATAATTTTTTTTTTTTGCTCCCCATTTGGGGGGCACCTGACATCTGGGGCAAGAAAAACTGATTAAAATGGCGTCGGCTGCATGTTTTATACCCCTGACGACCTGACGTCATGGAAGAGGAGACTGCTACTGACGCAGGACCCAAGACTTTGTTATTCAGGCCGACTGAGGGCAACCTGCCAGCAGATTACCCAAATGTAATGACTGCAACAGTGAATACACTCTAACATCTACATTTATGGTAAGTATACACAACTGTACTTTTTACCTCAGCCTTTTGATTGTAAAGCATTTGCAAAGGAATAAAGCACTGTGCAAGACGTAACCGAGCTTTGTCCCTCTGTCATGGAAATTCTCAACTTTTTAATACTCTAGGGCTGTCACCTTTTTAAATGCCCAAAGTGGGACATTTTTATAGAAACATGTTTTGTAGGACAAAATATATATATGTATAGCCAGTACAAAGTAGAAAACTTTCACTTTATGCACAAATAACTTATTGTAGAATTTGAGTTGCTTATGCTATTTCATGCAACATTAGGAGTTTCAGATAAAAAATAAAAATTTTATACAACTATTAAAGAAAACGTAGGAAATATTTTTTGTTCTAAAATCTCAGGACCTTTGCCATTTTTTATTTTTTTTCTACAGGACACAGTTGCCCAAAGAGGGACAGGTGGTAACCCTAAAGTCCTCTGGCACCTTTACCCAGAAATGCTGGCTGTGCAAGGCCCCTACAGATAAGCTTGACTTATTTTCTAATCGTAATGCTGGTAAAACTACCATTTCTGAATAATTGGTCAGTACCAGGAGAAGACTTTGCCACTAGCTTCCCTTTCTTTTACTTGAAGGTCTAGAATATTCTTCATTTATTCCAGTCTGTTGATAAGGGCTCTGTTATTTGCCTTGCATAGTACCTTGTCATTTTTATCAGGCAGTTATAAGTAAATGTACATAGTCTCTCTCTCTCTCTGTTGATGGGATATACACGTACAAGGCATAGCCAGGCCGTAGGCCGTGTGTATCTTACCTGTACTCACCCTCAAGCTGAACCACCTTTTGCAAGGGGGTGATGCCTGAGAGCCCTGGTGTAAATTTAAGGGCAGCCATCCAACTGTGTATTGCATTGTTTAATATGCTGGGGAATCTATTCCAGAGCACGGGAAGTCACTAGGTGATGAACTTCTCTCTGTCCATCTAGTTTTATTTCTTGATGAAGAAATAGATCTCTGGTTATGGCATTGGCAACACAATTTGAATTCTCAAGAAAATGAGTTCAGAAAATAACTGGGATCTCCAAGGGCACTGTAAACTAGGCACAGATCTCCCCTCAGGAGCTTGTATAACACTGAGTACAAAGATAGACTATAGTCTCTTCTGGTAGCTAATGATGTCCTTCCATATCACTGCTGCAGTATTCTTTACAATAAGGATCCCCTGCCAAGGGCAGCCTGACGTCCAGCCAGTATACTTAAGCCCCTTGGTTGTAAAGGGTACGCTGTATGTCACACTTATGCTCCCCACACACGGCGTAGGGCATAAAGATGACATCCGGACATACCATCCTCAGAACTTTTCTGCCACCAGTCTGAACGTCATCTTCAATAATCGGTCTGAATGTCCGATGTTCATCGTGCATACAGCTGCAGTCATAACAGATGGGTTATCCTGCCGTCAGGCGGGTCCTCGGTCGGCCGAATTCCAAAGTCTAGGTCCGGCGTCGGTTGTCGTCGCTTCTTCCCTGACGTCAGTGCGGCAGGGGTATAAAAGAGCCAGCCGACGCCATCTTCTTCAGTCTTTCTTGCCACGCAGTGCCCGAAGCAGAAGCAGTTCGCAAGTGCCGGTCGGCCAGCTCCTGAGATTTACGAAAATATTTCAGCCGAAGTCTTCTTGAAAGCGAAGTACCCCGTTGGGGAAACTTTTCTTGCCTCAGACCGATGTCAGACAAAGTTAATAATTGCATTTCATGTGGGAAGCAAATACCGCATAAGGATTTCCACTCTTTCTGTATTCCTTGCTTAGGCCCAGACCACGACGTCTCGGCCTGCCGTTTTTGTGCTAGATTCAACAAACGCACTAAGCGTCGGGCGGAGTTCGCCCATCACTATTTTGGTAAAAAATTTAATTATATTATGTCGTCGGATACTCAGACTCCAGTTTTGAGTAAAAGACGCAAAGATAAGGACCGACATACGAGGTCCGCGACTTCTACTGACACCACGCTAAGGCCGACTACCGGTTCTCCGGTTCTCAGCGAGGCGCCTACACAGCCCCTGAGTACCGATGACACTTCATTACCGGTGTCTTCTGTGCCCGAGGTCGCAGGCTCCTCGGCCCCCATTCCGACTACAGATACCGACGCCACTCTTGGCGGGGAAACCCAGAGTTTAGACAGGCCTGCCATTTCTCAAAGTGTCTTCAGGCCTTCCTCCTTCTCTATTAAGGCTTTCACAAAATCTAAAGCATCCATGAAAACTAAAAAACAAGGACCACAGACCCCCTCTCAAGGCCCCATGCCTAAAAAACAGATGCTCAAAATGGCTGAGGATTTAATTACTTTTATCAGGGGTTCTCAGCCCCCCTCGGACAAACGGCCCAGATTAGAGGAAGACTACCCTTCTTCAGATCAAGCCTCTATCACCTTTGAACATTCTGAGGACCAGGAATATACATATTCTCCTTTTGAAGACTGATGCAGAGGAGTCTATTCCCTCGGTCTCCCCCCCTGAGGACTACTCTTTTGGGGAAACCCTACATACTTTGAGGGAACACTTTCACTGGGAAGGCCAAGATTACTCAGATTCCAAGAAAAGGCGCAGGGATTTTCTCTTGCTCCCCCAGCATAGGCCTCTGGCTATCCCTCCTGTCTTAGATATATTAGATGATGTGTACACAGAAGCCAGCCTCAACCCAGATTCTTTACCTCCAGCTCCTGTTAAACCAGACAGGTATTACTGGGTTCCTGATTCACACCAGTTCCTATACAAAAGCCATACTGCTGACCCAGAAACTATTTCACAGTGTCCCAAGGGAATTAAGGCCTCTACTGCCAAAAACCCATTACCTTCAGAGAGAGATTCCAGAGCTTTAGAAAGGTGGGGGAAAAAGGTGTATACCTCGGCCACTTTAACCATGAGGGCATTAAACTGTCAGTTCCATGTGTTAAAGTATCAACAGTTTTTATTATCTGAGTTGAAAAGCAAAATGACACAACCTGAGCAACCAGATTTAAAAGAGTTGCAGGATTTGTTGCATTGTGCAGAGCAAGTGGGTAAACATACCTTGCAGTGTGGTTTTGATGCTTTAGAGGCCTCATGTAGAGCTGCTGTTACAGGGTCTGTCATACGTAGACATACTTGGCTCAAAGAACAAGCCTTACCAGATCATGTCAAAGCTAAATTACTAGATGCACCTCTTCAAAAAGATGTATTGTTTGGTGTTAAAGCTGAGGAGGTACTAAAGAAAATGGAGGAAAAGGTGAGATCAATGCAAACAGTGAAAGATTTCCTGCAGGTACAACCTCCACGTTTCAGCAGAAACTGGCCTTCAAAAAATTGGTCCTTTCCAGCCACGGACAGACCTCAAAGAGGCAGATACAGGCGCCCGATGGGTAGAGGGCAATCTCAAGGATCATTCAGATCCAGGCAATGGCAAGCACCAACCCCAAGAGGTGGAGAAGATAGATCACAGTCATTCAGAAAGCAGACACAATGACTTTCCCCTTTACCTGCCAAGCAAAGCTTTAATGGCAGCACCTTTAGGCGGAAAACTGGCATTATTCTCAAAAAACTGGCATATTGTTACAAAAGACAAATGGATCCTGGACATTATAGACAGAGGCTACAGATTCCACTTTCACACCGTTCCAAAAATGAGAGGCATGCCAAACCTGCCACAAAATCAAAGGGCAGAGGCACAAAAACAAATTTCAGCTCTCATGGACATGAAAGCTATTCAAGAGGTGCCTGCAAAAGAACAAGGTCAAGGGTTTTATTCCAGACTATTCCTGGTACCAAGGAAAGACAAAGATTGGAGACCTATTTTAGATCTATCCATCCTGAACACATATTTACAGGTACCAAAATTCAAGATGCTCACATTATAGCAGCTTCTTCCCATGCTGGGCAAGGAGTCCTGGCTGGTAACATTGGACCTCAAGGAGGCATACCTGCATGTCCCTATTAGACAAGATTGCAGAAGATACCTCAGATTTCTTGTAGGTTCAACCCATTATCAATTTTTTGCATTGCCCTTTGGCTTATCTACTGCGCCCAGAGTGTTTACAAAATGCCTGGCATCAGTAATTGCCTTCTGCAGACTTCAAGGAATACAAATATACCCATATCTGGACGACTGCCTGATCCAAGCGGACAGCAAGGACATACTTCTGAAACACCTGGCGTTTGTAATAAGACTGTTGAACTTTCTGGGATACACAGTCAACAAAAAGAAATCAAAACTAATACCCTCTCAAACAATAATTTTCCTGGGTGCCAGCTTGAATACAAACACCCAGATTGCCTACCTCACGCCAGACAAAGAAGGGCAACTATCTCAATACTTCAGCAAAATGGCAACCTTCACCAGGCTGACTTCAAGGAAAGTCCTGCAGGCTCTGGGATTCATGGCATCTTGCATCCCGCTGATCCCATGTGCAAAGCTGCATATGAGGAAACTTCAATGGTACCTAAAAAACTTATGGTCTCAACACAGCCACAGTTTGGAAACAATTATACCACTCATTCCATGTCTTCAAAAGGAATTTCTGTGGTGGGCTCAAGCATGCCAAAGAAACAAAGGTCTCCCTTTCTGCATACCTCAAGCAAATCAAATCATCACAACAAACGCCTCGGACTACGCCTGGGGGGCACACATGAAAGATCAGTGCATTCAGGGAAAATGGTCCCAAAAAGAGAAGCACCTACACATCAACCAAAAGGAAATGCTAGCAGTGCAAAATGCTATTATGGCCTTCAAAGACCTACTGCATCCAGGCCAGCTATTGATAAGGACAGACAACACCACAGTGATGTGGTACATAAACAAACGGGGGAACTCATTCATACCCCCTGTGCAGACTAGCCATGACCCTTTGGAACACAGCTCTGGAATTGCAAATTCAACTTCAGGCACAATTCCTGCCAGGGAAGGAAAACACACTGGCAGACAGCCTAAGCAGAAATATGACAGATCCACACGAATGGAAGTTGCATCCTCAAGTTTTTGCAAAGATAACTCAGGCATGGGGACAGCCAGACATAGATCTCTTTGCTACCCACAGAAATTACCAACTGAAAAAATTTTGCTCAAGGACCTATCATCCACAGGCCTGGAAAGTGGACGCACTTTCTTTCAATTGGACAACATTGACAGTCTATGCCTTTCCGCCTCTCCCTCTGCTGCCCAAAGTTCTATTAAAAGCCAGAGCAGAGAGGCCGAAAATGATTCTCATTGCTCCAGACTGGCCAAGACAATACTGGTATCCACTCCTGAAGAGCCTGACGCATTCCCCACCATGGATCCTACCTCTAGTGCCTCTTCTGTTGTCCCAGCACAACTTCAAAACTCTTCACAGCCAGCTCAAAACCCTAAATCTAGCCGCATGGAGAATCCCTTGATTTCCCAACAGACCCTCCTCTCCAAGGAGGTGCAGGATGTCATCTTGGAGGCCAGAAGTCCTTCTACTAGAAAAGCCTACTGCGCCAAATGGAAGCGGTTTTGTGCCTGGAATCAGAAAAAGGGCCAGAGTCCTTGGGTAATAAATATACCTCCAATATTACAGTACCTAGCTGAAATGTTACTGTGGACTTTCCTTCTCCTCCATCAAAATCCATGCTTCAGCCATTTCTGCACAATACAACACAGATCCTCCTTTATTCTCTCATCCTCTCTTAAGACAGTTCCTCAGAGGGGCTAAGAATATAAAACCCCCAAGGAAACCAGCAGTCCTTGCTTGGGACCTCAACTTCATATTGGAAAAACTGACCCTTCCTCCATTTGAGCCAGCTGCTTCAACAGAACTACAATATTTGTCATGGAAAACAGCCTTCCTTCTGGCTATCACCTCAGCACTCAAGGTTTCGGAACTACAGGCCCTCATGGCTGTGCAACCTTTCATCATTTTCCATCAGGACAGAGTTTCCTTACGAACCAACCCTACCTTTATGCCAAAGGTAGTAACCAGTGTAGCCTTGAATCAGACTATCCGCTTACCTACCTTTTACCCTAACCCACAAAACAAAGGAGAAAGACTACTGCATTCCTTGGACATTCACAGACAACTACGTTATTATTTGGACAGGACAAAGCCATTCAGGAAATCCGAGCAACTCTTTGTGTCCTATGCTACAGGTGCTCAAGGAAAGGCCATCTCCAAATAGACAATCTCAAAATGGATAGCCCACTGCATACGCTTTTGTTACTCATTTCATGGAAAAGCTGTGCCTTCAAGCATTAGGTCCCACTCCACAAGAGCCACAGCTACCTCTCCAGCTTTCCTCAGGGGGGTTCCTACCAAGGACATTTTGGAAGCAGCCACTTGGAGTTCAGTGCACACTTTCTCCAAACGCTATCACCTTCCACTTTACTCAAAATCTAGAGCGGGCTTTGCCACAGCTGTCTTGCAGGGCATCCTTGCTCCTCCTAGTTCCACTTAGTGCCTGCCACCCCTACTTAGCTTTGGGATTCTACCCATCTGTTATGACTGCAGCTGTATGCACGATGAACATAGTACAGTTTTGTACCTACCATAAATGTAGATGTTCGAGTGCTCATACAGCTGCAGTCCAGGTTTCCCTCTCTCCATCCCATCTTAGGACAGGCCTTATGGCAAACACCTTCGTACAACCTATTTGGGGTATTCTTTTATGGTGTACTGTTTTTTGATTATTCTATATTGCATGATTACATAAGTTTATGTTTTGCCTTCCTTCTGGTGGCACCTGACATCTGGGGCAAGAAAAACTGAAGAAGATGGCATCTGCTGGCTCTTTTATACCCCTGCCGCACTGACGTCAGGGAAGAAACGACGACAACCGACGCCGGACCTAGACTTTGGAATTCGGCCGACCGAGGACCCGCCTGACGGCAGGATAACCCATCTGTTATGACTGCAGCTGTATGAGCACTCGAACATCTACATTTATGGTAGGTACAAAACTGTACTTTGTCTGCTGGTTCTACCACTTTCAGATAAGTGCCCCATTAGGGTTTTTGATTTTATTTACCATATGTTTGTCATTGTAATTTGGTTGTTGGGTTTCATGTCATCCAGAAAGGGGAAATGTCAGTGCAGGAGACAGATTCCCTATAAAGATAGTCACAAGCAGTGTTTGTTCTGTTTAGGCATGTCTCACGACCATACGCTTTGTGAGATTTTTCAGTCCTTTGTCACTAAGACGTTGAGGAGTTGGCTTTCTTCCCTAGTGATTATTCTTGAGAACCAATGTCTAAAATTGTTGGTTAAGGATACCATGGAAGGATCTTCCTGGCCTGAGGACCAGCCATTTGTGAAGAAAGACCAAGAAAGCTCAAACTGATTCTTTGGCTGTACCGCCTCCACAAGACATTTCTCTGAGGCTAGTGAAAGCACGGATGCAAATCCTCTTGCTTTCCCAGATTCCTTTCCTTCAACTGCAACAGAGGCTGGCATGGACCAGACTCCCCACTCGTCCATGGGGGTTTTACAGACGTCTGCCTCAGTTGTACAGGGGAAACTGTGGCTGGTTACTGCTGAGGGGCCTAGGGGGATGTTCATATTTTAGTTGGGGAAGAGGTCCCAACTATCATTATTGAGTGCTGCCAGGGGTCAGCGCATCCAAAAATTTTCAAGGCTGCCCTCTCACTCAGAAAGAAGCAGAAAACTAAATATGTTTTGCCTGCTGTCAAGGATCCTCAGAGTGAATGGCAGAACTTCACTCGAGGATTGTTTAATGCCTTTATGGCTCTCAAACTTCACAGGGTGTTTCTGATGTTCATGTTTCACTGTTGCAGTCGTCACATTTGGGTTATCTGCTTGCAGTAGCCCTCAGTCGGCCTGATTATCAAAGTCTTGGGTCCTGCATCAGTTGCTGTCTCATCTTCCATGACGTCAGGGGTATAAGGCATGCAGCCGACGCCATTATATCAGTCTTTCTTGCCGTGCGGTGCCCGAAGCAGAAGCAGTTCGCAAGTGCCGGTCGGCCGACTCCTGAAATTTTCGTTTTCGAGTTTCAGAACCGAAGTCTTCAACTAAAGCTAAGTATCCCATTGGGGAAGCTTTTTCTTGCTCTTTACCAATGTCAGTAAAAGTTAATAATTGCATTTCTTGTGGAAAGCAAATACCTCATAAAGATTTTCATTCGTACTGTATTCCTTGCCTAGGCCTTGACCATAGTGTACTTTGCTGTCTGTTTTGTGCCTTATTTAACCAACGAACTATCCGTCGTCAGTATATTTACGCTTCTAAATATTTCAGTTCTCTGTTCAATTGTCCAGATATGTCGTCGGTAAGCCATCAGACTACCGTCATTCCAAAAAAATGCAAAGATAAAGGCAGACACAGGCCGCCTAGGTCCAAAGCTGCCGACAACGCTTCTAAGCCCGTCGCCAGTTCGCCGGTACTCAATGAGGCGCTTTTGCAGCCCCTGATACCCGCTACTTCTGATTCGCAGGCCTCTACTGAGACCCATTCGGAGTCCATTATGCCGCGAGATGCTTCAACTGTGGAACCTGCGGATGTCTCTACCTTGGATGGGTCTGGAGTTGCTGTGCAGGCACAGGCTTCTGATGGTGTATTCATGCCTACGGACTTGCATATTAAACTGATGCCACCTTCTTCTTTAAGGCCTAAAGCTCGAACCATGCCTAGAAAACCAACACCCAGGCCGCAAGCTCAGGCCTCTATGCCTAAAAAAACAAATAATAAGAATGGCTGAAGACCTTATAACTTTAATCAGGGGAAGCCAACCATTACCTTCTAAGAGACCTAGGACTGAATTTGCTTATGAATCTTCTGACCAGGATTCTGAAATTTCTGTTTCTTCTGATGATCTGGATTTACCCTTATCTGCTTATGAGGATTCTGATGCAGAGGACTCTATTCCCTCTGCATCCCCTCCAGAGGATTTCTCTTTTGGTGATACCTTGCATACTCTTAGGGAGCATTTCCGCTGGGAAAGCCAGGATTACTCTGATTCAAAAAAGAGGCTTAGGGACTTCTTACTCCTGCCTCAACACAGGCCTTTAGCTATCCCTCCTGTACTAGACATTGTTGATGCCTTTTCGGAATCTAGTTTGGCCCCTGATTCTTTGCCTCCTGCTCCCAGAAAACCTGATAGATATTACAGGGTTCCTGATTCTCACAAGTTCCTTTTTAAAAATCCTACTGCGGATTCTGAGACTATTTCACAGGGACCCAAGGACATTAAGGCTGCTACTGCCAAAAATCCTACCCCTTCTGATAGAGACTCCAGGGCGCTGGATAGATGGGGTAAAAAGGTATACAGTTCTGCAACTTTGGCCATTAGGACCTTAACAGAGAATGATATTGATTCCTGACTGTGCTGAAAATTAAAGATTTATAGGATTTAATGCATTCTGCTGAACAGGTTGGAAAACATACTTTGCAATGTGGGTTTGATTCATTAGAGGCCTCTTGCAGGGCTGCTGTCACTGGGTCTGTACTTAGGCATGCTTGGCTTAAAGAACAATCTTTGCCAGATCATGTTAAAGCTAAATTGTTGGATGCTCCCTTAAATCAGGACCGCCTGTTGGGCAACAAAGCAGAAGAAGTTCTTAAAAAGATGGAGTAAAAAGCTAAATCTATGCAAACTGTTAAAGATTTCCTACAAGTTCAGCCTCCAAGATTTAGTGGGCATTGGCCCTCTAAGAATTGGTCCTTCCTGCCTCTTCCAGGCCTTCTCAACCCAAACCCAGAACCAGCAGAAACCCCAGGTTTCAGTCCCAGGGTATGCACAGGACTAATCAGTGGGGGTTTCCGCTTCCAAATCTGGGAGTAGTAAGACTCCCCCCTATGGAAAGCTGTCTCAATGACTTGACTTTAAAACTTCCAAGCACTTCTCAACTGACTGCTCCTTTAGGGGAAAAGATAGCTTTGCAAGCCAAAAACTGAGAACTCATTACCAAGGACAAATGGGTTTTAAATATAGTTTCCCAAGGATACAGATTTCACTTCCACATGTTACCAACCCCAGTTGGCCAGATCTACCCCCAAATCAATGGGCAGAGGCTCAAAAGCAAGTACTCTCTCTCTTAAGCATAAGGGCTATTCAAACTGTACCAGAAGAGGAAAAGGGACAAGGTTTATATTCAAGACTTTTCCTGGTACCCAGAAAAGACAATTCAAGGCGTCCTATTCTGGACCTTTCTACCTTAAACACTTTTTTGGGGGATTCCAAAATTCAAGATGCTAACTCTTCACCAGCTACTTCCTATGCTAGGCAAAGATGCCTGGTTGGCAACACTGGATTTAAAGGAAACCTACCTGCACATCCCAGTCAGGGAATCTTGCAGAAGATACCTACGCTTCAAAGCAGGCTACATGCACTATCAGTTCTCTGCACTGCCCTTTGGCTTATCTACTACGCCCAGGGTATTCACAAAGTGCCTAGCGCCTGTCATTGCATTTTGCAGGCAAAGAAAAATTAAAATATACCCATACCTAGACGATTGTCTAATTCAGGCAGAAAGCCAGGACATACTTTTGAATCATCTGGCATTTGTACAAAAGGTGCTAACTTGTCTGGGGTACACCATAAACGAAAAGAAGTCGCATCTGGTACCCTGTGAACAAATTGTATTCCTGTGAGCAAGCTTGAACACAGCTTTCCCAGATGGCTTTCCTCACGCCAGAGAAACAAATTCATTTGACAACTTACTTCAAACTAGTGGCCACAAAGAACCTGCTATCTGCAAGGCAAATACCGCAAGCCTTGGTGTTCATGGCCTCCTGCATTCTACTAATTCCATATGCAAGACTGCATATGAGGAAACTACAGTGGTATCTAAAAAGCCTATGGTGTCAACATTCTCAGGATCTAGAAGCAATGATTCCTATCATACCTTGCCTACGTCTGGAATTCCTTTGGTGGGCAGAGGCCTGCCACCAAAACAAGGGGCTGCCATTCACTCTACCCCCTGCCGCCCAAACCCTAACAGACGCATCAGACTATGCATGGGGGGCTCACTTGGTAGGGAAGTGCATTCAGGGCAAATGGAACCAGTCAAATGCACCTGCATATTAATCAAAAAGAAATGTTAGCTGTACAGAATGCTCTGACAGCCTTCAAGGACCACATTCTTACAGGACAATTAATGGTAAAGACTGACAACACCATTGTTATGTGGTACATAAACAAGCAGGGGGGGGACATAGTCAAGCCCTCTCTGCTGACTAGCCATGGCTCTGTGGAGCACGGCCTTGAGCTACCAAGTGCACCTAGAGGCTCAATTCCTGCTCGGAGACCTAAACACACTGGCAGACGATCTAAGCAGAAATCTCATGGACCCACACGAGTGGAAACTAGAACCAAAGACCTTCAACATGTTGATAAACAAATGGGGGAGCCCACATATAGACCTGTTTGCCTCCCCCCAGAACTACCAATTGGACAAATTCTGCACAAGGTTTATGCCTTACCTCCTCTGCCTCTTCTCACCAAGGTACTACTAAGGATCAAACAGGACAAACCAAGGATGATACTGATTGCACCAGACTGGCCAAGCCAACACTGGGTACCCCCTCTTGCGGAGTGTGTCACTGCTGGATCCATGGCACCTGCCCCAGATCCCTACCCTGCTGTCCCAGCAGGAAGGCCAGATTCTGCACCCTCATCTTGAAACCCTCAACCTGGCAGCCTGGCTAATTACCTGAGCTCTCCATTACCAGCCCTCAGTAAACAAGTGTTGGATGTCATTCTAGAGACAAGGAGGCTAGTACTAGAAAATCTTATGCTGAAAAATAGAAAAGATTCTGTTCCTGGAACCAAGCTCAGGGGGTGGGCACAGCAACGCCCAATTTACCTCATATTCTTCAATACTTAACTGAGATGCTTCACAAGGATCTTTCCTTTTCCTCCATCAAAATTCATGCCTCAGCCATTTCAGCTCATTGCAACACAGTACCACCCCTCTTCTCTCATCCACTGTTCAAGCAGTTCCTCAGAGGGGCCAAGAACTTAAGACCACCTAGGAGAGCCCCAACTCCAGCCTGGGACATTAAGTTTGTATTGGAAAAACTCACTCTGCCTCCTTTTGAGCCAGCTGCAAGTGCAGAGTTCAAATTCCTTTCTTGGAAAACAGCCTTCCTTTTAGCCATCACTTCAGCAAGAAGGGTATCTGAATTACAGGCACTTATGGCAGTAGAGCCTTTCATCATCTTTCATGCGGACAGGGTGTCCCTCAGGCCCAATCCCTCCTTCATGCCCAAGGTTGTATCTAGTGTGGCTCTTAATCAGTCCATTCATTTGCCAACCTTCTTTTCTAAGCCACAGAACAAAGGGGAACGTATACTGCACTCTCTAGACGTGCACAGACAACTTGGATATTACTTGGACAGGACTAAACCTCTCCGGAAATCTGAGCAGCTGCTGGTGGCATTTGCTGCAGGGGCAGAGGGGAAGGCCGTTTCAAAGCAAACCATTTCTAAATGGATAGGCCACTGCATTTCTTTCTGCTATAAACACCATGGAAAACCTATCCCACAGGGGATAAGACCACATTCTACCCAGGGCTGCATCTACTTTTACAGCCTTTCTCAGAGGTGCCCTACCAGGGATATCCTAGAAGCTGCTACCTGGAGTTCTGTACATACTTTCACCAAGCATTACCATTTGCCAATTTTCTCTAAATCCAGGGCTGGTTTTGCTAGTGCAGTCTTGCAGGGCCTTATAGCTGATCCTAATGCTATTTAAATTCCTCCTCACATCCTTAGCTTTGGGAATCTACCCAAATGTGGTGACTGTAACAGTGAAACATGAAGAACATAGTACAGTTGTGTACACTTACCATAAATGTAGATGTTCGAGTGTATTCACTGTTTCAGTCCTGGTTACCCTCCCTCCAGCCCCCTAACTTTTTTTTTGGCTATACCTCCTTGTGTGTGTGTGTGTGTGTGTGTGTGTGTACATACACATATATATATATATATATATATATATATATATGTGTGTGTGTGTATGTGTGTATATATATATATATATATATATATATATATACCATTAGGGGGGGCACCTGACATCACATCTCGGGCAAGGAAAACTGATGTAATGACGTCGGCTGCATGCTTTATACTCTCTGACTACCTGACATCATGGAAGATGAGACAGCAACTGACGCAGGACCCAAGACTTTGATAATCAGGCCAACTGATGGCTACTGCAAGCAGATAACCCAAATATGATGACTGCGATATTGAATGCCCTCGAACATCAACATTTATGGTAAGTGTACACAACTGTACTTTCCTGCTCCCCCCTGGTCTTCTACCCTTCGTTAAGAGGCCTAAGGAACAGGATTCTTCTTCTGAGGAGGTTGCTGATTCCTGGCATACTTCTCCCAGATTCCTTCACCACTGAACTATGGCTCAGAGGAAGAAGAGCCTGTCAGTCCTGACTCCTTTTGAGGAGATTTCATTTGGTGATACTGTTTCCAGGATGATGGAATTTTTCAGATGGAACTGTGCTCAAGTGTCTAATGTTCAGAAGAGGTACTATGAGCTTTTGCTAATGGAGTTTCCTAGGCCTTCTGCTGTTCCTCTGGTTCTTGCTGCCTTGCTGGTTTTTTTTTTTTTTTTTTTTTTTTTTAAGTGCTTAGGCTTTTGATTCTCAACCCCCTGCTCCTAAAACACCTAATGTACCTGAGGACTGCAAGTTTCTATACCAGTGTCCCTCTGCTGATCCTTTTGTATTATCAGTGACTTCTTATAAGCCTTCCAAATTGTTACCTTCCACTAAATTGCTGCCATCTAATAGGGATAGCAAAACCATGGCGAGACTGGGTACGAAGGTGTATACTTCTGTTACCCTAGCCTTTAGGGCTGTTAACTGTCAGACACGCATGACTAAGTACAGTTTGGCTCTTCTCTGTCAAGCCTGTCAGGCTATTTCTGATCTCCCTGATTCTAAGGGGAAGACCTCTTCTCTTGTTTTGCTTGTGAACATCCTTCCAAGTAGCTCACCATTCTATTAAATGCAGCTGATGCTGCCTCTAGGGCTGCTGCTTTTAGTTCTGTTTTGAGGAGGTATTTCTGGCTCACTTAAGCCTTTGTCTGATGATATTAAGGCTAAACTGATGGATGCTTCTCTGGATAATAAACTTTTGTTTGCTGTTGCTGCAGAGTTTGTCACTGCAAGAAAAGAGCAAGACCTTACAGGAATTGAAGTATATTTCGGTTTCCCATGTCCAAGTTTCAGAGGAATTATTTTAATAAGACTGCCTTTATCCGTAGACATTCTCTCCCTCCTTCAAAGATAAAGAGTGGTAGAAGGGCTCCCCCTGCTAAGGCTACCCTACCCCTTCTACTCAGAAGCCTCCTTATCCTGACAAACCAGGTGCTGTCTGACTGTCCTTTTGTTCTCTGTCACATTTGTCTGTCCCTGTCCCTTCCTGTTTGGATACAAATCACCCCAGACTCCTGGGATCTTTCCATAATTCGTCAGGGTTATTACATGGTTTGGAAATCTCTTCCCCCTTTTTGAGCATTCCTCAGCTTCTGCAGGAACAGTTGCTCTTTTTTCCAGAGGTGCTTCAGGGCCTGTTGGCTCAAGGAATAATTCAGGAGGTTCCAACCCCTCACAGGGTTAAGGTGTTTTACTGTAGAATGTTCTTGATTCCCAGAAAATAAGGCACCTGGAGACCCATTCTGGATCTTGATCAGCTAAACACTTTTTTTTGAAGGTCCCTTCCGGATGCTATCTCTTCAAACCCTGTTTCCTTTGCTACTCCCTCACGCTTTTCTAGTTCCTCTGGATCTCAAAGATGCTTATCTACACATTCCTTTTTATCCTCTTTTTCGGAAGTGTTTCTGTGCTTTGCCCTTTGGCCCCTCTGCTACCCCAAGGGTCTTCACCAACTGCCTAGCTGCTGTGAGTGTTTTCTGCAGGTTAAGGGGGATTCAGGTCTTTCCCCATCTGAATGACCTGCTTATTCAGGCCTTATCTTGAGATCTTTCTTCAACATCTACACTTTACCATTTCTCTCTTGCAAAGCCCGGGGTTTTAAGTACATTTCCAGAAGTCATCCCTTACTCCTCCTCAGGGTCTTGTTTTCCTGGGTTGTATGATCCAGACTGTTCCAATGCTGGCATGCCTGCTTCCACCCAAGGCCTTTACTCCTATTTCTTTTTTTTCAGTCCCTTTTTCCTCTGGCTTCAGTGACAGCCAGATAATTTCTTAGGGCTTTGGGTTACTTGGCTTCCACCATTCCTTTACTACCTCTTGCCAAGCTCCACATGAGAAAGCTTCAGTGGTTTCTGAAGTCAGTTTGGCTGCAACATTTTCATCATTTAGATTTTCTAGTCCCTGTACGTCTGTGTCTCAAACTGGAACTTCAGTGGTGGATTCATCAGCTTTCCCTCAGTCCAGGGCTTCTTTTTCAAACTCCTACCCCCTCCCCTTTCAGGCGATGGCTCAGACATGGGATGGGGGCCCTATTTTGGTTCTCTGAAGATACAGGGCCTTTGGTTATTTCAACAAAAGAAAGACCATATCAGTATCAAAGAGACAAGAGCTCTTCTGCTGGCTTTTCAGGCTTTTCATTCTCTTTTTCTTCCAGGGCTTCTCAAGATTCCCACGGACAATGCCACAGTGATGTGGTATGTCAACAAGCAAGGAGGAACAAGGTCCTATCTCCTATGCAGGTTAGCCTTCAGGTTTGGGAGATGGCTATCCAGCGTCAGGCGACCCTTTAGGCAGTGTTTACATTCCCTCAGATCAGAACATAGTGCCACATTCTCTGAGTAGGTCCCCATAACACTATCCCAGAAGTAGATGCTTCACAGGAATGTTTCTGGACATTGTCCACCAGTGGAGGATACTCATCAAGTAGATCTGTTTGCTTCCTCTATTTTGTGTTGGAGTCCCTTGCCCCCTGGCCTGGAACGTGGATGCCCTTTCTCTTTCTTGGAAAGGGATGTTTCTTTATGCCTTCCCTCCCCTTCCTCTCATTCCAAAAGTCCTGTTCAATATGAAACAAGATGCTCCCAAAATTGTGCTAGTGACTCCCTTTTGGCCCAGACAGCACTGGTTCTTTGTTCTGCATCTTGCCAAGGACAATCACACGTTACCTCCCAGGGTGCATGTACTCACACAAGATAAGGGATCCATCATCCATCCCCACCTGTCCACACTTCAGCTGATGTTTTGGGTGATTGGGTTTTGATCCCTTACAGACACCTTTTTTCTGAGGACATGCTTAGAGTCCTGCAGGAGGCCAAGAAACCCACTACAAAGAAATCTTGCTTTTCCAAATGGAAGATGTTTCTGTTTGGATCCACTTTCTGTGGATGTTCCTTTGGTTCTCTTATTTATGTGAATTGCTCAATGCTGGGCTGTCCTATTCTTCTGTTAAAGCCCACTCATCCGCCGTTTGTCTGCCCTTTGACTCTCCCTTTAGCTTGTAGATTTGAGGCCAAACAGTTCCTTAAAGGTGTCCTTCACATTAGACCTCCCAGGAAGCCTGCCCCTCCTTTCTGGGACTTTAATTTTGTTTTCGAAAAATTGAGTCTGGCTGCTTTTGAGCCTGCTGCTTCAGTTTCCATTTACAGCATTGTTCTTGGAAGATTGCTGTTCTTTTGGCCCTTACTTCTGCCAGACGGGTGTCTGAGCTGCAAGCCCTTATAGCTGTTCCTCCTTTTAGTTTTTCATAAGAACAGGGTGCCCCTTCGTACTAATCCTTCTTTTATGCCCAAAGTGGTTAATGAGTTGTCTCTTTAATCAGTCTGTTTATTTGCCCACTTTTTCCCTTCTCCACAGTCTGCTAATGAGAAGGTTTTGCACACCTTGGATTTGAATAAACAACTTTGGTATTTGGATAAGACTAAAGCTTTTCATAAATCTGATCAGTTTTTTTGTTTGTTTTCAACCCAAGTCTTTAGGTTTGGCTGTTTCCAAGGTTCCTGGATATCTAAAGCCATTTCTTTTTGCTATTCTTTTCAGGAGAAGAGCCTTCCTTCCTTCTCTTAAGGCTTATTCCACTAAAGCTGTGGCTTCTGGTGTTTTTTCAAGGGTTTGATGCCAATTGCATTCTTGGTAAGCAAAGATATTAAAACTACAATGAATGAAAGGGACAAGGCCTGGATACAATTTCATAAAAACAAAACCACTACCTTGAGATATCTATTTTGAACTCCGCAACAAAGACAAAAAACAAATTAAACTTGAAAAAACTGATTATTTTAAAAACATGCAAGAAAAATATGCCCATAACCCTCAAAAATTCTGGGCGACAATAAATGGTATATTCCACCCAGGAAAATCTACTACTCCAACCCCTGTGTTACCAAACAAGCATGATAATATTCCCACACAATTTAACAAATACTTTACCGAAACAGTTCAAACCCTAGCCAATGCCCAAAATAGTACCAGTAGCTCCATACCAACAGCTACCCTAATCCACCCCAATACATAGAACAATGCCTACAGCTTTTCCCTGCACCCTGTGTCCACTATCCGTATGTCACAAGATGGGTGGCCAACTGGCTCACTGACAGAACCCACAGAGTAAAAGTAGCCAATTCCAAGTCCGACTTCAGACGAGTGGAGTACCACAGGGTTTGTAACTGGGTCCTCTCCTGTTCCACATCTACTTCTCTGAAGTGCAGGCCAACACAGAAGGTCTTTGGCTTACAAAGTTTGCAGATGACTGCAAACTGGGAGCCATAATAGTCACCTAATGATAGACATTCTACAAAAGGGCCTCACAGAGACAGATGCTTGGTGTCAAAGTCATGGCCTCAAGCTCAATGCCAAGAAGTGCATTGTCATCCCCTTTGGGAAAAATTCGGTACCCATGAACTACCACATAGGCGGTAGTTCATTAAACACTGAAAGTGTGATAAGAGGCCTCGGGACACAGGTGGACAGAGTCTCTCCTTTGATAACCACATCGCCGCAGTAGTCAGGAAATCCTTCTACATGGCACACCTCATCACAAAACGGTTCTCCTCTAGAAAAAAGGAGGTCATTGTTCCTCTACTCATCCCTGATCAGACCCATTGTAGAGTACAATGCCCCGTTTGGCATGCATCTCACAAGACACCTACAACAATTGGAAAGACCACAGAAATACCTCACTAAAAGGATTACCGACCTCCAAACAGATGCCCTATGCAGACCATCTCAAAAAACTCCAGCTCTACTCCGTTGCATATCACCTACTCGGAGGCGATCTCTGCCTAACATACAAAACTATGTCAAACCCAGAGCTGTTGGACATGCTACACTTAAAGAAATCCCAATCTCTCTGAACCACATGCTCCAGGGACATAAACCTTGTCACCACAATAAACAGACCATGCTGGAGGGATAGATTCCTGTCCCAGAGACTTCCCATACTCTGGAACAAACTACCCATTCATGTCAAGCAAAGCTCCTCATTGGCTCTTTAAGAAAAATCTTGATGACTGGATGGGAAATAGAAAATTCACCCCGGGGATCACTTCTGCGGCACTGCTTGACAGGGGCACAGGAAAAAAATTGTCTTGGGTGGCGAAAGCCAGGGAACCTTTTTGGCTAGGCTTATATAGGCCCTAGGGCTGATAGCCTAGTACCTACCTATGAACAAACTGACCACCCTAGCTGCTGATAATCTACCAGCAGATTTCCTGCAGATATCTGCAGATGCTATAGCCTATCCTGTGTCTATACTCATAAATAGGTCACTATTAGAGTGCAAGGTACCTACCTTGTGGAAAACATCACATATTATTCCACTGCTCAAAGGAGGTAACTCCTTAGAGCTCGCCAACTATCATTCAATCACAATTCTATCACCGTTATCCAAAATATTAGAAAAAGTTGTCCATACTCAACTAATGCAGTACCTCCTAAAAAACCTACTTACCAAAACACATCATGGCTTTAGACCTTCCCATAGCACCACCGCAGCACTACTGTCCTTTACCAATATAGTTAACCACCACAGAAATAAGGGTCTATTTGTATCTTCCATATTCTTAGACTTATCAAAAGCCTTTGACATGGTTAACCACAGAATGCTTCTTGAAACTCTTATCTACCCTAAACAGGAGCTCCTCCTCTATATCATGGTTCAACAGCTACTTATCAGGCCGTCTTCAAGCAGTCTTATGGCAAGACCAATTGTCCCCCCTGTTACCAGTATTCGTAGGAGTACCTCAAGGGTCCATCCTCGGCCCATTGCTGATGTTCTTCGTGTTTCACTGTTGCAGTCATCACACTTGGGTTATCTGCCTGCAGGTAGCCTTCAATCGGCCCAAATACCAGAGTCTTGGTATTTCTGTGTCGGATACTGTCCTCCTTCCATGACGTCAGGTCATCAGAGGTATAAAACAGGCAGCCGACGCCATTACATCAGTCTTTCTTGCCGAGGAGGACCCCGAAGCAGAAGCAGTTCGCAAGTGCCAGTCAGACGCTACCTGAAATTTTCATTTTCGAGTTTAAAATTCTGATGTCTTCTAAAGCAAAGTACCCCGTTAGGGATCCTTTTTTCTTGCTCTAACCGATGTCAGAAAAAGTTAACAATTGTCTTGCCTGTTGAAAGCAAATACCTCTCAGAGATTTTCATTCTTACTGCATCACCTGTTTAGGCCCAGACCACAACGTCCCTCTTGTCAGTTTTGTGCCTTGTTTAACGCCCGAACCATTCGCCATCTGGCTATCTTTGTCACTAAATTCTTTCGCTCTCGTTCTCCATATTCCGAAATGGCTTTGATAAGCCATCCGACTACCGATCTTCCGAAAAAATGTAAAGATAGACAGAGACAGACCGCATAAGTCCAAAACTGCAGACAATGCTTCCGTTAAGCTATTCGCCAGTCTGCCAGTACTCAGTGAGGTGCCTTTGCAGCCCCTGTTGCCCGCTTCTATGGATTCGCAGGCCTCTGCTGAAACCCATTCGGAGTCCGGTATGCCGCGAGATGCTTCTTCGACTATGGAACCTGCAGCTGTTTCTACCTTGGATGGTTCCGGAGCCGCTGTGCAGGCACTGGCTTCTGAGGGTGTATTCCGTCCTACCAATGTTCGAATCAGACAACTTCTTTTTTAGCCAAAACAACTGAGTTTCTTAGGCCCAGAGGACGCACTACGCCTAGAAAACTGATGACCAAAGTGCATGCTCAAGCTCCCACGCCACAAAACCAAATGCTTAGGATGGCTGAAGACCTTATTACCCTAATTAGGGGAAGCCAGCCTTCCCTTGCTAAGAGACAAAGAATTGAGTTTCCTTCTGATTCTGCAGACCTGGAGTCTGATGATTTTGACCCTTCTGATTTATCAGGACATGCCCTTAGCCTATGAGGATTCAGATGCAGAGGAATCCATTCCCTCTGCCTCCCCTCCAGAGGATTTTTCTTTTGGTGAAACCTTGCTTACTTTAAGAGAGCATTTCCACTGGGAATACCAAGACTACCCTCAGTCCAAAAAGAGAATCCGGGAATTTTTAGAGTTGCCTCAGCACAGGCCTCTAGCTAATACCCCCTGTCCTGGAATATTGTAGATGATGTTTTTCTGGATTCCGGTCTTACTCCAGATACATTACCCCCGGCCCCTAGGAAACCTACAGAGTACCTGATTCCCACAAGTTTCTTTTTCAAGAATCCTACTGCTGATCCAGAGACCATTTCCCAGGGACCTAAAGGTATTATGGCTACTACAGCCAAAAATCCTACCCCTTCGGACAGGGATTCCAGAGCTTTAGACAGATGGGGTAAGAAGGTGTATACCTCTACAACTCTTGCCATCAGGGCATTGAATTGCCAGTTTCACATGTTGAAGTACCAGCAACATATTATGGAACTAATTAAACAAAAAACGGTATTTCCAGATTGTGCAGAAAATAAAGATTTACCAAGAGCTAATGCATTCTGCAAACCAAGTTAGCATACTTTGCAGTGTGGCTTTGATGCCTTAGAAGCATCCTGCAGGGCTGCAGTCACTAGTTCTGTACTGAGAAGGCATGCTTGGCTGAAGGAACAAACCTTGCCAGATCATGTCAAATCCATATTACTAGACACTCCTTTAAATAAGGACTTTGTTTGGCACCAAAGCAGAAGAAGTTCTTAAAGATGGAAGAAAAAGCTAAATCTATACAAATTGTTAAAGAATTCTTACAAGTGCAACCATCTAGATTCAATAGGCATTGGCCTTCAAAAAACTGGTCCTTTCCAGCCCCTTCCAGGCCTTCCCAGACCAGACCCAGGGGGAACAGGCTACCCAGACTACAGTCTCAGGGTATGCAGAGATCTAAACAATGGAGTGCCCCCACCCCGAAAACAGGGAGTGGTAAGCCGCCCCCCTATGGAAAAAGTTCACATTGACTTCTCAATTCAGCTTCCTAGCCCTGCCCAACTGCTTGTGCCCCTAGGAGGAAAACTTGCCCTTTACGCAAAAAACTGGATGTCCATTACTCAGGATGGATAGGTCCTCAACATTGTATCCCAGGAGTACAAATTCTACTTCCATTCACTGCCAGCACCAAGCAGGTTTCCAGACCTTCCTCCAAACAGGTGGGCAGAGGCTCAAAAGCAGGTACTTTCCCTGCACAATATTAGAGCTATTCAACCTGTTCCAGTAGAACAAAGGGGTCAGGGTTTCTACTCGACTTTTCCTGGTGCCCAGAAAAGAGGGCTCTTGGTGCCCAATCCTGGATCTTTCAATTCTCAACACCTTTCTGGTGGTCCCAAAATTCAAGATGCTTACCCTGCAACAGCTTCTCCCTATGCTAGCCAAGGATGCCTGGTTAGTCACTCTAGACTTAAAAGAAGCTTGTCTGCACATCCCCATAAGGGAGTCATGCAGGAGCTATCTATATTTCAGGGCAGGCTCTATGCACTATCAGATGTTCTTCATGTTTCACTGTTGCAGTCATCACATTTGGGTTATCTGCCTGCAGGTAGCCCTACCAGAGTCTTGGGATTTCTGCGTCGGATGCTGTCGCTTCTTCAATGACGTCAGGTCATCAGGGATATAAAACATGCAGCCGATGCTGTTACATCAGTCTTTCTTGCCATGCGGTACCCGAAGCAGAAGCAGTTTGCAAGTGCCGTTCGGCCAACTCCTGAAATTTTCGTTTTCGAGTTTCAGACCTGAAGTCTTCTAAAAGATAAGTACCCCGTGGGGATCCTTTTTTCTTGCTCTAACCAATGTCAGAAAAAATTAATAATTGTCTTGCCTGTGGAAAGCAAATACCTCATAGAGATTTTCATTCTTACTGTGTCGCCTGTTTAGGCCCAGGCCACGACATCCCTCGCTGTCGTTTTTGTGCCTTGTTCAACGCCCGAACTATCCGTCGTTGGGCAATTTTTGTAGCTAAATACTTTCGCTGTCGATCTCCATACTCCGAAATGGCGTTGGTAAGCCATCAGACTACCGATCTTCCGAAAAAAACATAAGGATAAAGGCAGAGACACAGACCACATAGGTCCAAAACTGCCGACGATGCTACCGTTAAGCTAGTCGTCAGTCCGCTGGTACTCAGTGAGGTGCTTTCGCATCCCCTGATACCCAATTCTACAGATTCGCAGGCCTCTACTGAGACCCATTCGGAGTCCAGTATGCCGCGAGATGCTTCGACTATGGAACCTGAGGATGTCTCTACCTTGGATGGGTCCGGAGTTGCTGTGCAGGCACCGGCTTCTGAGGGTTTATTCAGGCCTACCGATTTCCATATTAAACCGACTACTTAGTTTCAAGCCAAAAGTACTGAATTTCTCAGGCCTAAAGTTCGCACTACGCCTAGGAAACTGATGACCAAAGTTCATTCTCAGACTCACAGGCCTCAAAAACAAATGATGTTATGTGATCCTATCTCGCCTACATTCTGACTGATGGGTTCGGAGCCGATCCCTCGGCTCCGACTCGGCACGCTTATGCCAAAGAGCGAAGTCTCTTATTGGCTGAGCTTACTATATCCCAGGATGCACCACTACCAGTTCCCCAGATCTCGTTTGCCGCTAACTAGCAAAGACGTGGTCTCGAGCTGGCTGAGCTAAGTAGTGTTTTCACTAACTTTTTCTGTCAGGAATTTGCTATTTCTATAACAAAAAGCTGTTTTAACAGCTACTCTGTACTTTTGTGTGTGACTGGAAATTTTTTTGTGGAAAGTTTGTGTGTGATTGGGTGTTTGTTCTGACTAGAGGCCCCCTTGATCTGTAGGGCCTTTCCCTGTCAGTCAATCCCTTTCAAATCCTTAGGGGTTCTAGGATCCCCTTGAGTTATTTTCTCTGTTGTTATCGGGCTGTCAATCTCAACCGGCAACCGTAAGCTAATCTTTGTAGTGTCAGTCAAATTAAAAAGACAATACAGAATAGTGGGGTTTTTTCTGTGAGAGAGTTACTGAATTGTTGTTATAATGTCTCAGGCTCCTAGGCCTTCGGGCTTTAAGAAGTGCACTAAGTGCAGTTTTAAAATGTCTATCACGGATGACCACTCTCTCTGTGTATATTGTTTGGGCGCCAAACATTTGCAGGAGTCCTGCAGCGTGTGTCACGCGTTTTCCTCGAGGGTCCTCCAAGAGAGGAAAAATAAACTTATTTTGAAAGGCCTTATAAAACCCGCTTTTGAAGAAGCATTAGCGTCCTCTCCTTCTCCTGCTAAAGAAAGGCGCGGCTCCGACCAGTCCGTCGGACCCGACCGCCAAAAGACATAGGCAGGCTTCTCCTTCGGCTCCAAGGACTTGAGCCGAGGGCGAACGTCTGCCTCGATGCCTCCAGTCTCGACTCCTCTGGCTTCGGAGCCGATGGCTGGGGCATCGAGGCGGTCACCTTCATCAGCTCCACTGATCTCGGAGCCGATGAAGGTTGTCCGCTCAGACACTTCCTCCTCGGAGCCGAAGTCCTCCTCGGCACCGATGGAAACTGGTTTGTGCATTCCTTCGGCGCCGATAGTTATCGAGTCGCCTCGGAGCCGGTCCCCTAGTCCCTTGGGGCCTTTGGA
Organism: Protopterus annectens; assembly: GCF_019279795.1. NCBI lineage: Eukaryota > Metazoa > Chordata > Ceratodontiformes > Protopteridae > Protopterus > Protopterus annectens. The sequence continues at coordinate 722,547,119 of NC_056747.1, forward strand.
GAGGCCTACTCGAACCCGTTCGGTCTCCTCTAGGTCATCGAGGATGTCAGATTCGGACATAGACAGGGTGCTCCAAAGACTGTTCCAGTCCCCAGTCTTTCAAAAATTTGTTTCGGCTCCAACCCAATTGGCTTCGGAGCCGATAGCCCACTCCATTGCCATTCCTCCTCCAACCGCTTCGGCTCCGTCAGAGCAGGTGCTGATGGAGCCAGTGGAGATCCTAGGGTCGGCTCCGACCCTTACTCCAACCCCGGCCTTCGGGTCCGAGTTTAGCACGCGGACTTCTTCGGCCGGACCCGGGTGACGTTTGGGACCAATGCTGTCGGTTCCGAGCCTCCCTCTCGGTGCTTGCCGGGACTTCCGTCTGCTATCATGGCTCCGGGGACCGGACATTCCCAGGATTCTGGGGGTCCGGCTTTCAGAGCTATGAGGAGTGCCTTGGCCAAGTCTTCTTCGGCCATCTCTACGGCTTTACCGGCACCTTCCCTGGGCATGGAGACTTGATGATGCAGAGGGGTCCCCAAAGTCGTCCTCGGATGATGTCTCATTTGCAGACATTCTAGAAATCCTTAAACAATGAGGCGGCTGGAATTCCAAACCCCCCTCCGTTGATGAGTCAGTGTTTCTCAAGGCCTTCGGGGCTCAGCCCTCCGCCTCCTGGGTGTCTCCGCCCTTCGACGAGCTCCTGGATTTGGTTTGTCGGAGGGCGTGGGAACATCCAGATACTGTGGAACCAGTGCCTTCTCGCCCTAACAAATTTCTGTCTGCCCCACCCGAGAAGGAGTTCTTGACGAAAGGCGTGGCTGTAGATGCCATGGTGGTGGCATCTGCTACCCAGCAGGACGTGGCAGAGGCTTCGACGACCGTCCATCCTCCTAATAAGGAGTCTAGGAGCATGGACCGGTACGGGAAGCGCACCCTGACTTCAGCGGCCTTTACTCTGAGGTCCCTGAATTATTTGGCACATTTCACCAGACTACAGAGGGATCTGGTCAAGGAGCTCTCAGACTCCCTCTCAGGTAACCTACCTGAGCAGCTAGCCCAGTCGGTTAGCTCTCAGTTGGCTATCCTTACCTCAATTTCTAACTCGTCCATGAGGCTCATTTCATATGCGGCCGAAGGGGCGGCAGAGCGGCAGGCACAGGCGTGGCTCTCACGGAGACCAGCCTGGCTCCGTTTGTCATTTGCGGAGGCCTTCAAGTCTTCCTTTGCGAAGCTCCCTTTGATGGGTCCTCTTTGTTTGGACCCAAGGTAAAAGACACTCTTACCGCTGTGAGCAAGAGGGAAAGACTTTATCTGCCGTGGAGCACGTTATTCCACTCCCTTTCGGCCTTATCCCAAGGTTAAAGAGGAGGGAAGATGTGGTTCCATAAATCACAGAAATTCTTTTCCCAACAGCAGGAAGATTCCCTTCCAGAGGCAGCGGTCGGGAAATTATTCTGGGAGACGCCGTCCCAGAGGCGGCAGAGGCCCCGCAACAATGGAGACCATGAGTCCTTTCGTGGCTCTTCAGCCTCCCACACTCCATGAGGGATTGCCCGGCTGTGCTGCTCGAGCCAGTCGGGTGCCGTTGCCAAGCACCTAAAAGCCTGGGAGTCTATTACTCAGGACAGATGGGTGCTTGGATTATTGCCGGAGGTTACACCATCCCTTCACACACTCACCCCCACCGTCCAAAAATCCCGGACCCACCACCCAGTCAAAGGGAAATTGCAGCTGTAGAAGCTTCAAAGCTGCTAGAAAAGGAGTCATCCAACCGGTCCCCACAGACCAGATCGGATCCGGAAACTACTCAAGGTTCTTTTAGTGCCAAAAGACAGGGGACCTGAGACCCATTTTGGATCTCAGCAAACTAAACCAGTCCGTCCACGAAGTCCAAATTCGAATGGTCACTTTACAATCCATCCTCCCATTGTTGGAGAAAGATGTTTGGATGTGCTCCATAGATCTCAAGGACGCTTATTATCACATACCGATACATCAGGCGTCCAGAAGATATCTGCGCTTCAGCCTGGGAGACGGTCATTTCCAATTTTGAGCTCTGACCTTTGATATCACCACAGCCCCCAGGGTGTTCACCAAGTGTTTGGCAGTAGTGACTGCTCACCTGAGGAGTCTCGGATTCCAAGTGTTTCCCTATCTGGACGACTGGCTCCTGACTGCCACCACCAGGCATCTACTACTAGAGAACCTACAAGCCACCATCTCCCTGGGTGCTTCCCTGGGAATTACATTCAACTGGTCAAAGTCTGTCTTGCTGCCTTCTCAGCGCATAAGATTCATATGAGCAGAGATAGACTCAAAATTGATGCGAGTTTTCCTTCCTACCGAAAGGATACAAACATTACAAGGTCAAGTCCGAGCCCTGCTTCTAAGATCCAAAGCCCCAGCCAGGTTGGTCCTGCAACTTTTAGGTTCAATGTCTGCCACGGTTCTCCTAGTTCCTCTGGCAAGATTGCACATGAGGATTCTTCAGTGGCTGTTATCGACACAATGGTCCTTTCAGGATCTCCCCCTCAATCATCACATACTGATTACAGAAACGTGCAAACGGGACCTCCGCTGGTGGCTTCTGCCATCCAATCTGAATCAGGGAAGACCTTTTGTTATTCCCCCTCCGGTAGCCACCTTGACAACGGATGCCTCCCAGACGGGGTGGGGGGGGCATTGTCTGGGCAGGTCAGTTCAGGGATCTTGGCTTCCAAACGAAACCTTTCTCCATATCAATGTGTTGGAAATGAGAGCTGTACTTCTGTCCCTACAAGCCCTCCACAACTTTCTCCCTCAAGGCATTATCGCTATCCACACAGACAACATGTCGGTGGTCTGGTATCTAAACAAACAAGGAGGGACCAGATCCTACCCCCTTTGCAGAGAGGCCATGAATGTGTGGGAATGGGCAGTGGCTACCAACCGCTTCCTGGTAGCGACCCACATTCCAGGGAAATCCAATGTATTGGCAGACAGACTGAGCAGGACTATTCTTTCTCCTCACGAGTGGTCCCTGAACGAAGCTGTAGCAGCTCAGGTTTTCAAAAGATGGGGGACTCCGTGCTGCGACCTGTTTGCAACACCACAAAACACGAAGTGCAAAAGGTTCTTTTCCTTGACCCCGCGTCAAGGGGAAGCAGCTACGGATGCTCTAGTCCAACCTTGGCCAACAGGACTGCTTTACGCTTTTCCTCCGGTTCCACTCCTTCCCAAAGTTATCCAGAAAGCTTCCCAATTGGGGTCCACAATGATTCTAATTGCTCCGTACTGGCCTCGTCAGGTATGGTTCCCCTACCTTACAGAAATATGCTCTGGACGGTCCTTGGTTTTTGGATCTAACTCCGGACCTTCTGATTCATCAGTCGGGACAACAGCACCAGTCCCTTCACACTTTGAAGCTAGCAGCTTGGCTCCTCCACTTCCGACTTTAGTCAGAAATCACACCTTGGACCCTGAAGTTATTCACATTTTATCTTCAGCCCACAAACCCACCACTAAGAAATTGTATCACAGTAAGTGGAAGAGGTTTGCTATCTGGGCTCAACTCAGAGGTTTAGACCCTATTACTGCCCCGATACCAGACGTCTTGAAATTTTTAACATCCTTGTTTAATCAAGGATCTTCAGTCTCTACTATTAAGGTCCAACTAGCAGCTATCTCCAAATTTCACGAGTCCATAGACCCACCGTTGATGAGTAGCAGATTATGTAAAACTTTCTTAAAAGGTGCTGTGCTTTTAAGACCCCCAGTTTTTCATCCTGCGCCTCCGTGGGATCTTGATTTGGTACTTAGTGCCTTAACATCTCCTCCTTTTGAACCGGCTGCTACATGTGAGTTGAAATATCTGTCTTGGAAAACTGCCTTCTTAATTGCAATTACCTCTGCAAGAAGAGTTTCAGAACTTCAAGCCCTATCTATCAAACCACCGTACTTGATTTTTCACAAGAATAGAGTATCACTTAGGCCTAATCCATCCTTTGTTCCAAAAGTTTGTTCTAATCTCTGTCTCCAACAATCTCTAGAGCTACCAGTTTTCTTTCCAAAATTTTCAAACAAAGCGGAATACACCTTGCATAAGTTGGATGTTCACAGGCAATTGCGCTTCTATCTAGACAGGACTCAACAGATTCGAAAAACAGACCAATTGTTTGTGTCCTTTTCAGATAATAAACTGGGTAAAACCATCACAAAAGCTACTATTGCCAAATGGATTAGAGATTGCATAACGCAGGCTTATTCCTCTTCAAGTAAGCAACTTACAACATCTGTCAAAGCTCACTCTACTAGAGCTATGGCTACCTCTATTGCATTTCATTCCAAGCTCGCTATTTCTGAGATTTGTGCTGCGGCTACTTGGTCCAACCCGCACACTTTCATTTCCCACTATAAATTGGATGTGGCATCTAAAGGGCGAGCATCATTTGGTTCCACGGTACTCAGGAGTGTTTTCCAGTGAGCCACCCAAGATTCAGGTGCTAGGGACGCTGTCCCATCAGTCAGAATGTAGGCGAGATAGGATCACATAACATCTTTTAGTTATGTACTCACCATAACTTCAGATGTTTGGGATCCATCTCGCCTACATTCCTAATACCCACCCTCCTTCCCCCTACCTTGGAGATCAGAGGAGATTGAACGGTTTTGAGTTCTACTGTTTTTATCTTGTTTCATCTGACGATGTTATATAAGCAGTGCGTGCATGTGTGCATGTATGCGGACAAACTAGATCTGGGGAACTGGTAGTGGTGCATCCTGGGATATAGTAAGCTCAGCCAATAAGAGACTTCGCTCTTTGGCATAAGCGTGCCGAGTCGGAGCCAAGGGATCGGCTCCGAACCCATCAGTCAGAATGTAGGCGAGATGGATCCCAAACATCTGAAGTTATGGTGAGTACATAACTAAAAGATTAGAATGGCTGAAGAAGACCTTATTACCTTAATTAGGGGAAGCCAGCCTTCCACCTCAGAGACCTAGAACTGATTTTCCTTCTGATTCTTCTGATCAGGAATCTGATCTCTCTGTTCCTTCTGATTACCAGGACATACCCTTATCTACCTTTTTAGATTCTGATGCAGAGGATTCCATTCCCTCTGCTTCCCCTCCAGAAGATTTTTCTTTTGGTGAAATCCTGCATACCCTTGGGGAGCATTTCCACTGGGAAAGCCAGGACTACTCTCAGGCCAAAAAGAGACTCAGGGAATTTTTAAACCTGCCTCAGCACAGGCCTCTAGCTATCCCTCCTGTTCTGGAGATTGTAGATGATGTCTTCTTGGAATCCAGCCTTACCCCTGATACTTTTACTCCAGCTCCTAGGAAACCTGACAGGTACTATAGAGTACCTGACTCTCACAAATTCCTTTTCAAGAATCCTACTGCGGATCGAGAGACCATTTCCCAAGGACCAAAAGGCATTAAGGCTACTACTGCCAGGATTCTAGGGCTTTAGACAGATGGGGTAAAAAGGTATACACCTCTGCTACTCTGGCCATTAGGGCTTTCAAGTGCCAGTTTCATATATTAAAGTATCCGCAGCATATTATGGGGCTAATTAAACAGGAAATGAGGTTGATTCCTGACTGTGCAGAACACAAAGATTTACAAGAGTTAATGCATTCTGCTGACCAAGTTGGTAAACATGCTTTGCAGTGTGGTTTTGATGCTTTAGATGCATCTTGTAAGGCTGCTGTCACTGAGTCTGTTCTTAGAAGGCATGCTTGGCTTAAGGAACAAAACTTGCCAGATCATGTCAAAGCAAAATTACTGGATGCACCCTTAAACCAAGAGAGCCTATTTGGCAGTAAAGCAGAAGTTGTTCTGAAAAGGATGGAGGAGAAAGCTAAATCTATGCAAACGGTTAAAGATTTCTTGCAAGTGCAGCCACCTAGATTCAGTAGGCACTGGTCTTCAAAGAACTGGTCCTTTCCAGTCCCTTCCAGGCCTTCAGTCCAAACCCAGGGGCAGCAGGACCCAAGACTTCAGTCTCCGGTGTTGTGCACAGATCTAAGCAGTGGGGTGCTCCCACGTCCAAAACAGGGAGTAGTAAGCCACCCCCCATGGTAAACTTGCTCAATGACTTATCCTTAACTCCCCCAAGCCTTGCTCAAGTACTTGCACCTTTAGGAGGAAAGCACTCTCTGCATGCAAAAAAACTGGGAATACATTACCCAAGACAAATGGGTTTTAAACAGTTTTCCTAGGATACAGATTCCACTTCCACTCACTCCCAACCCTAAGTGGATGGCCAGACCTCCCCGCAGACCAGTGGGCGGAGGCCCAAAAGCAAGTACTTTCTCTCCTCAGCATCAAGGCTATTCAACCTCTCCCAGCAGAACAAAGGGGACAAGGCTTTTATTCAAGACTGTTCCTGGTTCCCAGAAAAGAAAACTCCTGGTGTCCTATCCTGGATTTATCTATTCTCAACACCTTTCTGGTGGTTTCAAAATGCTAACTCTCCAACAACTGCTTCCTATGCTAGCTAAGGATGACTGGCTGGCAACCCTAGACTTAAAGAAACTTGCCTGCACATCCCCATAAGGGAAGCTTGCAGGAAATACCTTCGCTTCAGGGCAGGCTCTATGCACTATCGGCTCTCTGCACTTCCCTTTGGCTTATCTACTGCTCCCAGGGTATTCACAAAGTGCCTAGCTCCAGCCATTGTTTTTTGCAGGCAGAGAAGTATTCAGATTTACCCGTACTTGGATGATTGCCTGATTCAGGCAGAAAGTCAGGACTTGCTACTACAGCAACTGGCATTTGTAGAGAGACTTTTAACTTCACTGGGGTACACCATCAACGAAAAGAAATCACACCTAGTACCCTGCCAACAGATTGTATTCCTGGGAGAAAGCTTTAACACAACTTCCCAGATGGCATTCCTTAAGAAACAAATTTGACAACTTACTTCAACCTACTGACCACGAAAACCCAGCTATCTGCAAGGAAAATACTGCAAACTCTTGGGTTCATGGCCTCTTGCGTTCTGTTAATTCCATATGCAAGACTGCATATAAGGAAACTTCAGCGGTATCTAAAAAGTCTGTGGTGCCAACATTCTCAGGACCTGGAAACAAGAATTCCTATCATTCCGTGCCTAAGGGCAGAGTTTTGGTGGGCAGAGGCCTGCAACCACAATAAGGGACTCTCTTTCACTCTACCCCCTGCCGCCCAAACCATAACAGACTTATCAGACTATGCATGGGGGTTCACATGGCAGGGCAGTGCATTCAGGGCAAATGGAACCCAAAGCAGATGCAGCTGCATATCAATCAAAAAGAAATGTTAGCTGTACAGAATGCTCCGACAGCCTTCAAAGGCCTTATTCTTCCAGGACAACTATTGGTAAAGACAGCTGAACTAGGTTGTCATGGGTATAAAACATGCAGTCAACGCCATTACATCAGTCTTTTCTTGCCGTGCAGTGCCAGAAGCAGTTCGTAAGTGCCGGTCGGCCGACTCCTGAAATTTTCGTTTTCGTGTTTCAGACCCGAAGTCTTCAAAAAAAGCTAAGTACCCCGTTGGGGATCCTTTTTCTTGCTCTAACCGATGTCAGTAAAAGTCAACAATTGTCTTACATCTGGAAAGCAAATTACCTCATAGAGATTTTCATTCTTACTGCATCCCCTTCTTAGGCCCAGACCACAACGTCTCTCGTCAGTTTTGTGCCTTATTCAATGCCCGAACTATCCGTCGTCGGGCTATTTTTGCAGCTAATTATTTTCGTACTCGTTCTGTGTTCTCTGAAATGGCTTTGTCAAGCTATCCAACTACTGATCTTCCGAAAAAATGTAAGGATAAAGACAGACAGACCGCATAGGTCCAAAACTGCCGACAACGCTTCTGTTAAGCTAGTCGCCAGTCCGCCGGTACTCAGGTGCTTTCCGCAGCCCCTGATACCCACTACTTCTGATTCGCAGGCCTCTACTGAGACCCATTCGGAGTCCGGTATACCGCGAGATGCTTCGACTATGGAGCCTGCGGATGTCTCTACCTTGGATGGGTACGGAGCCGCTGTGCAGGCACTGGCTTCTGAGGGTGTATTCAGGCTTACAGATATTCATATTAAACAGACGACCATCGTTTTCATCCAGGCCTAAAACTCGCACCACGCCTAGAAAACTGACAACCAAACCACAGGCCCAGGCCCATATGCCTAAAAAAATAAATGCTTAGAATGGCTGAAGACCTCATTACCGTGATTAGGATAAGCCAGCCTTCTCCCTGTAAGAAACCTAGAACTGAGTTTTTTTCTGATTCTTCTGATCAGGAATCTGATTTTTCTGCTCCTTCTGATGACCAGGATTTGCCCTTATCTACTTATGAGGACTCTAATGCAGAGGATTCCATTCCCTCTCCTTCCCCTCCAGAAGATTTTTCTTTCGGTGAAACCTTGCACACTCTTAGGGAGCATTTCCCACTGGGAAAGCCAGGATTACTCTGACTCCAGAAAGAGGCTTAGGGATTTCTTACTCCTAACTCAACACAGGCTTTTAGCTATCCCTCCTGTTCTGGACATTGTAGATGATGCTTTCTTTGAATCTAGCCTTTCCCCAGACACTTTACCTCCAGCTCCCAGAAAACCTGACAGGTATTACAGAGTACCTGATTCTCGCAAGTTCCTCTTCAAGAATCCTTCTGCGGATCCAGAGACCATTTCCCAAGGACCAAAAGGCATTAAGGCTACTGCTGCCAAAAGTCCTACCCCTTCTGATAGAGATTCTAGAGCCTTAGACAGATGGGGTAAGAAGGTATACACTTCTGCTACTTTGGCCATCAGGGCTTTAAATTGCCAGTTTCATATGTTAAAGTATCAGCAGCATGTTATGGGGCTGCTTAAACAGAAAATTGTTGATTCCTGACTGTACTGAACACAAAGAATTACAGGATTTAATGCATTCTGCAGAACAAGTTAGTAAACATACTTTGCAATGTGGTTTTGATGCTTTAGAAAAAAATCTTGCAGGGCTGCTGTCACTGGGTCTGAAGGCATGCTTGGCTTAAGGAACAAAACTTGCCAGATCATGTAAAAGCTAAATTACTGGATGCTCCCTTAAACTAAGACCGCCTTTTTGGCAGCAAAGCAGAAGATTTCCTCAAAAGGATGGAGGAAAAAGCTAAATCTATGCAAACTGTTAAAGATTTCCTACAAGTACAGCCACCCAGATTCAGTAGGCATTGACCTTCTAAGAACTGGTCCTTTCCAGTCCCTTCTAGGCCTTTTCAGTCCAAACCCAGAAACAGCAGACCACCTAGGCTACAGTCTCAGGCTTCGCACAAACCTAAGCAGTGGGGGGCTCCCACTTCCAAAGCAGGTAGTAGTAAGCCACCCCTCTGGAAAAATGGCACAATGACTTAAACTTAACCCTTCCAGGCCCTGCTGTACTACCTGCTCCCTGAGGAGGAAAGCTTGCCCTGCATGCAAAAAACTGGGAACTCATTACCCAGGGCAATTGGGTTTTGAACATAGTTTCCCAAGGATACAGAGTCCATTTCCACACCCTACCAACACCAAATGGTTGGCCAGACCTACCCCCAAAACAATGGGCGGAGGCCCAACAGCAGGTTCTCTCTCTCCTCAATATCAGGGCTATTCAGCCTGTCCCAGCAGAACAAAGGGGACAAGGTTTTTATTCGACTTTTTCTGGTATCCAGAAAAGGCAACTCCTGGCATCCTATCCTGGACCTCTCTATTCTCAACACCTTTCTGGTAGTTCCAAAATTCAAAATGTTAACTCTGCAACAGCTTCTTCCCATGCTAGCCAAGGATGTCTGGCTGGCAACCCTAGACTTAGCGGAAGCTTACCTGCACATCCCAATAAGGGAATCTTGCAGGAAATACCTACGCTTCAGGGTAGGCTCCATGCACTATCAGTTCTCTGCTCTTCCCTTTGGCTTATCTGCTGCACTCAGGGTATTCACAAAGGGCCTAGCTCCAGCCATTGCATTTTGCAGGCAGAGAAATATTCAAATTTACCCATATTTGGATGATTGTCTGATTCAGGCAGAAAGCCAGGACTTGCTATTGCAACACCTGGCATTCGTAAAAAAAGTCTAACCTCATTGGGGAACACCATCAGTGAAAAGAAATCTCACCTAGTACCCTGCCAACAGATTGATTGTATTTCTGGGAGCAAGCTTGAACACAACTTCCCACATGGCATTCCTCACTCCAGCGAAACAAGTTTACTTGACCAACCTACTTCAAACTATTGGCCACTAAACCCCAGCTATCTGCAAGGAAAATACTGCAAGCCCTGGGTTTTGTGGCCTCTTGCATTTTACTAATTACATATGCAAGACTGCATATGAGGAAACTCCAATGGTATCTAAAACTCCTATGGTGTCAACATTCTCAGTACCTGGAAACAATGATTTCTATCATTCCTTGTATCAAGACCGGGTTCCTTTGGTGGGCAGAGGCTTGCTACTACAACAAGGGACTCCCTTTCAGTCTACCCCCTGCCGCCCAAACCCTAACAGATGCATCAGACTATGCATGGGGGGCACACATGGCAGGGCAGTGCATTCAGGGCAAATGGAACCCGAGACAGATGCACCTGCATATCAATCAAAAAGAAATGTTAGCTGTACAGAATGCTCTAACAGCCTTCAAAGACAGTATTCTTCCGGGACAACTATTGGTAAAGGCAGACAGCACCGTAGTTATGTGGTACATAAACAAGCAGGGGGGAACCCACTCGTACCCTCTCTGTAGACTAGCCATGGCTCTGATGGCTCTGTGGAACACGTCCTTGAGCTGCCAAGTACACCTGCAAGCTCAATTCCTGCCAAGCATACTAAATGTACTGGCAGACGACCTAAGCAGAAATCTCATGGACCCACACGAATGGAAACTAGATGCCAAAATATTTAACCTCTTGAGGAACAAACGGGGGACTCCAGAGATAGATGTGTTTGCCTCCCCTCAGAACTACCAACAAATTCTGCACAAGTTCTCCCCACAGCCAAGCTTGGAAAGTGGATGCCCTGTCCTTTACCTGGGAAAGCCTCTCAGTTTATGCCTTTCCCCCCCTCTGCTTCTCTTCTCGAAGGTTCTACTAAAGATCTAACAGAACAAGCCAAGGACAATACTGATTGCACCAGACTGGCCACGCCAGCACTGTTACCCCTTCTTGCACAGTATGGCACTGCTACACCCATGGCACCTGCCTTAGACCCCTTTCCTGCTGTCCCAGCAGGTGAGCCAGATTCTGCACCTTCAGCTTCACACCCTGAACCTTGCCGCCTGGCTAATTCCTTGAGCTGTCCCTTAGAATCTCTCAGTAAGCAGGTACTGGATGTCATTCTGGAGGCAAGGAGGCCTAGTACTAGAAAATCCTGTGCTGAAAAAGTGGAAAAGATACTGTTCCAGGAGCCTGGCTCGGGATGGGCACAACGGTGCTCAGCTTACCTCAGATTCTACAGTACTTAACAGAAATGCTCCACAGGGGCCTATCCTTCTCGTCAATTAAAATCCATGCCTCTGCCATTTCAGCACATTATAATACAGAGCCACCCCTTTTCTCTCACCCCTTGCTAAAGCAATTCCTTAGAGGGGCCAACATTTTAAGACCCCCACCCCCAGGAAAGCTCCCACTCCAGCCTGGGACCTTAACTTTGTATTGGAAAAGCTCACTCTTCTCCCCTTTGAACCAGCGGCTACAGCTGAGTTGAAATTCCTTTCTTGGAAAACAGCCTTCCTTCTAGCCATCACTTCAGCAAGAAGAGTGTCTGAATTACAAGCCCTCATGGCAGTGGAACCCTTCATTATCTTCCATGCAGACAGGGTTTCCCTCAAGACGTAACCCTTCCTTTATGCCCAAGGTGGTGTCTTCTGTGGCCCTAAATCAGTCCATTCATTTGCCTACTGTTTTCCCTAATCCACAAAACAAAGGGGTACGAATACTGCACTCTCTGGATGTGCACAGACAACTTGGATTCTATTTTGACAGGACTAAGCCTACCAGGAAATCTGAGCAGCTGCTAGTTAGCTTTGCTGCAGGGGCAGAGGGGAAGGCCTTTCAAAGCAAACCATTTCGAAATTGATAGTCCATTGCATTCATTTCTGCTACAAACACCATGGAAAACCTACCTCACAGGGGATAAGATCACATTCCACCAGGGTTGCATCTACCTCTGCGTCTTTTCTCAGAGGGGTCCCTACCAGGGACATCCTAGAAGCTGCTACCTGGAGCTCTGTACATACCTTCACCAAGCATTACCACTTCGTTTCTAAATCCAGAGATGGATTTGCCACTGCAGTCTTGCAGGGATTAATAGCTGATCCTAATGCTCTCTAACTTCCTCCTCCCCTACTTAGCTTTGGGAATCAACCCAAATGTGCTGACTGCAACAGTGAAACACGAAGAACATAGTACAGTTGTGCACACTTACCATAAATGTAGATGTTCGAGTGTATTCACTGTTGCAGTCCTGGTTACCCTCCCTCTAGCCCCCTGACTTCTCTTGGCTCTACCTCTCCTTATGGTTGGTATGTCTTTTTTCTTGTGTATTTGCTTTTTGATGGGGGTTTTACCATACCATTTAATTGCTTCCTATTATGGGTGCACCTGACATCTGGGGCAAGAAAAACGGATGTAATGGCGTCAGCTGCGTGTTTTATACCCATGACGTCCTGATGTCATGGAAGAGGCGACAGCATCTGACGCAGAAATCCCAAGACTCTGGTATTCAGGCTGACTGAAGGCTACCTGCAGACAGATAACCCAAGTGTGATGACTGCAACAGTGAATACACTCTAACATCTACATTTATGGTAAGTGTACACAACTGTACTTTCTCTCTCTTCACCAACCAGATCTCTTCATCCTCTATGTCCACCTCAGTACAATACGCTGATGACACCACCCTTATATGTGCCGCCTCCACCTTAAACGAACTGCAAACCCTGACCCAAAATAACTTTACTTTAGCCAAAACATGGTTCACTAACATCAAACTTATTCTTAATCCGAAAAAAAAAAAACCTTTATGCCCTACACCAAGTGTGGGGCACATGCATTTGACATATACCATGCAAGTGGAGAATAGTTGTATGACCGCCGAATCATACACCAATGCACTGTACGAACGTGTACACAAATGCATGGATCTTGCCATACCCAGTAGAACCAAGACGCTTTCCTCCAAAAAAAAGGAAGCCAATCTGGTGGTCCCCTGTCATAAACAAACTCTACAACAGGAGGAGGAAACTGATGCGGAATAAGGTGAAGTCCCAAGACAGGAAAAACTCCCTTATCAGCCTCATCAAAAAGTTGAGATCCCTCATCAAATCCTCTAAAGCTAGCTATGAAAACAGAATTGCAGCAGATAGTAAAGACAACCACAGACTCGACAGAGGCACTTTGAAATAAGATTGGGTGGCATGATGCTAGGGTAACCCTATGGGCTAGGCTTGTAAAGGCTCCAGGGCCATTAGCCTAGTACACACCTATGAACCTATACAGCGTACCCTTTACAACCAGAAGTCTTTGATATACTGGCCAGATGTCGGGCTGCCCTTTGCTAGAGATTCCTATTGTAAAGAATAATGCAACAGTGAAGACGAGGACATCTACTTTTATGGTAAGATTTTCCACAACTTTTGAAACCAATATCCTTTTTGTTAGGAACCACTGTGGTTTTTCATATGTATAGCCAGATAAATTCCAGAGGGTGTGTTATATTCAGTAATAGGTCTGACTAAGGCAGAATACAGCAGAACTATGACTTCCATAGCTTTAGAAAAGATGCCTCTGGCAATTTAGTTGTGAAATGTAGAAGGATTTCTTTAATGCAGTCTCCACATAATTGACAAAAGAGAGGGAGCTTATCCACCCATGATGTGCATCATATTGATCACTGCTGCAGTAGCCTTAGCTTTATGGGTTATATCCTGCCAAGAATATAGCAGCCAGCCAGCTTCCAATACTTTAGGGCACCTTCCATGTACACAGACCATCAGTCAGCTTGAGGTTACAAGGGCCAATGGTTGGCTTGTGCTGTTCACTTGCTGGGCAGATAAGTTCTCTTGGGGGAAAAAACATTTGTTTTGAGAGCACTTTTAACTGACTATCATAAAATTGTGTTGTACTTTCAAACGAGAGTGCTCTTTTTTTCCTGTCACTAAATTTATTAAAATGTTAAACATTTATTTCTGGGGAGAAATTGTGTTTATTTCACTTTTTGAGGATGACTGAGTGTGTTTTAAAATGCTTTTACCTGTGTGGTTCTGTGAAAAAAATGACTTTTAAATACTTTATATTTTTACCAAATTTTGCTGCTCGTTTTCCCAGGGGAAAGGGGCACCATTTTTGGCTTGACTATGGAAGAAACTGCCAGTCCCACTGTTGGTCCTTCCTCCATCCACAAAAAGAAAAAGAAAAAGTTAAGCAACCAGCATTTGCCACCTCTGCAGTCTAGCAATTCACCTCAGCTGCAGGGTGAGCAGTACTGCCCTGGCCAGTAGTTGAACTTCAAATTACTTTTTACCCCAGATTCCTCTTGTGTAGCATCGACACCACTGCAGACCAGGGGTTATCCATGTCCTATATGATTGTTGGGGTTCTGTCAATGGGCAATGGAGAGCCACTCTTGTTGGCCCAAAGAGAAGGGGGAACAGGAAAGGCTTCCCTGTTTTGTCAGAATGTTGTCCCCATCCCAGGGAAGTTGCTGCCCTTAGTAACTCTGCTGGCCCCATTATTTTTTTCTGTTAAAAAGAAACAAAAAACTAAACATTCATTTCCTCCTCAAATTTCTTTGGACAGGAGTAATTTACTGGGTCTGTCTCAGGGTTTAATTCAGGCTACTGATCCTTCAGTTTCTGATGAAAGAAAGAGGGATGCCTCTTTTCCTGAAGAGATTCAAGATTTTCAATCCAGACAGGAAGATGAAGGGACAGATGCGGGGTTTTCTTTTCAAACTTCTGATTCGGACTCCGAGGAGAGCTTAGTTTCTGATTTTCCCTGTCAGGGTTCTGAGGCTCTCTTTCCAGAATGTGTCAGTATTTACAGTGGGAGAACACTGAAGTTTCTCATCCCTCAGGAAATAGTATGAGGTGTTACAGAAGGAATTTCCAGAACCTTCACCTATTCCTCCAGTTCTGTCAGTTTTGGAAGACGCATGTTTTATTGCCTACAGTTATCCCCTTTTTTTAAGAAAATGTGTATTGATTTAACATATTTACAGTATATACACAGAAGGGAAGAAATTCAACATTACATATCGCTATATAGTGGTCAGAATACATTGAATCATCAGTGTAATATTATACAGTTAACACATTGAGTCTTGTATTTCAATAGCAACATTTCAAAGCTATTCCAACCACTGAAAGTCTTAGTATGATTTATAGATCATATTCTGATCACCTATTTTTCAGTTTTACATAGTATTGCTGTTAAATTAAAAAATTCTTTGAATGTCTGAACTGAATTCAATTTCCAGTTTTTTTGGAATAACTTTCCTAGCTACTGCCAGGAGACTCCAAAACTTTTTTTGTGTTTTGGCTTTTACAGATGAAGGACGTGGAACATTCATTATTGATCTACTTAAAAAACAGTTGTCAGACCATAATCCCTTAAAAACATTTGTCTCTTTCCAATATACATTTAATTTTTCACAATCCAAACGATGCATGTCCAGTCAGCTTTTACATCTTTACTACATCTCCAGCAGACTGAACAAGTCATATTTCTAAACTTTATAGGGAGTAACACACATTCTATTTATTTCCACATAAAAACTTGAGTCACTCAGTCCACTACGACCTGAAAAGTTCCAGAAATCTGCATTAAATTTATTATTTATAATTAACTTGTATAACTTGGACAAGCTTCCTTTGTAGGTCAATTTACCTTCAATGATGACATTCATATAATGACAGAATAGTGTTCTGTTCCTCTTCACTCGTATCTACAAATTAATTTCTTACTGATGGATAATAATAGTTAAATTCATCCATATTATTTTCATTAAATATTCTGACAATGTAACTTTTTCTTTTTCAAAGCAGCCAGACCATAATACTGATTAATTCCTTTTTAGTAAATTCATTTTAACATTGTTCTGTGTTTCCTTAAAGTTTTAACCAAGCTTCATTGTATCTACAGGTGTGTGCAATGGGAAAGCACAGAAATTTCCATTTTGATATTGGAGTTTTAAAAACATGTTTAACTATTGTAAGAATTGATTTCATATATGCAGTCTAGGGATTGAAATGAATTTCCTTGTAAGGTAAATTTTATTAACCAGATTAAAGGATTGTTACATATGTTTAATTTATCATATTTGATAAACATACAAGAATTTAGTGAAGTCTGCTCCTGAGTGGGTTTCCATTGCGTAGTGTAAATGAGTCTATCCGGAATATAATAAGAGTTAAAATCTGCAGCAATAGAATACGATTCTACATCTGGAAAGCTAATACCACCATAGTCCCATAATCTTGTATGATTTCTATAAGCAGATGTTTCACTGTTGCAGTCATTACATTTGGGTTATCTGCTTGCTGGTAGCCCTCAGTCACCCTGATTAACAAAGTCTTGGGTCCTGCGTCTGTTGCTGTCCCTTCTTCCATGACATCAGGTTGTCAGGGGTATAAAACATGCAGCCGACGCCAGTACATCAGTCTTTCTTGCCAAGCGGTAGCAGAAGCAGTTCACAAGTGCCAGTCGGCCGACTCCTGAAATTTTCGTTTTCGAGTTTCAGAACCAAAGTCTTCAACTAAAGCTAAGTACCCTGTTGGGGAAACTTTTTCTTGCTCCTTACCGATGTCAGTAAAAGTTAATAATTGCATTACTTGTGGAAAGCAAATACCTCATAAAGATTTTCATTCGTACTGTATTCCTTGCCTAGGCCCTGACCACGACATGCCTTGCTGTCAGTTTTGTGCTTTATTTAATCAGTGAACTATCCATCGTCTGTATATTTTCGCCTTTAAATATTTCAGTTCTCTGTTTAATTATACAGAAATGTCATCGGTTAGCCATACGACTACAGGGATTCCGAAAAAAAGCAAAGATAAAGACAGAGGTCCAAAACTGCCGACGACGCTTCTAAGCTAGTCGCCAGTTCGCCGGTACTCAGTGAGACGCTTTCCCAGCCCCTGATGCCCGCTACTTCTGATTCGTAGGCCTCTACTGAGACCCATTCGGAGTCCGGCATGCTGCAAGATGCTTCAACTATGGAACACGCGGATGTCTCTACCTTGGATGGGTCTGGAGCTGCTGTGCAGGCACCGGCTTCTGAGGGTGTATTCAGGCCTACAGACTTGCATATTAAACCGAGGCCTTCTTCACTTAGGCCTAAATCTCGAACCATGCCTAAAAAAAGACGCCCAGGCCACATGCTCAGGCCTCTATGCCCAAAAAGTAAATAAGAATGGCTGAAGATTTAATAACTCTTTCTAAGAGGCCTAGGACTAAAGTTGTTTATGAATCTTCTGACCAGGATTCTGTTTTTTCTGATTCTTCTGATGATCTGGATTTGCCCTTATCTACTTATGAGTATTCTGATGCAGAGGACTCCATTCCCTCTGCTTCCCCTCCAGAGGATTTTTCTTTTGGGGAAACCTTGCATACTCTAAGGGAGCATTTCCACTGGGAAAGCTAGGATTTTTCTGATTCAAAAAAGACGCTTAGGGATTTCTTACTCCTACCTCAGCATAAGCCTTTAGCTATTCCTCCTGTACTAGACATTGTTAATGATGCTTTTTCAGAATCTAGTTTGGCCCCTGATTCCTTGCCTCCTTCTCCCAGAAAACCTGACAGATACTACAGGGTCCCTGAGTCACACAAGTTCCTTTTTTAAAATCCTATTCCAGATCCAGAGACTATTTCACAGGGGCCCAAGGGCATTAAGGCTTCTACTGCTAAAAATCCTACCCCTTCTGATAGAGACTCCAGGGCAATGGATAAGATGGGGTAAGAAGGTTTACTCTTCTGCAACCTTGGCCATTAGGGCTTTAAACTGCCAGTTTCATATGTTAAAGTATCAGCAACATGTTATTGGATTATTAAACAGAAAATGATGTTGATTCCTGACTGTGGAAAATAAAGAATTACAGGATTTAATGCTGAACAAGTTGGAAAACATACTTTACAATGTGGTTTTGATTCATTGGAGGCCTCTTGCAGGGTTGCTGTTACTGAGTCTGTGCTCAGAAGGCATGCTTGGCTAAAGGAGCGATCCTTGCCTGATCATGTTAAAGCTAAATTGTTGGATGCTCCCTTAAATCAGGACCGCCTGCTTGGCAACAAGGCTGAGGAAGTTCTTAAAAAGATGGAAGATAAAGCTAAATCTATGCAAACTG
Source organism: Protopterus annectens (assembly GCF_019279795.1). Lineage (NCBI taxonomy): Eukaryota > Metazoa > Chordata > Ceratodontiformes > Protopteridae > Protopterus > Protopterus annectens. Next base: position 722,565,417 of record NC_056747.1, read on the forward strand.
GCAAAGATTTCTTACAAGTTCAGCCTCCTAGATTTAGTAGGCACTGGCCCTCTAAGAATTGGTCCTTTCCAGCCCCATCCAGGTCTTCTCAAGTCAAACCCAGACACAGCAAAAGCCCCAGGTTTCAGTCCCAGGGGACACACAGGACTAAGCAGTGGGGGGCCTCCACTTCCAAATCTGGGAGTAATGAGACTCCCCCCTATGGTAAACTGTCTCAATGACTTCCTTTTAAAATTTCCAAGCACTTATCAACTGACTGCCCCTTTGGGGGGAAAGATTGCTCTTCATGCAAAGAACTGGGAACTCATTACCCAGGACAAATGGGTTTTAAATATAGTGTCCCAGGGATGCAGATTTCACTTCCACTCGTTGCCAACACTAAGTGGGTGGCCGGACCTACCCCCAAATCAGTGGGCAGAAGCCCAAAAACAAGTACTTTCTCTCTTAAGCATGGGGCTATTCAACTGGTACCAGAAGAGGAAAAGGGACAAGGTTTCTACTCAAGACTTTTCCTGGTACCCAGAAAAGACCATTCATGGCATCCTGTCCTGGACCAGTTTACTCTAAACACCTTTTTGGAAATTCCAAAATTCAAGATGCCGACTCTTCACCAGTTACTTCCTATGCTAGGCAAAGATGCCTGGTTGGCAACACTAGATTTAAAAGAAGCATACCTGCACATCCCAATCAGGGAATCTTGCAGAAGATACCTACGCTTCAAAGCAGGCTACACGCACTATCAGTTCTCTGCACTGCCCTTTGGCTTATCTACTGCGCCCAGGGTATTCACAAAGTGCCTAGCTCCAGTTATTGCATTTTGCAGGCAAAGAAATATTCAAATATACCCATACCTGGACAATTGTCTAATTCAGGCAGAAAGCCAGGACATACGTTTGAATCATCTGGCCTTTGTACAAAGGGTTCTAACTTGTCTGGCATAAGCCATAAATGAAAAGAAATCACACCTGGTACCCTGTCAACAAGTTATATTCCTGGGAGCAAGCTTGAATACAGCTTACTTCCCGCCAGAGAAACAAATTCATTTGACAACTTACTTCAAACAAGTGGCCACAAAAACCCTGCTATCTGCAAGACAAATACTGCAAGCTTTGGGGTTCATGGCCTCCTGCGTTCTTCTAATTCCATATGCAAGACTGCATATGAGGAAACTACAGTGGTATCTAAAAAGCCTATGGTGTCAACATTCTCAGGATCTAGAAGCAATGATTCCTGTCGAACCTTGCCTACACCTAGAATTCTTTTGGTGGGCAGAGGTCTGCCACCAAAACAAGGGACTACCTTTCACACCACCCCCTGCCGCCCAAACCCTAACAGACTCATCAGACTATGCATGGGGAGCTCGCCTGGCAGGGAAGTGCATTCAGGGCAAATGGAACCCAAGTCAAATGCATCTGCATATCAATCAAAAAGAAGCGTTAGCTGTACAGAATGCTCTGACAGCCTTCAAGGACCACATTCTTCCAGGACAACCTATGGTAAAGACTGACAAACACCACTGTTATGTGGTACATAAACAAGCAGGGGGGTACACATTTTTACCCCCTCTGCAGACTAGCCATGGCATTGTGAAGCACAACCTTGAGCTACCAAGTGCACCTACAAGCTCAATTCCTGCCAGGAAAAGTAAATACACTGGCAGACGGACTAAGCAGAAACCTCATGGACCCACAGGAGTGGAAACTGGAACCAAGGATTTTCAACATGTTGACAAGCAAATGGGGGAGGTCAGATATAGACCTGTTTGCCTCTCCCCAGAACTACCAATTGGACAAATTCTGCACAAGGACTCCCCACAAGCAAGCCTGGAAAGTGGATGCTCAGTCTTTCAGCTGGAAAAACCTATCAGTCTATGCCTTCCCCCTTCTGCCTCTGCTTTCCAAAGTACTACTAAAAATCAAACAGGACAAACCAAGGATGATTTTGATTGCTCCAGACTGCCCACGCCAACACTGGTACCCCCTCCTGCACAGTGTGTCTTGGTTCTCCCCATGGCACCTGCCTCAGACTTCCTTCCCTGTTGTCTCAGGCAGGAGAACCAGATTCTGCACCCTCAGCTTCTAACACTGAACCTTGCAGCCTGGTTAATTGCATAATCTGTCCTCTACCATCCCTCAGTAAACCTGTGATGGATATCATTTTAGAGGCAAGGAGGCCTAGTACTAGAAAATCTTATGCTGAAAAATGGAAAAGATTCTGTGTCTGGAACCAATCTCAAGGGATGAGCACAGCAGCGCCCAATTTACCTCAGGTTTTACAAAACTTAACTGAGATGCTTCACAAGAGCCTGTCTTTTTCCTCCATTAAAATCCACGCCTCAGCCATTTCAGCTCATTATAGCACAGAACCTCCCCTCTTCTCTCATCCACTGCTCAAGCAGTTCCTCAGAGGGGCCAAAAATTTGAGACCACCCAGGAGAGCTCCAACCCCAGCCTGGGACCTTAACTTTGTTTTGGAGAAACTCACTGTACCTCCTTTCGAGACAGCTGCTACTGCAGACTTAAAATTTCTTTCTTGGAAAACAGCTTTCCTTTTAGCAATCACTTCAGCTAGAAGGGTATCTGAATTACAGGCCCTTATGGCAGTGGAGCCTTTCATCATCTTTCATGCTGACAGGGTGTCCCTCAGAACCAATCCAGCCTTCATGCCCAAGATGGTATCCAGTGTGGCTCTTAATCAGTCTATTAATTTGCCAACCTTCCTTCCCAATCCACAGAACAAAGGGGAACGGATACTGCATTCCTTAGATGTGCACAGACAACTTAGATTCTACTTGGACATGACTAAACCTCAAAGGACATCTGAACAACTGCTGGTGGCATTTGCTGCAGGGGCAGAGGGGAATGCTATTTCAAAGCAAACCATTTCTAAATGGATAGGCCATTGCATTCATTTCTGCTATAAGCACCATGGAAAACCTATCCCCCAGGGGATCAGACCTCACTCCACCAGGGCTGCATCTACCTCTACAGCTTTTCTCAGAGGTGTCCCTACCAGGGGCATCCTAGAAGCTGCTACCTGGAGTTCTGTGCATACTTTCACCAAGCATTATCATTTGCTAATTTTCTCTAAATCCAGAGCTGGCTTTGCCACTGCAGTCTTGCAGGGCCTTATAGCTGGTCCTAATGGTATCTAAAGTCCTCCTCCCAACCATAGCTTTGGGAATCTACCCAAATGTAATGACTGCAACAGTGAAACATGGAGAACATAGTACAGTTGTATACACTTACCATAAATGTAGATGTTAGAGTGTATTCACTGTTGCAGTCCTGGTTACCCTCCCTCCAGCCCCCTAACTTCTTTTGGCTATACCTCTACTTTCCTTTACTATGCTTAAAATCCTTTTTGGTGTATTTGCTTTTTTGGAGGCATATCATACTTTTATATTTAATTGCTCCCCATTAGGGGGGCACCTGACATCTGGGGCAAGAAAAACTGATGTAATGGCACCAGCTGCATGTTTTATACCCCCGACGACCTGACGTCCTGGAAGATGGGACAGCAACCGACGCAGGACCCAAGACTTTGTTAATCAGGCCGACTGAGGGCTACCTGCAAGTAGATAACCCAAATGTAATGACTGCAACAGTGAATACACTCTAACATCTACATTTATGGTAAGTGTACACAACTGTACTTTCTCGGCTTTTTAGGATACCATAAGAATGAGGTTAATATTTTTTTCCATTTTTTTTGTCCTGTATTAAAGCTATTGCATGCAATGTCCATATAATCTTGGAAAATACCATAATTTTAATAAGTAGTAACCTATAATGAAAAGCTTAAAAACATTAATTCCATTTTTAATGAGAAGCAACCCTTCAGTTATTTTACAAAGTTATTACTCTTACTCACATCTTGATAGATTTTTTTCCTAAATATTGTTTCTTTTCTTTCCCAATTATATTTATATTTAAACTTACTATCTCGTAATTGAATTAAGACTAAAGTTTCAGCTTCCTTATTAAATTTCACCAATGATACTTGAAACTTTTCAGTTTTCTTCTATTTCTTCAGTTGAATAATTTAAATTTCTTACAGCTTTTTGCAGATGATATATTAACTATATTTTAGATTGATGGATTTTCAATTAACACAGGTTGTCAATTTTTTTCATTGCTTCTTATAGTGTTAGCTAAGGGTTTGATAACTAATGTAAATAGGAGGACAAGGGGCACCCTTGATTTGTGCCTTTGTTTAAAGTGAACCCTTGAGAAATGTAAGCTCCAATTTCAACATATGCTTTGGAGTCTTTATATTGTTTTTTGTAGTGAAGATGGAAGTAAATATTTTATAATGTATATTTAATAATGAAATAGGTCTGTATATGAGGAAGCTAAAGTATTATCATTATCCTTGTTTAAGTATAGGTGAGATTACAGAAAATTTCTATGAGGTGGGGGATTATTTTGTCATTCTGAATTATCCTGCGGACATGGAAGAGTAAAAAGGTTTGACTAACTCTAAGTACTTAGTTCACAGGATGCCAAGTAAACATTTTTGCATTGTTAAGACTATAAGATGTTTGTCAAGGAGAATGTACAAGCACACCTTAGCTATACGCAAGAAAGCGCCAAATAATGCACTTGCTCAGCATGCTCTTTTATGTAGTGACTTTAAGAAGTTCCCTCTTTTTTCATTTTGGATTTTGTACGCACACAGCATTTTGTGGTGACCGTAACAGTTTGCTTGAATGCTATGTAATTTTTCGCTTAGTGAACATCATTTGTCTGTGTTGTTGAAGGGTTTTTCTTTTATACCAGTTCTGTCAACGTCACTAAAAGCATCAATTATTTGGACATTTCTTTGAGCTTAGATGCCTCTTGAATGCCTTTTGCAAATAAAATTTATAGGAAGGAAACATCTGTTAATTATTACTTGCATAGGGACAGTTTACATCCATCACATAGGAAGAGGGGTGTTGTAAAGGGACAACTAATCAGGCTTAGAGGATTGACCACAGACAATGACTTTTTTAATGAGATTTTCAAACTCTGGAATTTCTTCATTGGAATTTCTTCATTGATCGAGGTTACATTCAGAACTGGTTAGTTGGTATTGAAGGTGAAGTTTCATTGCTTAAGGACAGCCAAGCGCGACCTATCCTGGGTAGTGTTTCTCCAGTAGTCTCTTTGGTCAGTGGTGTCAAAGGTGTGTCAACATCTACTAATCAGGTTTGCTTTCAGCAAGCTTTTCCTATCCCTATTTCTAGTGACATGCCCATTATTAGAGATGTCATCACTAACAACTGTAAAATTATATTGGACAATACTGATCTTGCCAATGTCATTGGGGATGAACCTTTTTTCACCTACAAAAGTAATTCGATTTGAAATCCATTTTTGAACGTACAGCCCCTTTCAGCTTGTACACTCAACACATGCCAGGCACCTTTCATTGTGGCATGTGTAAGCAATGTAGGTACATCGCTCATTCATCCTGTTTGTATCCCAAATCATTGGGTGTTTACATTTGGGCAAACAAAAGATTTGACTGTAACTGTAAGTACTTAGAACTCACAGGATACCAAGTAAACTGTGAAAGCTTTTACATCCGCAAGACTATAAGAAGTTTAAGGAGAGTCTAAGAAAACACCTTGGCTGTACACAAGAAAGATCCAAGTAATTCACTTGTCAAACATGCTCTTTTATGTAGTGACTTTAAGAAGTTCAATTTTTTCATTTGGATTTTGTACACACAAATTTTTGTGATGACAGTAACAGTTTGTTTGAATGCCGTGAATCTGCATGGCAAATTCGACTTAGATCCAATCATGATCCTGGAATTAATGAACACAGTGTTTTTTACTTATTCAAAAGTTAGCTGATAGTTTTTATATTCCTTATATGTCAAATTATATGACTTTTTGTGACAACACCCACTGTTTAATGATTGGGTAGTGTTCAGTCATGTGATGTTTTTGGCTCCTTTTTAAACTGCTTTTCTCATTTGACTTGTATTTTCTGATGCAGTTCTTGTTTTTACTATTAAAGAACGAAAGTGCTAAAAAATACAGGCTGTGTCTGGAGCCTTGCTTAGGTGGTTGGAAGAATTTTTTTTTTTTTTTTTTTTAATATAGGGGAGATTACAGAAAAATCCCATGGGATGGGGGATTATTTTGTCATTTTGAATTATCCTGAAAACGTCACTCAGTAATTCTAAAATATTTAATGGAAGCAGATTATATAATTCTGTACTTAAACCATCTAACCTTGGAGCTTTACATTTTCCCTTTTTAAAGCTTCTTTAATTTCTGTTAGGGTTTTAGGCTTATTCAACAAAGATACTTCTTGGTCATTAAGTTTGTTAGTAAGATTTTTCTTTAAATACTTGTCAGATTGTGTTATACGGATTATCATTTTTATCTTAAGATCCTCATGCATTTCCTCTGTCGGAAATAAACTTATTAGTGTGAGGATTTCAGATATTATTAATCTGTGCCTTTTTGCTTAGTATTAGCTAAACTATGTAGATATTTTGAAGTGATTGCATAACTGCGCAGTTCCATTTTTTTAAAGCTATCTCCACTTTATGCATTAAAACTGTTTAAAATATTAATGGCAAAATATCAATGACTACCGTATTATCTAATTTCTTTGTTCAAACCTCTGTGTATTTCACCTTGTATTTGTAACAACTCTTTAATCCTGCTCTTTCATTTTATTACTAGCCCATTTCCCTATTCTATCTTTAATATGCATTTTAAGGAGTCCTGTAGTATGACTTTTTACTAACCTGACCATTATCATTCAAAGAAAAAAATCTCATTTTGTTCCTTAAGATAACTCTTAAATTCTTTTAATTTCATCATATTTACTGAAATTCTATAAATCTGAAATTACCTTGTATCCCTTTAATATATTAATACTTAGTGCATTATGATCAGATAAAGGAGAGGGAATAGTTTTAAAATTTACTTTAAATCTTTAGAGGCATAATATCAGTTGTAGTTTGCATTCTATGCGCATGAGAATGAGTGAAGAACGACTTATCTTCTGCTTTTACTATTAAAGCAACTAAATTATTATTACTAATCCATCTGTTTAGTGCTTTAGCTGATGCCAGAATTTTAGGTTTCTTCTGTTCACTTGTATCTTCTATATTAGATGTGCAGTTAAAATCCCCTGCTAAAGTTAAACTACCCTTCCAGTGATTTTGTTGCATGTTTAAGTGATATTTAGCCACTCTTGCACCTATTCCAAGGATCCAGTAAAAAACAGCTGGTGTATGGAGTTTGCCATTATATTTAATAATTACAAATGTATACATCCCTTTGGGATCATTAATGGATTCCATGACCTTAGGCATTACAGTAGATTTTCTCCAAAGTAAAACAGTTCTCCTCATTTTCTTAAAAAAACGTATAAAACATTTTGCAACTTAGGTTATTTACATGTTGTATATCTTTATCAGGTGAGTCTCCTGCAAGAATGCAATGTCTCCCCTATTTAAAGTTGGATGTCTCATTAATTACTTCCTTTTGTTATTATTTAATCCATTTACTTTAATAGATAATATTGTGACATTTGTTAACCAAGTTGGTCCATCTGAGCCAATGGCCCGTTTTCAGTAGAGACCCGAGGAGAAATGATAACATAGTAGGCAATATACAAAACCCAAGAAGAACAGTGCAGCTGTACAACATAAGCAAAAATTACATATGCAGTAGTCAGGTGAAATTAATAAATAAAAATAAAACTAAATGAAGTTAATACAACTCATATATTTTCCAAGCAGCATAATGTAGTATTGTCTGGTGAGCAGATTAGTCATTGAATTAATAGATGTAGACAGGTAGTGAAAAGAAGAAAGGAAAATGCAGATTATGGAGGATTTAGGCAAAGACAGGCTTTTGAGTTCAGAAAGTAGTGCTGAACTTCAGTGTTAAAGTAGCTGGAACTAGTGATGCTACGAATGTGAGGTGATAGCCTATTCCATGCAAGGGAAGCAGTGTGTTTATAGAGGCGCTTACCATAAGTTTTGTTGGGTTTATACATGCCTAGAAGGTGCTAGTTGGAACTGCGAGGAGACTGGGTTGGGGAATAAAGGTATACTAAGGTAGAGAGTGATGGGCAGGCTTGCGGTTTGTTGAGTAGGAAGTGTCACCTGCAGCTGGGCAGTTCTCGCCATTGAAGCTGTTTTAGGGTAAGGCAATGATGGGATTTATAAGGTTGGTTACTGGCTAATCTGGCTGTTATTGTAAGCTTGTTTGGAGAGAAGGTTTGACTAAAGGTGAGTTAAGATAGGGGAGGCGTAGAGGAGACATGGAAGGGGATAGGCTTGGGCAAGGGTGGGTTTGGAGTTGGGAGTGAGAAATTTCTTATTCCTGTAAAAAAAGGCCCAGTTTCATGTTAGTTTTTTTTATTGTGTTTGATATGATGATGAATTTGAGTTGGTCATCGATTATTGTACCCAGTAACTTAGTGTGAGGCTCAACTTTGATATGAGTGTTATCTAGCGAAGAAATAGTAAAGGTAGATTTAAGGTGGTGGAGAGTTTTGGGGAGAAATAGTTGGAGCTTAATTTTTTGGGGGTTGAGTATAAGTTGATGCTCTTGAGCCATTTTTTTCCACAGATGAGGAGGAGTTTTGGGTGATAGAAGTTTAGAGATGTTGTCGGCACAAGAGATGAGTAGAGTTATCAGCATACTATATTAGGGAGGAGGTGCTGCAGGAGGAGTAAAGATGATTGGTGAAGATGTTGAATAGGAGGGGGCCAAGGACTGAGCCTTGAGGGGCACCAAGGACTGAGCCTTGAGGGGCACCAGTTTGGATAGGTAGGAAAGGGAAGCAAGCAGATTGCCAGCTGACAAACTGGAGCCTATTTGATAGCTTGAGAACCAGTGAATAGTAGAGGGGCAGAGATTAAGGTCAGTAAGTAGCTTGGATTGGGAGACAGTATTGAAAGCTTTAGAGAGGTCAAGAAAGAGGCAAGACACAAGGTTTTTGTCCCTGGCTTCAACTGGGTGAGTGAGGGATAGGAGGGCAGTCGAGGTGCTGTGGTGTGGCTTAAAGCCGTGTTGAGTGGGGGGGGGGGCCAAAGATTTTCATTAATAAGGTGAGTTAAAAGCTGATTGTGAATACATTTTTTGAGGATTTTGGATAGAGGAGATAGGGATGGCAATGGGTATTGTAGTTAGAGGGCTCAGCAGAATTGCCTCCTTTGTGAAGTGGAAGGATATAGAAAGAGTTCCAGATGTCCGGGACAATAGACTCTTGGATAGATCTGTTTATATGGATAGAGACATGGAAGGCTATGGAATGAGCAGAGAGTTTAAGAAAGAGGGGCGGGAGGGTTATTGGTAGAGGGAGAACAAGGTTTCAGTTTTAGTAGAAGTGATTTGATGTAGGCTGTGGAGACTGGGTTAAGAGAAGAAAGGGTTGTGTTGCATGTGTAGTGAGTGGTTTGAGGGTGGATATGGCTTTGGGAGGGTTGGGTAAGTTTTGAATAAATTTGATGAAGCGGGTGTTAAGTAAGGTGGTAGTTTCTAAGGGAGAATTATTAGGGTAGGTGTTGGGGGTGGTAGGTTGACCTGAATTTAAGGTTTTATTGATGGTATGCTAGAATGTTTTGGGGTTAGGCTTTTGGGAGAACTGGGCATTATAAAAGTAAGTTTCCTTGTCTTTAATTGCTGTTTTTGCTATATTTTAGTTCCTTATATTTTTGTAGGAATGTAGCCAATTTAGTTTTTAGCCATTTTTTTCCCCAATTTTTGTCTTTCTTTCATGAGAGAGAGAGAGTGTTTTTGGTGAGCCAAGATGAGTAGTTGTCTTTGATTCTCACATTTCTAAGAGGAGCTACAGTTAAGCATGTCAAGAAAAATGCAATTAATGTAGAATGGCTTCATTAAGAGAGAGGTACTTAAGAAACACCCAGTTTATGGAAGTGATCCTGTTATTGAAGGTTTCAGGACTGAAAGAAGAAAGCTTGCGACGCTCTCTAAAATGGTGGAATCTAGGTATTTGGGAAGAGTAACTTGGGACTTGGATAAGGGAGGTTGTCACTTAGAGAGTTGGACAGGGCTCTGGGGTCATGATATAGGGTGGGGTCAGAGGCAAGAATCCATTTTAAGGTGGTACCTTGGGTGTTGTTGAAACTGGTAAGAGTTGTGATAAGTTGATGAAAGCTGTGAGGGTTGATTTGAAGGGAGGGAGAGGTAGAAGATAGTTTTTGCCCGTCGATATTTACGTCGCCTAGTAGTAAGGTCTCATAAGGGATATTAATAGAAATCCATGTTAGAATAGATTTGAGGATGGGAATGTTGTTTCCAGTTGGGATATAGATAGAGGCAATGACAAATTTCTTATGGGGTTGAGGTGACAGTTTAGAAGTAATAAGCTGGTTGAAAGTTAGGCAAAGATATTGGCAGGAGAATAGGTTAAGGTGTTCAGAACACACAATCGCGACACCTCCACCTTTTTTGGTGGTTCTGTCTTGGCGATAGATGTTGTAGTGGGGAGGTGGTATTTCAGTGTTAGAAATACATGGTTTTAGCCAAGTTTCAGATATGGCCAGGATGTGTGGTGATTAGTGGGTGATCCAGGAATGTAGTTCTGTAACTTTATTAGGTAGGCTCTGTATGTTACTAACAAAGATAGAGAGATGTTTAATGAGACAGCTGTCTGTCTGTACTTTGTATTTAAAAAGATTTCTTTTAAAGGATAATATGACACATTTATCCACCATATTAATTTAATTGTATACAAGACTCTAATGCATTCCTTCAACATTAACTTAACATTGTTTTTCATTCTTTCTTTCTACAAATTAAATTTCTAAAACTCGTAAATAAAAACATATCTACAACTGTAACTGTATATATTACTAATAAGACACACAACCTACCATAGATACCAACATTCCTAGTTTGCCTATCAAATAAACTACTATACTATTGCTCTACCCACCAATAACTAAAAAATTCTTCAAAAAAACTAGCCAAAAGCTACTGTGACTTACAGATGTTTAATTTAGTTATGTTTTGCCATTTTAAACTATTCCACCAATTACTACATAAAGGTTTAATAATCCTCTTTTATTAATCACAAATATTAACTAGTGCAAGCAATAATGCACTATATACCTCTTTTTGTAATAGTAGTATAACTTATCTATTAAATATATTCCTGAATTATATGGTCATTCAACATTATTATAACTAAATGTCCAAAGTAGAATAAAGTGGGACCTGAAGAAATAGTTGTCTGTAAACTTACAGGTAGCAGATAGTCTTATACTACTATGTTGTTGTTGTCTTTCGGCTTTTCCCGATTAGGGGTCGTCACAGCAGAACTCCAGTCCGCTAATGATTGGCGCCGTGTATCGATCCTTTACCTTGGAGCCCAGTTGTGGATCCGGTATTGGAGACTATTCAGTCTCCAATTCTTCAATCGGTACCATCTTCGGCTCCTTCAACCCATCACTCGACCCATTCTTCAAGGCTATCTGATGTGGACCTGGACCAAGTGGTTAAGAGGCTGTTGGAGAACCCGGCCCTGGCCAAAATGCTTTCCGCTTCGAGCCACTCGGCTTCGAAGCCTGAAATTCCAGCCCTAATTTCTTCTTCTCCTCCTCCTCCGAAGCCAATCGAACTCTCGGAGCCGGGGCAGACAGACCCGATGTTGGCAGAGCCCTCGGAGCTGAGGTTTGATCCACCTCCCTCTGCTCCATCGACCTTGATCTCTTCAGTTCCGACCGGGGAGTCTCAGGGCTGACAGTCCCTCGCTGGCTCCTGGGTGGAGAGTGGGACCGATACTTCGGTTCTGACCCTTCCCCTCAGGGCTTCGGCGCAGGTGGCTTCGGCTCTGTCCTCTGGATTGGAGCGGGGGGTCTCGGCTCAGGGAGAGCTGCCGGCCTCTTCGGAGCCGACAGACTTCTCGGACCGGGATTCTGGGGCCTTCAATGCCATGAGGAAGGTCATGTCTGCTAAGACCACTACATCCTCGGAACTTTCTTCCCCTCCCCCTAAAGGGCCTCGTTCTACCTCTTCCCCACAGGTCCCTACCAAGCGTCGAGACCCAGGACCTCAGGTATCCCCATTGGGCGGCCTCTCCTCTACAGGGACTTCACCAGACGCTTCCACCGATGAAGTACCTAGGAAGAGACTGTGCAAGAGGAGGCACTTGGATTCCCCACAGGAATCCCTGACATCGGATACCGACTTGGAGGAATCAGAAGGGTCCCCACGATCCCCCTCAGAGGATGTCTCATTTGCAGACATATTGGAGATCTTGAGACAGAGGGGTGATTGGCAGTCCCTTGCCCCTACTGAGGACGAGTCGGTACTCCTGAAGGCCTTTGGGTCTCAAACATTCACCTCCTGGGTTACCTTGCCCTTCGATGAACTGATGGATCTGGTTGCTCGAAGGGCGTGGGAGTCCCCTGATTCAGTGGAACTGGTCCCTCGGAGGCCCAATAAGTTTATTACTTCCCCTACTGACAAGGCCTTTCTTACCAAGGGAGTCCCGGTTGATGCCATGGTGGTGGCGGCAGCCACCAAGAAAGAGATGTTGGAAACCTCTTCTTCTGTCCATCCTCCTAATAGGGATTCTAGGACGATGGACAGGTATGGGAAACGCATATTTAGTTCTGCGACATTTTCCATGAGATCGTTCAACTACCTGACCCATTTTACCCGCCTTCAGCGAGATCTCCTTAAAGAGATGGGAGATGCTCTACAGGGTAACACAGCTGATGCAGTTTCTGAGAAGGTGACTGCACATCTCAACACCCTCAATTCTATAACTCATCCATGCGACTAATTTCTTATGCTGCTGATGGATCGAGTAGGGCGGCAGGCCCAACGATAGCTCTTCGGAGACCATCCTGGATGCTCCTTTGTGGAAGCCTTCAAATCTTCCTTCGTCAATACCCCCATTTGATGGTTCCGCCTTGTTCGGGCCTAAAGTTAAGGAGATGCTTACTAGGTGTGAACAAGAAGGAAAGACTCTGCTGTAGGAGTCCGTTTTTCCTCTCCAACTAGACCGTACCCCAAAGGGCAATGAAGTGGGAAAATGTGGCTCCAAAAACCCCAAGGAGCTTTCCAAAGCACACCTACGGATACCCCCTCTAAGGGCAGAGGAGAGGGTAAAAGCAGAAGACACCGTCCAAACAGCAGAGGCGGTCTGCAAAACCAGGGTGACAGGGAGCAGTTCTCTGGTAAGCCCTATCGGCGTTCCTGAAAGGAAGCCTGGCTGTCCTTCTCTGGAGGCAGTCGGGGGTCGCTTGGCTTTATACCCAAACACCTGGCTAAACATTACAATGGATTCTTGGGTAAAAAGCATCATTGCCAGAGGTTACTACATTCCCTTTATAAAACTCCCCCCCCCATGTGTACAAGTATTCCAGATGTTCCACTCAGTCTGAGAAAGCTAGCAGCCATAGAAATTCAAAACCTGCTAGACAAAAGAGTGATCCAGCCAGTCCCGCCGGACCAGATAACTTACTCAAGGTTCTTTTTGGTTCCAAAGAAAACAGGGGACTGGAGGCCCATATTAGACCTCAGCAAACTCAACACCTTCGTCAAGAAGGAAAAGTTCCGGATGGTCACGCTTCAATCAATACTTCCGTTCTTAGAAACGAGCGATTGGATGTGCTCTATAGATCTCAAGGATGCTTACTACCACATCAAAATGGCCAGATTGTCCAGAGATCACTTGCGTTTCCGGCTGGGGGCCAGTCATTACCAATTCAGAGCCATGCCCTTTGGTCTCACCACAGCCCCCAGAGTGTTTACTAAATGTATGGCAGTGGTCACGGCTCACCTGAGATGTTTAGGATTCTGGGTGTTTCCATATCTGGACGACTGGCTCCTCACCGCCACCTCCAGGCATCAACTAATCCAGGCAAGAAGACTACACTATCAACCTTTGTTACCAGTTGGGCATAACCTTAAACTTCGAAAAATCTGCGTTGTTGCCCTCGCAGCGTATTACCTTTATAGGAGCAGAGCTAGACACCGTCAATTCAAGGATCAGGTTGGCTCAAGCGAGAATCGTATCTCTAAAAAGTCAATTGTCCAGTCTGTTGACCCAGAACAGAGCTCCTACGTCCCAGATACTGAAGCTATTAGGCACAATGGCAGCCACGCTAATAGCAGTCCTGTTGGGGCGCATGCACATGCGGATACTCCAGTGGTTACTCTTCACACAATGGTCTTATCAACAACTGCCCATGTCGCACGAGATTCTGTTAACAAATCTTTGCAAGAAGGATCTCAATTGGTGGCTGAACAGCGATCAGATAGTAGTCGAACATCCCCTTGTTCTTCCCCAACCCACAGCCACAGTGATCACGGATGCTTCCCTGATAAGGGGGGGGGGGGCTATTTCAGGGAAAGACTGTCCAAGGTACTTGGTCAAGCATGGAATCACATTTGCATATAAATGTCCTGGAGCTGAGAGCGGTGTTCCTGTCATTGCAACACTTTCACGACTGTCTTCCTCCAGGGACAATTGCAATTCAGACGGACAACATGTCAGTAGTCTGGTACATCAACAAGCAAGGGGGAACCAGATCATATCCCTTATGCCGAGAGACCCTAAGAATTTGGCAATGGGCTGTATCCACCAGATGCTTTCTAATAGCAACGCACATCCCGGGGTCTTCCAACGTGATAGTGGACAAACAGCAGGGCCATCCTGTTGCCTCACGAGTGGTCCCTCAAACAACAGGTGGCAGACAAGATTTTCCGCAGATGGGGCCAGCCTTGTTGCGATCTGTTTGCATCTCCGATGAATGCCAAATGCAGCAGCTACTTTGCCCTTTATCCCCCACCGGGGAGCAACCCGAGGGACGCGCTCGTACACAATTGGCCCCCAGGCCTCTGCCTTCCCGCCAATTCCCAAATTTATACAGAAAGCCAAAGGTCTGGGAAGGATTGTGATTTTGATAGCCCCGTCTTGGCCTCGTCAGATTTGGTTCCCCTTCCTACAGAAGTATCGAGTGGAAGAACCATGGATTCTGGACCCAGTGCCAGATCTTCTGACTCATTCGTCGGGAGTTCTTCATCCTTCCCTCATCTCCCTAAAACTGACAGCTTGGCTGCTCCAATTCCCGTATTAGCCAGGTCTCAAGATTTGTCTCCTGCGGTCCAACATATTATAGTTTCCTGTCATAAATTGTCTACCAGGAAGCTATATAACAGAAAATGGAAACTATTTGTTCACTGGGCTTATCATCATGACATTGACCCTTATGTGGCACCTATTCATACCATCTTAGAGTTCTTGTCTTCTTTGTTCCATGATGGCGCATCTGCTACCACCATAAAAGTTCAATTGGCTGCTATTTCCAATTTTCATGTAGGGTTTAACGGGTCTAACATCATGTCCCACAGACTATGCAAGGCCTTTTTGAAAGGGACCCACCATCTCAGACCACCTATCAGATACCCTGTCTCTCCCCAGAATTTGAATCTTGTTTTACCCCAATTGATGCTCGCCCCTTTCGAACCCACGTCATCCTGTCACTTGAAGTTTCTGTCTTGGAAAACTATATTTCTGGTAGCCATTACATCTGCACGTAGGGTGTCCGAACTTCAAGTCTTATCATCCAAGCCCCCATATTTGATTTTTCACCCTGATAGGGTGTCTCTCAGGACAAACCCTAACTTTCTTCCCAAGGTCTGTTCCGAAACTAACTTAAATCAGTCCATTGAGCTCCCAACCTTCTTTAGACACCATACCAACAGACTGGAATGTATGTTACACAAGCTTGATGTACACAGACAATTGAGATTCTACTTGGACAGAACGAAAGACTTCAGACAATCGGATCAACTCTTTGTCTCTTACACAGAGAATAAGAAAGGTTCTGCGGTATCAAAAATCACATTATCCAAGTGGCTTTCTGACTGCATTAAATTCATTTATTCCTCCACTAACCAGCCATTACCGACTAACGTCAAAGCCCATTCTACCCGGGCTGTTTCTACTTCATTAGCTCATGCAGCTCGTTTGCCCTTGGATACCATCTGTGCAGCTGCCACGTGGTCAAAACCTCACACATTTATCACTCATTACAAAGTGGACAGGACCTCCATGGACAGGGCTTCCTTTGGTTCCACTGTGCTCAGGAATGTTCTCCAGTGAGCCACCCAGGATTAGGGTGCTTGGGACGCTACCCACGTGTAAGAACAAAACGGCGAGATAGAAAACTTCACATAAAGAAGTTATGTCCTTACCATAACGTTTCATGTGAGTTGTTCATCTCGCCTTTTTGTTCTTACATTCCCTCCCACCTTCCCCCTCCTGTTGAGAAAGATGGTTGCCTTGGTGGATTGGTCGAGTTTTGTCAGCCTGTCTTCTTTGGACAGACTGTTTTTCTTCCTTCTGCAAACCTATAGCTACCTAGATAGGTAGGTACTGTAGTTCTTTTTCTTCCTGTAGGCTGTCTTTGGGTGCAGCGTACTAGATCTGGGGATTTACAGTAGAGCATCATGGGATATACACTAGGTCTCGCTTCTCTGAGAGTTTGAGCTTGAAAAGCGGCCGTCTCGGAGCCAAGCGATCGGCTCCGAACCCACGTGTAAGAACAAAAAGACGAGATGAACAACTCACATGGAACATTATGGTAAGGACATAACAAGAAAACAAAGAAGTTACTTTCCTCTTATTAGGCCTGT
The DNA here is from genome assembly GCF_019279795.1 of Protopterus annectens. NCBI lineage: Eukaryota > Metazoa > Chordata > Ceratodontiformes > Protopteridae > Protopterus > Protopterus annectens. Next base: position 722,582,059 of record NC_056747.1, read on the forward strand.
TAGTCTTGAAGAATCCACACCATGCGGTTCAGGGCTCTGTTTCCAACAAGTAATTATTTTTCCTTCAGAATGAGAGAATCTTTGAAAAATAAAGATGAAACAAGTACTCTTATTTCTGGTTTAATCCATTGATGTTTGGTATACTTTTCCTAAGCGATGCGCTGGTTTGAAGTCAGATTATAGTATAGGAATGCAGGAGCTGCACTGTCTGTGCACTTACAGGCTGTCCACCATTTTGGAATGTCAAATGAGATGTCTTCTAATGGAGAAGTAGAAGATGGGGGTGTGTCTGTATCAAAACCAGAACAGGAAGACCTCTGAGAAGCACAAGCCAGGTTTTCTCCTCAGAGTCAGAAGATTCTGACTCAGTGGGAAAATTATCCTTTTTTTCTTTTGCTGCAGGTAACATCTAATACATAACTGGTTCAACAGAGGCAGCATGCTCTGAATGAAACACAAGAAGTTCAAACCTGAAAGAGTCCTAGGGGGACTAGAGGGAAGGGGACTGCAGTGATTTGATTTTTGACTGTACTACAGCCTGTGGCAAGGAGCCAGACTGGGTTGATGCCCTATGTTCAGACATATGTGATTTCTTTGAAAATGATCACCTTGGAAGTCTGGGTATACAGATGAGCATCCCTGACTTCCGTCTTCTGACCATCAGAATCCTTACAGACTGAGAGCCCCTTCCTCTTAGTGATAGTAAACTGGGTGTCATTCTGGTGCCTACAAAATTGCATCTGGACCAAATGTTTGCAGCAGGGTTTCAGCTTAGGAGGATGTGCTCCACTTAGCCTGTGTAGAGGCCTTTGGAAAGGCAATGCCAGAGACCTAAGACACTATGGGCATCTAGGCCAGGTTCTGCTAAAGTGCTTCCATGAGTTACAGAAGCAGCTTCTGCTGTCCCCTTTTTTCCTTCTGTTTTGGGTGCTTCTCAATATACTTTTTCTTTAAGTGGAACTTTTGCTGCAGGTGACAAAACACTGGTGGGCATGATGGCCATGTGGAACTGTTTGCTGTACTTTAGTAGTATTTAAACTGTTTAAAAAATTGCTAACCTTATGGATTTTTTCACTGGCAACCTTTCTGTAAAACAAAGTAACATTATAATAATACTGCATCATAGGTGGAATTCCCAGAAGCAAGAATATACGAAGAAACCTTGAATATCTTACTTTATGAAACTCCACGAGTCCCTGACAACTCGCTCCTTGAAGCCACAAGTCGGAATCGAAGTCAAGCATCGAATAGCGAAGATGAGGAGGTTTTTGAGCTTCGGGACCGTGTACGTAGGATACATGTAAAGAGATACAGCACATATGACGACAGACAGCTTAGCCACCAATCAGCTTACAGAGACTAATATGAAATGTGTTATATTTATATTTTTATACTTTTCATAATCAGGTATGCCTGAACTGAGAACCAAGCAGTTTATACTTGGCATTTGGTGCAAAATTTGCATTTGTCCTCTGAGATCTCAAAATATTCCAGTGGTAAGTTTTGTCCTTTTTATTGAGCAGGCAATGTTTCTGCTATGAAGGTAAAAATGCTGTTGTCTGAAAGGCCTGGTTCGCAGGGTGCACTTTTTTCATTAGAATGTAATGAGTCAGAAGTTCTTCTCTAACATGAGTAATGACTTGAACAGAAGCCTCTGTGTGCTGCACTGATTGTTTTATTCTATGGCCTGAGACAAGAATCCCTTTTGTGGTATGGTTTCATGCCATTTTCCAACTGTGTACACTTCCTTTAAAATGAGATTTGAGATGTCCATGATTGAAGCTGAGATTGCTGCTATTTAGAATGAAAGCATCTGCTAACTACGTTGCTATGGGTTCCGTTTTTATGCACTGGGTTAATGAAGCTTTGAAACACTGTACATTGACTTTGATTCCTCATTGGTGAGATGTAAAAAGAAAATGTAATTTGCCTCAAAATTCATGTCTGCCTTAATCATAGAGAAAAATGAACTGAGTAAAGATATTTATATCCTTTTTAGAATTTCAAAAATTCTCTTTTCTACGCTTATTTTCTGAGAAGCTGCTTTTCTAGTACACACATTTTTTTCATCAAACTGTTTTACCCCGATTGTCTTCATTGTACTTGACCTTCAGCTACAAATGCACCAATCCTACCCTGCATATAGCTGACAGCTTCCTTTTTTTCTAGGGTAAGATGACTGCAAAAATATGTAATTTAGGAGATGGATATGTATGCTAGCTCCGCACTTTCTGGGCTCCCATCTTCTACTTTATTCTGTTTGTGGCTGGAATGCAGGGTATTAACAGATATCAAAATTGTTATCTTTTTTTCTGCTACCACAGAAAAATATTTTGTAGTTTTTATTGTCTAGTAGGTCATATAGGCCTAAATCAAGACAAATCATGATGTTTTATGAATTATCTGATGTCTTGTACTAATATTTCAAAATATGGTATAGGAATAGTGGCTGTTGTATTGGCTAAATGACTTTTTTTGTACTGAGAATTTTGTATAACACTATTGGAATGTTAATTCAGATTCTGGTACTAGATTCCTTTTTTCTAGTTTCTGAGATGACTGAAATTTCTTTCATATACAATATGTTGATTATCAGGAAAAAATGGGGCAAAGCACACTTGAGAGTGAGTGAGTGGCCCTCAGGCCCTTTTACATAACTCGAGGTAAGGAAATTATTAGATGATTGTTAACCAACACCTGATCAGAAGTTTGCATTTTGTTCTAGATAGTCTTGTATCTTCTGCTTACCGTGTGTGGGACTGTTTCATTTTGGAAACTTGCTATCCTAGAGAGACTTGGTTTTAACGTTTTTAAGTAGAAGTAGCCATGTTTTGTAAAACAAAGACAAATGATGGCAGTTGTAATTTTTCTACATCTGATTTTGCATTTCAGCGATCTAAAGGAAGGAAGCATCTTGTTTGTTAAATGTCAGTTTTTGTAGTGGCAGTTAATCAGATGCTTCTCATTTGTGATAGTACTGTTCCAAAATAAGTACACATTTGCAGAAATATAGTTTTAAAACCAGGAGTCTGTATATGTTCTTTCATTCTAAAAGTCCTTGACATTCAAGATACAGGCTTTTTTTAAAATTTTAGTGTTTGAATTATAAAAAAACGCCACTGGTTATTTTAGAAAAGTAATAACTATAAACCACTGCTTTTGTGAAAGGTCAAGAGAGTGCATAGGTTATTATTAGTCCTAGAAACAGTTGGTATAGTACAATGTTTACTTTTGCTTCACAGTCTTAAAATAATGGTTCTTTAGGAGTTATAAATGGTGTTGACAGGTTTACTTTTATAATTGTCTTTAACTTTCTATGTCAAGGATATTATTATTTGTATGCAGAGGCAATGTACTTGTAGCTGTTAAGTTCATGGTGTGAATGGTTCAGTGCACCATCAGGGCACCCTTTGCTCTGCTTCCTTTTTAGTCAGTCTTCCGAGATCTAAACCCATCATCCTCCACCATGTGTGTCAAGTGGTGTAATAAACTTGTATTCATGAATCCCAGTCATTCTGTTTTCTGGCCTACATCTAAGACTGACTGTATCACTGACATTATCTGTTTTCATCTTTTGATTTTTTTTTTTTAGCACATTTAAAGTTTCTGTAAAATGGCCAGTTTAGAGGATGACTGATATCCTTTCCATCATGAACGATAGATTGCATGTGCTATTTCCATATAGTTTGTGTACAGATAAAGCAGTTTGCATACACTGTTTTCAGTGATGTAGTAACCCATATAATGTTGTGAATGACCATATTATTTGGCTGCTTAGAACGATATTCTTTGCAGAGTGCCAGTAATTTTTTATGAATGTTGTTTTCTAATATGACTTATTAGGCAGCACTGATGTCAGCTCCTGTAGTTGTTTAAATGCATTTGTCTGACATTGCCTACAGTATTTTGAAAGAGAATGATAAAAATAGATTTGGTTTCCCAGAGAGGGGTGAAATACATGCTTTCATGACTAATCCTGTCATAGTTCTAATTTTCATGCTAATCACATAGTGTGTGAGGTAGCAGAAATGGCAGGAAACTAGTACAAGTCTGTACCACATACCAAATCTGTTAATAAAGGGTTTGATTGGGAGAGAATGAATTTCACTAGAATCCTTTTCATTTTAAGACGGTCATATTTTAAACTTAATCTTGTAATGTTGTAAAAGTATACTTTGTATTACTAGTTCTCACTCTAGTGCTCCTGCCTTGCTTCGGGTTCTCCGTTTTCCCATATCATCATGGGAGGAATGGTATGGTATGGAATGGATGGGGTCATTCTCCTCCTCTTTGTATCTGATTCCAGGTTTGTGGGGTTTTTTTCTATCTTTAATATTAATTTATACTTGGAACTGGCTGGTGCATTATTTTTTAATGCTGCTTTCCATCACTGCTGACTGTGAGTCATGCATGCCTTAAATTGCAGCTGGTTTTGTTCATGTCTCACTACTGCTGCTGTTTTGCTATTTCACAAAATATAACAGCATTGGAATTGGGTGGTCCAGTTTTACTTTAGCTGTAATAGTTCCAACATTGCTTCCATATATTTGCCTGCATTAATAAGAATGCCATCCATGCTGGAGGTAGTTTGCTACAGTGGCTTCCACAACCAGTCACTTTATATGTTGCTGTAAAGAAGACATCAAAAATAACATTTTTGTCACTAGCATGCTACCAAGTGTTTTACAGCAAAATTTCTAACAAACCAAAATAGTTCATAACAAAGAAAAACAAAGAAAATGTCCAGAAGGTAAAACCATGTAGCAAAATCATCTCTTGCCTGAATGTGTTGGCAGTATGTAAAATTAGACTGATGGCACAGCATCCCTCAAAAATACATGAAAAACAGTTTTTAGCACTCCTGAGCAAAACTACCCTACTCTTCCTACAAAATATGGATCTGAAGTAGTTAACTTCATTTGTTCATCATCAACCTGTGGGTATCGGATCCATATCGGATCCGAGCCAGCAGCTTCAAACAGCTAAGATCCGAGCTCCAAGCTCCTCCCCCTTACCCATAATCCCCTGCCATCCCTCTCTGACCCCAGATCTCATTTGCCACGGTTGAATCAACAGCTTTGAATGAGTTCCAGGCGTGGGAGTTAGTCATTCAGTTAGAAAAATATTCTTTTTTCTAACTTTTTCTTGTAGCTAATATTGCTCCGTGTGTGTGAAGGCGTGTGTGTTGGGCCTTGTGTTGTTAGACTATGTCTGAGGCCCCAAAAACCTTTTTCTCTAAATGCACCGAGTGTGGCCATAAACTATCCCCAGCAGATGGCCACACTCGGTGTGTTATTTGCCTTGGGGTTGACCACCTTTCCTCAGGCTGCACTATTTGTGCAGCCTTCAATCCCAGGGCTCTAAAGGACAGGAGGTTGAAGTTGATTCTGGCGGGACTTTTGCCCCTGGATTCGGCTTCGGCCTCCTCTCCCTCCGTGGTACCTGCCGCGGCAGTGCCTCCTTCCATCCCTGCTCCCCTGGTTTGGACTCAACCTCCCACCTTAGGCCAGGAGGAGAGGGAAGCTAGGCGGGAGAAGACAAAAGACAGAAACCACAAGCGGCGGACCGAGTCTTCCTCCCCGGCTCCGCCGGCTAAACAAGCAGCCTCTCCCAGGGCTTCCGGGCCTTCTTCCTGGCTCCATTCATCTCTCTTCTCCCCGGAGCCGGAGGAGGAGACCCGGTCGCCTTCAAGGTCATCGAGGCGGCACTCCTGGCCCACCTCGGTGGCCTCTACTAGGTCCACCCGAAGCTTGTCCGATGCAGATATGGACCGGATGATGCGTAGGTTCCTCCAGACCCAGCTGCAGATGGGAGTGCTCCTGCCCCCCCCCCCTCCGGGGGGAGCTCGACCCCCTTTTTCACCCCGATTGCTCCTTCTCCGACCCACTTCTGGGGTTCGGAGCCTACGGATCTGGGTTGCATAGGAGCCGGGGGAGGTATGGCGCCGATAGTGCCTCGTACTTAGGCTCCGACCGCACCCTCGAGTTTGTCGGGTCCCTTCTCGGATCCGAGCTTTCAGAGTCGAGAGCTGAGCTTCGGATCCGGAGGTATCAGTGTGTCTTCAGCTCCGTCTCGGTCGGAGCATACTGGCCCTTCAGATCAGATTGCTTCGGTGCTGGCTCCAATCCACACATCGGATTCGAGGGGGCTGCTCTCGGATCCAAGAGAGAGCAGTTCTTCCTTGTCGAGGGATTCAAGCTCCCAGGCTCCTACTACGGTTCCACCCTGCACTCTCTCTGACGGGTCTACCTTCCATCACCCGGCCCCAAGGACAGCCTGCGCCTACGTCCCAGATGGTTCCCTTAGAGGAACAAGATGTGGTTGGTGAGGCCTATTCGGACAGCTCCCCCGAGGAGGTCCCTCACAAACGTAAGTGCAAGAGGAGGCACTTGGACTCACCTGAGTCCTTGACAGAAGACACTGACTTAGGGGAAGGTTCCCCAAGGTCACCCCCCCCCCCCCGAGGACGTCTCCTTCGGAGACATTATGGAAATGCTTCGAATTAGAGGGGGGTGGTCAGCCCAAAAACCTTCCTCGGATGAGTCTGTGTTTCTGGAGGTGTTTGACGCAGGCCCATCTACCTCTTGAGTGTCCCCTCCCGCTGATCCCCTGGTAGATCTCATTACGGCCAGGGCATGGAAGGAACTGGACACTGTTGAGCCCATTCCAAAGAGACCAGATAAAATCCTCGGTCCCCCCACTGATAGGACGGTATGGAGCAAGGGTGCTCCAGTAGATGCCATGTTGGTGGCGGCTGCCACCAAGAGGGAACTAGCCCAGGAGAGTTCCTCTGTCCATCCTCCCAAGGAGTCTCGGACGATGGACCGCCTGGGGAAGAGGGGATGTTTGCTTCAGCTACCTTCGCTGTAAGGTCGCTGAACTATATGGCACACGTCATATGACTCCAGCGGGATCTCATCAAGGAATACGCCGGGTCGCCCCCAGAGTCCATGTCGACTGAGGATAAGAAGGTATTCTCAGCTCGAATGGCCACTCTTAAGTCCATTTCGAACACTTCTATGCGGCTCCTCTCCCATGCTATGGAAGGAGCCACTAGAGCTAGCGGAGCGGGCATTGTTTTAAGACAACATGCTTGGCTCTGCCTCTGCAATTTTGCGGAACCCTTCAAGGCGTCCTACACAAATGCCCCATTTGACGGTTCTTCGCTTTTTGGCAAGACCGTTCGCCACACACTGGTCCAGAGCGAGAAAGACGGGAAGACGTCTGCCATCGGAGTCCGCTTCTCGGCTCCCCAGAGGTCCTTCTCCAGGAACCAAAGGGGACAAAAGATGATGTGGTTCCGGAAGTCTCAACAGTCCCATTTTGCTCCGGACCCCTCGTCCTTCAGAGGCAGAGGAGGACAGGGTGGACGCCGGCCCAGAGGCAGAGGGGGACCAAAGAATTTCGGGTCGAGAGAACCCTTTTCGGATCGGCCCACGCAGCACCCCCGAAGGGTTACACGACTGTTCCACTCTGGAGGCAGTCGGGGGGCGTTTCTCGAGGCACCTAGCAGTTTGGGAGTCCATTACAACAGATCGCTGGGTGCTTCAAGTCATATCCAGAGGTTACAAAATCCCCTTTCTGAATCCCTCTCCCAGACCCCGGAGCCTCCCCGATGTCCCTCCCAATCAAAGGGAGGCAGCAGCCGCAGAAATAAAGCAGCTGGTAGAAAAAAGAGTGATCCAGTGCATCTCCTGAGACCAATCCGGATCGGGCTTCTACTCCAGGTTCTTTCTGGTGCCAAAAAAGAAGGGGGACTTAAGGCCAATCCTCGACCTGTCCTTTCTAAACCTGTCAGTGGCCAAAGAAAAGTTCCAGATGGTCACCATTCAATCCATTCTCCCACTCTTACAGGAGAACGATTGGATGTGCTTGATAGACCTCAAGGATGCGTACTACCACATATTGATGGACAGACGATCCAGAAGGTTTCTCTGCTTCCGGCTAGGAGCCAGTCACTACCAGTTCAGGGCCATTTCCTTTGGTCTCACCACAGCCCCCAGGGTGTTCACCAAAGTTTTGGCAGATGTAGCGACCCACCTGAGACTCCAGGGAATACAGGTCTTCCCATACCTGGACGAGTGGCTCCTGACCGCCCCCAACAGGCATCTACTATGTTCAGCCAGAAATTACTTCCTCCACTTGGCCTCCCGGCTGGGAATCACAATCAACCTCAACAAATCTTCCCTTCATCCAACCCAGATCTTAGACTTCATAAGAGCCGGGTTAGACACAAACCTATTGAGAGTCTTCTTAACTCCCGACCGGATTCGTACTCTGAAGCTCCATGTACTGGCCCTTCTACAATCCTCGGCTCCTCCAGCGGAATTGGTTCTGAGGGCTCTAGGTTCCATGGCAGCCACGATCAATCTGCTACCTCTAGCGCGCTTGAACATGAGGATACTACAATGGACCTTGCAGGTTCAATGGTCCATCCTGCTACACCCACTGAGTTCACCCATCCCCCTCAGCAGGGTTTGCAGGAAATCCCTGCTCTGGTAGCTCCAGTCACCGGACCTCCAGATAGGGCGCCCCTTTTCTATGTCCCCACCTCTAACCACAGTGACCACGGATGCTTCTCGCCTAGGATGGGGGGGCACTGTATGGGCAGAACCGTCCAAGGCACGTGGACCCATTCAGAGACCATATTGCATATCAGTGTCCTAGAGATGATAGCGGTGCTTTTGGTGTTGCAAGCACTCCAGGCCCTTCTTCCCTTAGGGAGCGATTTCCCATTATCATGTGGGAAGTGATCTCGGTTCCTTAGCATCTTCCAAATTATGCAAGACTTTCTTAAAAGGCACCTTCCTCTTAAGGCCTCCGGTTAAAGATGCAGTCCCTCCATGGGATTTAACCCTTGTTCTCCAGTCCTTGACAGTTGCAATTCAGACAGACATGTCAGTGGTCTGGTATATCAACAAACAGGGGGGAACCAGATCCTACCCACTTTGTCGAGAGGCCATGAGAGTTTGGGAATGGGCGATCTCCACCAACCGCTTTCTCATAGCGACGCACATTACGGGTCGGTCGAACATTTTGGCAGACAGGCTGAGTCGAACTATCCTCTCACCGTACGAGTGGTCTCTGAACCCCAGAATAGTGAAGCAAATCTTCAAGTGGGGTCAACCTTGCTGCGATCTTTTCGCATCTCCTTCGAACGCAAAGTGCGGCAACTACTTCGTTCTAATTCTCCCACCAGGGGAATCTCCCAGAGACGCTCTGGTGCATGTTTGGCCATCCGGTCTACTTTATGCTTATCCTCCTCTTCCCCTAATGCTAAAATTCTTGCTGCCCCTCCGTTTGAACCCGCAGCCACGGTGGATCTAAAATACTTGTCTTGGAAGATGGCCTTTCTCATTGCTATCACTTCGGCTAGAAGGGTTTCGGAGCTTCAAGCCCTTTGCGCCAAACCTCCGTACTTGGTCTTCCATAAAGATAGAGTTTCCCTCAGGACCAATCCCTCCTTTCTAGCCAAAGTTGCTTCTGAGCCCAATATTAATCAATCTATTAATTTACCAGTTTTCTTTCCAAATTATCAAAACAGGGGTGAATACAAACTACATTCTCTGGACGTGCACAGGCAATTGAGATTCTACTTGCATAGGACCGCTGAACATAGAAAATCTGAGCAACTCTTTGTATCCTTTGCAAGACCCTCTTTGGGCAAACCAGTATCAAAAGTTACATTGTCCAGATGGATTTCCCAATGTATACTTCTTGCATATAAGAGTTTTGGTTGGCCTGTACCTGAAGGAGTCCACGCTCATTCTACTTGATCGATTTCTACTTCTGCTGCCTTTTGCTCCAGAGTGTCCGTGGACAACATTTGTTCAGCAGCCACTTGGGCTTCATCCCATACTTTCATTAACCATTACAAGTTGGATCTAATTTCCAGAGGGAGAGCATTCTTCGGCTCTGCAGTGCTCCGGAATATCCTTCCATGAGGACCCCACAGGTTGATGAACAAATGAAGTTAACTACTTCAGATAAAGAAGTTATGTACTCACCATAACATTCCATCTGAGTAAGGTAAACTTCATTTGTCAGCAACCAACCCCCCCTCCATCCCCCTAACCTATAGTGCGTCCTAGAAGGATTCCTTGTCCTTTTCTCCAGATAACATCAGGTTAGGATTTGCAGGTGATCCTTTGTTGTAATCTGTGTTACTATAGCAAACTCGATCTGAGGTCAGAGAGGGATGGCAGGGGATTATGGGTAAGGGGGAGGAGCTTGGAGCTCGGATCTTAGCTATTTGAAGCTGCCGGCTCGGATCCGATATGGATCCGATACCCACAGGTTGCTGACAAATGAAGTTTACCTACTCAGATGGAACGTTATGGTGAGTACATAACTTCTTTTTTCAGACCAGGTCATAACAATGAAACCGCCTTCGTAACTTTCCTTATTCCAGTTAATATGAAAAGAAGCCAGGGAAGCTTGGTAGCATCACTTTTCCTAGACATATCCAAAACTTTTGCCACTGTATCAGTTCCTTTACTCATTCCAAAACTAGACAGACGTCAGGATTCTGCATGAAAATCATTTTCAAGCTATCCTTTTTCTCCAAGAGCAGTGTGTCCACTGGCAAACATGTATTCCTCTTTTCTTCCTGTAACAATAGGGGGTACTGCATGTTACTATTGTAAGCCTGGTTAACATCTCTAAGTAAAATGCATCTCTTGCTTTCAGTGATGGAAATCCTCCAAGCATTTTCACCTCTGTTATGTAACATGAGCCAGCAAGAGGACGCCCAATTTTACCAACTGTAAGATAACAGTGGAGTCATGAGACCAAATACTAACTCTGGAGATAAGGTTAGCTGCAGTTCATCTTTTTATTTGATTGAAATATCAGGACTGGACACGGATGCAGCAAATGACTATGATTGGCATTTCAGTTCCAAGGTCTTTGCCTTTGTGGCATTGATTTTTTTTTTTGTTTGTTTTGCTGTTTTCAGTGGGAGCCTTTATGCCAGTGTGGAAAAGTCCAAATTGGAAAACTTTTTAATGCCTAATTTAAGGCATTATCAAGACACCCTCCCTTTGTGTTATCCGAAGAGTCTTGGCAGCTGTAGATCCTGGTTAGCTCATCCATCAGATAATAAATAAATAACTTTTTTTAAACTACTGAAGGAAGGATTGCTGAAAGACTCACCATGGAGATTACTTTTGTACCATCCAGTTTTAGGAATTCTAAGAGTCTTGGCAGGGAATAAAGGGCATATTTGATTCCAGTAGCCCATGTTGGATGAGAAAACCTTAGATCTGATTTTGTCATTACTGTCCACTTCAACCTTTGGATATTCAGATCCAATTGGCTCTAGCAGCCAGCAACCTTGGAATCTTAGCACTACAAAGCTCTGCCTCCTCTCCCATAATGCCCTACCTACCTGAAGCTCCTCTGATCTAATTTTCCACTTCCAGTGACAGACACTCTTGACAAGGCTCCACAGAAGTAAACAATGCATCTAAAATGTATTCCAGTTTTGCTTTTTTCCTCTCCTTATTGCCTTCTGTTACCTGGATTGTAAGTATTTCATACCTTTTAGTTTTAGCTTTTCCTTTTTTAGAAAAACTTTGTGTTCAGCCTTTTTGGCACGTTTCCCTTTCTGCCCTTTTTTTCCCCTCAGACCAAAAAAAAACTGCTCTATTTTTACCCTTTCTTTTTTTAGAGTTGTAGTTTGTCGTGTAGGAGGAGTTTGCTATACTCTGTCTCCTTCTGACCTTAAGTTTTAGATTGTAGTGGTAGTTATCTTCCCTGCGTGGATAGTAATAGTAAGACCTTGGGATTTAGGAAATATGTGGGGTACTGGACATAAGCTTCCCCCCATAGGATACACACTGTAAGTGTGTTTACTCCCTTTGCCTTGGGAATGTCACCATTTAATGCCAGGTCTTTTCAGCTTTTGGGTCAAAGACATTGACTGCCTGGCTAAACTGGTACTTAAGGGCATGTTATCAGGTGCTGCAGCCTCTGTTTCTCCTGCAGTTTTTCCCCTTTAAAGCCAGTGGACAAGAAGGAAAGGGACAGATAGAAAGAGAAACGAGGGAGAAGGAAAAATATCGGAGAGAAAATTGGAAGTTAAAAGAAAAAGACAGAAAAAGTTATTCCATTTCACCCAGATCCAAGACCCTAAGGCCTTTGACTCTGGCTTGTTTAAAAGGATTAAAACTGGTGCCTCCTTGAGTCCAGCCTCGTACCTTATATGTGTCAGACTTGGATCTGACCTCATTGGTCATTTCTGATATTCCTAGCCTTTTTTGTAAACAGTGATTCCAGCTTTGGGTCAGATCCACTCCCCTTTTATGTCCATAACACCAAACCCTGAATTTTTTTCCAGAGCCGTCTCACCTTTTTAGATCAGAAATTCCACTGCAACTGTTAAAACCCAATAAGTATATCTCCTTGGCTTCCTCCAGGTCCAATAAGTCTAGTAAACGCATCAGTGACATGGATTTAGATCAGCTCATGAAAACCTTTTTGAGGGTTCAAATGGACTTGAAAATTATTCCCTTCTCCCCTCCCTCCTCTCAGAGAGCTGAGGGTCCTATTTCTTTGGCTTTGACTGTGTCTGTTCCTCCTCTAGGCCACATCCCTGTGCAATTGGTTCTGGCAACTGCCCATCTTACTACCCACAAGTCAGTGCCAACAATCTGGTTGCTCTCTTTTCCAACTCCTTCCTTTATGTACTCTGCTCTGATTTCTTCAGATCCGACTGCCACCTGGACCCATTGCATCGGAATGGGGGCCAAGGATCAAATTTGATCCAAAGGTTTTCGCAGTCATCTCTACAGTGCCTCTGCCCTAGTTAGCTCTGCTCTGGTCTTGACTTCTGATCAGTGGTTAGTATGGAATCTTTTAAAGGTACCCTTGGCTAACCATCTGGATCTGGCATCAGCATTTGGTGTAGAGGATATTATCTTGTTCAGAGACTAATTCTACTGTCCCTTTGTTGGAACCATCCAGAACCTCCCATTGAGCTTGGGTTCAGATTTCTCATGAGTTGGTCTCTGGACAGCCTGTGCCATTGAGATTCAACTAGCCCTGGCTGTGGGTCTCCCCCTTCTCCCCCAGAAAGAGTCCGTGCAAGAGAAAGCACTTACATTTCTCAGTGGAATCGCTCACTGAGGACTCAGACCTCGATGGAGAAGGCTCCCTCAAATCCCACTTTGAGGACATGTCCTTTGGGGATTTGTTGGAATAAATGAGGGGGGGTCCGACCTCCAAAGCCCCTTCTCTGGAGGAATTGTTCTTCCTAAGGGCCTTTGGCAGGGCCCACCCACTTCTTGGTTGGTTCCACCTCCAGATGCCCTCATAGACTTGGTATCCAGAAGAGCTGGGAAGAGGACCAGATGTGGTGGAACCAGTACCATGTGAACCAGATAAAGTATTGGTGCTCCCCAAGAACAGGTCATTTTGGAGTAAGGGTCCTTTTATAAAAGTGGCTGTCATTGCCACAACCACAAAAAAAGATTTCAGAGGAAAGCTCCTTGGTCTATTCCCCAAACAGGGAGCCGGGGGCATTGGACCGCTTTGGCTAGCACACCTATACTTCATGTTTGCCTTTTATGTGCAGAATTATTTGGCACCCTTAATGAGGCTTCAAGAGATTTGGTTTCTGAAGATTCTAAGTTGGTGGCTGTCCAACCTTCATCAGACTGTCTTAAGGAATTCGAGATAGAGCTGTCCCACTATGCTGTCTATATCCACCATCTCGTGTGCCTTATCTTCAGTGAGGCAGATGGAACAGACCATACAGCAGGTACCGGTATTGCTGCTCACTGTCACGCACCTTTGTAATTTTGTGGACTGCTTCAAGGCGTCATTCAAAATTGTTCTTTGATGGCACCACCTTTTTTTGGTCCCAAAATGAAAGACACTAAGAGTGAACAAGAAGATAAAATTGCTGTCTGCCATGGGGGTATATTTCTCCACCCCTGAACGGGCCTTCTCTATGAAACAAAGGGGGAGATTATCTGTAAATTGCAGCAGTTTTTCCAAGACACTCCAGGCTATAGCACTGTCCCCCTCAAGGTGGGGGGCAGCTTTAATGTTTGCTGCTCTAGGGTCAGGGATGGTCCTCGGTGCCAGGGTTTGAGATGTTTTCTCAAGTAAGCCCTTTTAGCATTCCTGAAAAATTACCCGACTGCTGTGCTCTGGAGGCAGTTTTGGAGAACTTGACTCTTTACTCGCAAGCTTAGGAAGCTATTACATCAGATGCTTGGATGCAGAGTCATTTTCAGAGGTTTCTCTATTCTGTACCACACCTTTCGAAATCTGAAACAAGAACTTCCCAGATGTTCCACCCCATCAGCGGAGGGAAGCAGCATTAGAAATCCTAAAGTTGCTCCCAAACTGGGTAAGGAACCATCAGGTGAACTTGGATCCTGGGGTCTGTTAGAGGTTCTTTTTAGTACCAAAGAAAACAGGGGACCTCAGAACCATCTTGGGGGTACACGAGCTAAACTTGCGTCAGACATATCACATTTCAGATGGAAATTGTTCATTCTGTCTTGCATGTACTCAGGAAGGTTGATTGGATATGCTTGTGGGGATCTCAGGGGTGGCTACTATCACATAAAAAAGAGAGGGCACTCCAAGAGGTACCTAAGCTTCAGGCTGGGAGCTAGTCATAATCAGTTTTGAGCATTGATGTTTAGGCTTGCCAGAGCCCTCTCCTGTGTGTTCACCAAGTGTGCGGCAATGGTAGCAGCCTGGCTCAGGTTGCAATGGTTCCAGGTACTCCATTACCTGGACAACTGGCTCCTCATGACAGCTTCAACAGAGTCTTTGATCTAATCAAGGGACTGGTAGCTTCAACTATGTCTGTCATTGGGAATCACTTTTCAGTTTGGAGAAGTCAAGTTTTAAACTGTACGGTAGCTGGAGTTTATCAGATGTCATCTGGACACTATCAAGCAAATAACAAAACTGCCGCCTTCGAGGGTGTCTGCCTTCAGACTCTTGCCAGTCAGGTCCTCCTGCATCCAAGCCCCTTATTCTTCTCATTCTGCTCCTTCTTGCGCTTATGGCAGCAGCTATTTGCCTTGTGCATCTAGGAAGACACTATATGAGAAGGGCAAGGCTGGAGAGATTGAGGATAAGGCCCTGAAAAAATGCTAGAATTATGTCACTGCACATGTCAAAGTGGCAAGCATGCTATCATGTGTCATTATGTTGTGGATGCATCATGTAGGATAGTAGCCATTGGATCAGACAATAGGTGATATGCCTGGCTGAGGACTTGGACCAGAGCATGTTAAAGCATGACTCTTTAATGCACCACTGAAGGACTTGCTGTTTGGCCCATCTGTAGAACAAATATTTTAAACTAGAGGAAAAGGAAAATACTGTGTAAGCTGTGAAATGGTCTCACTTCCCTGTTCATAGGTACAGACAGCCACAACTGCCCAACCAAAAACTGGCTTTTCCACTGGAGGGAGGAAACTAGTACAGTTAAAATGTAAGAAAGGCCAGTAAGAAACAAAAATGGCAAGATTAATGCCCTCAGGTCTGTGACCCTGATAGGAAGCAAGTATGGCTCAGCCACTCTTCTCCCTCCCCTTACCCAATAAATCCCACCTCAGTCAATTCCCCATCTGAATCCATCTCCTCCTTTCATTAGTTTCAAAGAATAAAGGACCACCTTACATGTCTTTGTAGAAGAATGGAAACAAATTGCATAATCCGACAGCTGGCAAAAAGGATTAAGGCTGTGAACCATTAATCAAAAAATGCCCGTGGTTCACCATTTGATTCCCTCAGCCTTTATTTGTGTACTGTGTGACCTTGAGCAAGTCATTTAACCCGACAGTGCTTTGGGGCAATTGGGAATTTTGGCTAGGCTCATTAATGGTCTTCTGGACTACATAACTAGTAACTACCTATGAACCTACAAGATAAATGAGTCCTGCAAATCTTGGCTTGAGGATAAAGGATACATTAGAAAAGAAATTCACTGATGTAGAACAGAAGCAAACCCTCTTGAATGGATACTAGACAAGAATGTCTTTCTGGATTTAGTCCACAGGTGTGGTGTGCCAGAAAGACATTTTTTGCTTCTAGAGAAAACAAATACATCAAAGTTTTGCTTCAAGGCATGAACTCAAGAAGTCAGGGCAGAATATACTATCTCTATCATCTGAGCAGGCCTGTTTCTGTATTGCTTTTTCCCCTGCAAGTCTCTCTTTTCTCCAGGGTAATACAGTAGGTAGTGGAGGAGAGGACAAAAAAATTGCTCCCTTTGAGCCAGGGCAGCAGTGGCTCCCTCTTCCTACTCATTTTAAAGGCAGAGCCTATGCTACTGCCTCAGTGTCTGAACTTCTTGACCCAAAACAATATCACTCGTATACCTCAGCCTCAGGACAGGAAGGCTAGCAGTGTGTATAATTTAACCCTCATTCCCTTTGGACACTTGTTCTCGGAGTGCATGCTAACTGTCTTAAAGGAGTCTAGGAAACCAAATATAAGCTGTCTGTCTAAGTAGGAGATTCTTCCTCTGGTGCCAAAGGAGAGGGGTCAGGACCCAAATACCTGTAAAACTTTTACTAATCAGGATTTTTTTTACAAATCGAAGAGGGCACATTTCTCATCTGTTTCAGTCTGCCTGGCTTGGGGAATTGCCCCATTCCTAGTTTCCTTAACACAAATTCTAAAAGGGTTTCCTGCACCTGATGCCACCCCAGGAAGGAGCCTACAGCACTATGGGACTTCACTTATTTCTTGAGAAGCTGACATTATCCCATTTAAACCAGCTGCTTTGGCATTCATCTACTGGCCTGGAGAACTGTCTTCTTAGTGACTTTTACTTTGGCCAAGAGGATTTCAGACAGTCATATCAAGAAAACCTTTTATAGGTTTCCACATGATCAGGATTACACTATTTAGCAACCCTTCTTTCATGCCTCAATTGGCAACAGAGTGGTCCTTGAACCAAACTGCATTCTCAGAACAGAGGTGAGAGGGTACTATACAAAATTATTTTTTTTTACTTTGGAAGGACTAAAGACAACAGAAAAAAAGAGCAGTTGTTTATATCTATGGCTAAAGAAAGGGAGGGAAGGCCCGTCTCCAAATGGTCATCTCCAAGTGGATGGAGTATTATATTTTTTCTGTTGCACCTTTCATGGCAAAATAGTAAATGTACAGATGTAGGCCCTTTCTGCTAGAGCCATAGCAGCCATTACTACACTGCTTTGGGAAGGGGGTCAGCACTCAGTTTATATTGAAGCAGCTATCTTGTCCTCATTCTACACCTTCTGTAAGCGTTACGACTTGGACATTGCATCTAGAGCCAGCATCTGCCAATAGTATTCCTGCAAGAGTTACTTCAGCCCAAACATCCTCTGGGCCAACCACCCATTGTTCCATGTTCTTTAGGAATCCTGCCAAATGTGAAGATTAACAGTGAGACGTGATCAGCATAAGGGTTAGGAACTTACTGAAATTGTAGATGTTTGAGTATGTTTGCTATTGCAATATTGTTTAATTCCCTGTAACCCTTTTTTCCTTATGTTATGGACAAGCAGGGCTGGCATGGGTAAACAATCACCTTTCCTCCACTTTTACCCTTTGTGTTACTACCATGAGAAGTCATCCCTTGTAAGGTTGACCTGGATCTAAGAGAAGCAGCTGTCTTGGGTGACTGTATTAGTAAAGCTGTTGAGAAGACTTTTTATCCACATGAGCAGTTAGTGTTCTAAATCAGTCGCAGTTTCCTGGAGGTTGTTAGGGCAAGAAGGAACAAAAATGATGTGTGTAAATGTTCATACTGTATTACAGATATGCTGACTTTACAAATGGGGGAGGGGTGCTAAGCTGTGAAAGTCAGGTGGATGTCTAACAGTCTGCTGCAGAAGTTCCAGAATCGATGGTTTTACTGCAGCAGTGAACATATACTCTACAATCTACAGTTATGTTCGTAACAACTCCAACATCAACGTGAAGCTATAAAGATTTTTTTTTTTTTTTTTTTTTTTTTTTTTTGTAAGCTCGAACTCTGTCAAACTGGAAAATTGAACAAAAAGTTAGAATGTCGGCCATTCATTGTTGGCTTTGATTACTATACCCTCAAGATACCTGAAGCTGTAAAGTTGTCATATAACATGTCAACTTCTCTCTAGATCTCACAGCAAGATGAGATCACTGTAGAGATATGCCTAATTTGATAATTGACCTTTATTTTTGGGAGAGTGCATGCTGTGATAATGCAGCAATGCAAAACTCTCCATGTATATCTTATCGACATAAGAAATAGTATGACTCAATATCTCTATAGATTGACAAATCAAGAAAAACTATGGAATTGATATCAGTTGGGGGTGAGTTTCAGGAAAGCTGGGCTATAATATAAATATCAAGTAAACATTTCTAATTCAAACTACCTTGTTTCATTAAAAAAAAACATTTGTGATTATCATCCAAAATATATGGCAAGTAATTTTTTTTTAATAAGCCAGGTTTCTGTTAGCAAAGCTGGAGGTGCTAGAAGCCCTGTAGCAGTACCACTCTTGTTGATAGGTGGTATCTTGAAAAGTGGATCTTAGGAAAAACTCTGGTGTCTGAAAAATAGTCAGAATCTACTGTAAACACTGGCATCTTTTTTTTGTGTGCAGGCAGTGTATTTTTTCATGGGATATTTTGCCTTATGTCATTTTTTATTCTGGGATTTTATAATATAGCAATAACCAGCAACTGGGTGTGGTATGTTGAAGATTCACCCATGGTTGGTGTGATTTAATCACAAGGGCGAAGCCCATAAATGATTAAACAAAGGCAACTGTGGGTAAATATTCAATATATCACACACACGAGTTGGTTATTGCTATTATACAATGACATTGTTTAAGAAAAAAATTACATTCTTTTCTTAAATAATGTCTTTGTTATGGTGCCATGGTGATGGCCATCCACTCCCCCCCCCCCCGAGTATTCTGGGGCTTTCATGATGTAGTGCTCATGCATCTTGGACTTAAGCTGCCATGCTTAGGCAGTACATCAGTGCTTTGGAAAGGAAGCAATGGAGAAAGGAAGATCTCTGTTGCCTTTTTGTAATAATAAAAAAAAAAGTTTGAAATCCAGTCATTTCAGATGTTCAAAAAGACCGGGCAACAATACAAGGATAATCAGGTACGTTTCTTTAGTTTTGCATAAAGTACCTGAAATTACTTGTATTTTCTCTGTCTCGTCTCTCTCGTACCTCTGAACTGTCCATATTTCAATGATTTTTAAAAACTCAAGAAAACTGGAAAACTCCATAGGATATATTAATAGAAGAAAGTCCCGGTGACGAGACTTTTTCTGTTGGTGTATGCTCTATTTACAGTGGGAATGCTGGTTGGGCTGACCAGTCAGCGTGCATGTTTTTGAATGTAAATGACCTGTCATTGTATGATATATATTATATTTCATGCTAACCAGTCTGAAGTTTGAGACTAGATAGGAATGAAAACACTTACTGGTTAAGCCTTGTTTTCTGGACTGATTTTTAGTTTCCTGAGGTGATTGCAGCCATTTTTATTACTTTTCAGACTTTGCCTAAACTACTGGACCATTAGAATGTGATTGTATTTTTGTTGCTCAACATTTCAGGTCATTTTAGAAGCTAAGCCTAAATTTAAGTTTATGGAAAGGGAATATAACTTTACATTTTAGTTAACACAACTGCTGTCATTGGTGAACTCTGAAGAACCTGCAGTTGAGAATGCCTTTCAATGCCCATATATTAATTACTGGAAAGTCTGATCTAGATTTTTTTCTTTTTGCCGGATGTGAGTAAATAGGAGATATTCTAATGACACATACATAATTAAGACCTAGCTGCACCGTGCAGAGGAATAAATCCCTGATTACATGTGAGAATTGAAATAGCAACCCAGGTGATGTAGGAGCAGGCAAGAGAGAGTAGAAGGGAATATACAATGCCAGTTTAAAGCTTTCCTGGAGAAGGCAATCTGGGTGCTGCAGTGCTGGAATGTACTGTTAAGAAGTGTATGAAAATGCTAATTTCATTGCCAAGTTAGATTCTTACTAACCTTCAGCATGTGTGCACCCATGCTGAGAAAGGCATTGCAGATCCTCACCTGCTGGAGTGGGATTAGGAAGCTGACAGCAGAAACTCTGATGGTTGCCCATATGATGGCCTTCTATAATTGGCTTCCACCGAGGAGGAACAGATAGACTGGAATGAAGGTAAAAGGAATTAGCTCAACAAAACACTGACAATGTGTGTAACTGTAAGCTTCACTTTTTAGTTCACTGCAGACTTTCCAGTGAGGCATATCTGGTGATAAACTGACACACACAGCCTGTTTTGTTGCAGTGTGTGGTGCTTCTGTCCTAGACAGGTTATTGATCATCGTGGTTTGTGGAATTTAATGTAGTAGCTTCCTTGGCTAGTTTCCTAACCCATTCAGTCACTTCTGTCCATAATCTGTGGATTGCACTAACGTCTGAATGCAGGCATTGGTTTGCCCAGTTGGTATGCCCAGAACAGCTATTTTATTATTCTTTGTGCTATGATGCCTCTAAAACTGAGATTTGAATGTTAAAAGGTTACTGCATAAAATAACATTATTTCTGTTTTGTTACTTAACTTGGATCTTTTAAGACGCACATTAATTGTATAATCTGATGTCATTTTAGCCACTGTATTCCCATAATTTATTAACCATCTGAGTTCATTGTCGTCGCACTTTAGGTATATTGTGTGAAGGGAAAACAAAAATTTCTTTATTAAAGACTGATATTTAATGACATTGTTTGATTGCTTTATTTGAACTTTAGAACTGTTTACTGATATAGACTGATTTTTAGACTGACAAAATGATACGTTTTCTTCTGAAAAAAGTTACCAGTCCTTTGAAATCTTTCATTTTTGATAGCTTCATGTCATTGAAGGTAATGGTAATGCAATTCATTCTGTTTGTTATGGACATATCTGTTTTTTGTACTCATATATCTGAATACTTTCTCAGCCCTTTGAGCTTGTGTTCTAGAGCTGTTGCTTTCAGATGCCAAGTGTAGCTTTAGAACATAGTTTGCCACAGTGCAAACACCACAGACACACACACACACACTGGTTCTGTTTTTGGTATTCTAAGTCCCATTATGTTTTGCACAATAGTGTGTTTTGTAGGAATTCAATTATACTGTAAATTTTAGCAATGCTTTTTACTAGCCTTGTTTGACTGCGGTGGTGGTGCTGCGTTAACATTGTCACCTCACAGTAAGACGTTGTCCTGTTCGATTCTCAGCTAAAGCGTCTTCTGTGTGGAGACATGCGTGAATGGGCGTACCTTCGTTGAAGGTTGTGCGTCAGGGCTGGCAACTCGGCACGTAAAAATCTACTGCCAATCATTAGCGGACCGGAGTTCCGCTGTGCCGACCCCTAACTGGGAAAAGCAGAAAGTCACAAACAATTATTTCTTTAAAGCTACAGTCTGTTTTCTTGCTTTCATATTAGCAGGTCAGTAATTTGTGTAAACATATCAGATATCCAGGACTTAGAAAGTGTGATTCTCAAAAACAAAGTTCCCTTTCTGTATTTGGATCATTGATGGAGAAATTTCCAAAACGTACATGTGTCAACCTAAGGCAGGCCTTAGACTGCTATAAAAGATCAGTCTGGGAGACTGACATTTGTGCAGTTTTTTTTGATGGCTTGGGCTAGAAAGTAGTCTGCCACATACCCTACCAAGTTCTTTTTTGCCACCAGAAGAGCATTTCTAGTGTGTTTCAGTATTGGTAGTGCAAAGTACAGATTTTCCAGTATGTAACTTCATGTAATATATTTATTTTAACATTTAAATGCTTTTACTAGTTATGTACCAAGAGAAGAGAAAATGTGCAGCAGGTGTGTGTTAGCATAAGCTTCATCCAAAAGGCTTTTGTTGCATCATCTTTGTTTGGGAGAGCATCACAATTCTGAAAACTGGCTATTAGTTTTTCTAATAAAACTTAACCAGAAGAGCAACAATTTACAATTTGTTTTAGTGCTTAAGAAGTTAAGTTACATCCTACTTCTTCCCTGTGTCTGCCTCTGAGTCTGGAATGTGATCTAGTTAAGCATTTCAGAAAGGGGAAAAAGAAACATTGGAAGTTGTTCACTCATAGAATTTAAAAAATAAAATAAATAATGAAGCTAGCATCAGATGTACTACAGAGGCCATAGCTTTCAACCTGTCAGGGACAAATGTCATTTGAATCAGGGACACATTTAAAGTATTAACACTGTCAATTTGAGACATTGCAGAATAAGAGAATGTGAATGAATATGCATTTTCTGAACTAAAAGTCCACAACTCTAATTACTATTATTTAAAGTGCAATTCACCATCTTTCCTCCCAACATTCATCAGTTTCTAGAAGAACTAAGAGTGACGCAAAGAAAGGTTGAGTCAAAATCAGGAATGTCTCTGAAAGTCAGGTGCAGGTGTTGATGAGTTGAAGGGCTCAAGATTCTTGTACGAAGTTAGGCATCTCTTCCTTTGGCCGTTGAGGTTGGGATTCTTTTCTGTCCTTCACAGGCTGATATGGTAGTAGGTAGGTAATAAAGAAAGCACCACCCACTTCTCCATCCATTTTAGAGAAAGATGGACTCCCTGACTTAAAGAAGCAAACTTTCTAAGCAAACGTACTTGTTTTTAATGAAATCAACAGATATTTTTGATACCAGAAACAGTTTTTTGAATTTTTGTCATGTAAATATGAAACCTTGTATAATTCTTACCTGGTCAACTCGGACTGAGACCTCTGAGCTACTAGTGATAGTACTAGCCAGATGACAAAAAAACCTTCTGAAGGAAAACTTTTTTTTTTACTCTGTCAGCACAAGTTCTTCATTTAATTTCTTAAAGCGCAATACCACTGCCTCAGTTATTTTTCTTTTTTACGTGCTGTGTTTGGCTTGTTTGATTGTTTTAATCTTACCTCAGCAGTTGAATATTATTTCTGTTATGGAGGAGACAGAGAATGGGCTCACGGAACAATTACAATTAGAATTAGAAGGTGAGGAGACCTCCAACAATAACTATCAACTTGTCACAAATTTTACAGGTGATTATAAGATCTATAATTATAGTCATGTTGACATTCAGCACGCCAATATTTTTAGTAAAGGGTTTACTTTTATACCAGAGAGAACAGCGAGAGTCATGGATCTAGTTACCAAATTAAAGCTATTTACCAGGATGTTGAACCTGGCTCTCATACACCATCAAGCCCTTAGCGTGCTGAATAATCCTATGCATATTCCTAGCACTTTTAATCCTCCTTTACATCCGAAAATCAAGCTATTTGAAGAAATTTGTGAACTTGATTTTAGGCATCATTTGCAGTATCGAAAAGGGAAATATGCACGCAGTAATTTTACAAAAGAACAGCATGATATTCTGAATGAGCTAAAACTTAAAGGGGACCTGCGCATTATGGAACCAGACCAGGGGCGGATTGGTCATAATGAATGCTATGGATTATGATCAGCTCCTATTACATATTTTGTATGATGATGCATATATTGAAGCCTCTTTAAATGAAATTAACATTTCTAATGCTCGAATCAACTATTATTTGGAAGATATGTTAATGGCAGGGACAAATAACTAAGGAGGCCTTTGCTTATATGCATGTGCAACACCCTCGCATTCCCATTATTTTTGGAGCACCAAAAATTCATAAAGATTTACAAAATCCACCATTACGCCCCATAGTTGATGCAGGTGGCTCAAAAACATATTTCATAGCTAAGTATATAGATAATCAGTTGAAACAAAATGACAGATCTTCATCATATTGGCCGTGATTCTTGGGATTTTCTTACCAAAGTAAATAGTTTACATATGCATAATGTTGATAACATCATATTCATCATGGTAGATGTAAACTATCTTTTCACATGCATATCTCATGATATAAGGTTGACATGGTTCACTGATTTTTTTCACAGAATTTGTATCTATACCACAAGATGATATAAATACATTGTCACATTTATTAGAATTGGCATTGACCAACAATTATTTATTTCATGATGGTCATTACTTCAAACAAATCAAAGGAGTAGCAATGGGCTCCCCGGTGGGCACATTGTATGCCAATGTCATCATGGCCGTGTGGGAACTCAATTACCTTTTTCAATCACAGTTTATGCAATACATAGATATGTATTGTCGATTTTTGGATGACCTCTTTTTCATTTGGCATGGTCCCATAGAAATCATTGATGATTTTATGCAATACATCAATGATTCTACCGATTTTTTGACATTCACTCATGAAATTGGCATAGATAGCATTTCCTATTTGGATGTATTATCGAAAAATTCCATACAAGGCAATATTAAGGCCAATATTCATAGGAAGAAAACTTATTCAAATAAATTTTTGCATTTTACCAGCAATCCTCCACAGCATGTCAAAAAGGCAGTCATCAAGGGGCAAATGGTTTGTGCAGCCCGAATGGTATCAGAATTTGATGACTTCATGAATGAATGTCATTACATCATGAATATGTTTTTAAACGGGGACTATACCCAATACAGTTTGTTAATAACATTTTTCTTGAGGTATTGCATAAGAGAAATACGGGATTTTATAAACCGTTATTAGGACATTTTAATACAATTGCCACAGGTGGTTGACACTGAAGAAGGTTCACATGGGACATCAACAATCACAGTATCTAACCCACATTCTAATCATGATAATAATAAACATATTTATGGTAATGTAGCTTTCATCACTACATATACACAAGATTCTGGGGATATAAAGAGTCTAATAAATAGAAATTGGACATTTATAAAAGGGTAACATGCATTTAGCTGAAATTTTAGGTATGCAACCTTCGATTATTTATAAAAGGGACCGTAACTTAAAAGATTGGTGCAATGCATGCTCCAATGCAAGGTATATAACAAAAGGTATAATGAGAAAATGTAATATGTGTAGTTATTGCACTTGTATATTTGGAGAGAAAAATCTCGATTATGGGAAATCAGATTAATGTAAAAGGTAAATACAATTGTAATACATCTGGTGTGGTTTATGCAGCAATATGCTCATATTGTGCTGCCTGTTATGTAGGCAAAACAGAACGTAAGTTAAGATGACGGATATATGAGCATGTTTATGAGATAAATAAAAAATTCCACAATAATGCATTGTATAGACATCTAGTTCATAATCCCACATACAATTTTCTATTGATAATTTTGGAACAAGTATTGCCATCTCCCAGGAAAGGTCCCTGGAAAACAGTATTGGAATCTAAGGAATACTGGTGGCAAGTCCTTTTAAATGCTCCACAATTCCCAGGTCTCAATGATTCAACATCCATCACAAGCAAAGAAGCTTAATAGATATAGAACACATATACATTTTTAACACATTTTATTTTATTCGATTTTAAGTTTATCATATTTATTTTGTATTTTAGGTACAAACAAAAGATGTGTCTAGGTTTCATAATTGTATTTAAAGATTTTATTATTAATTAATTGATTTAGTTGGAGTATTAGCATAGCTATATAATGATTTCCTGTCTTTCTAATTTTGTCTGATGAAGGCTGGTGTCTCAGCCGAAAGCGCTTACCATTAAACATTTTTTGATCTGATAACTACGTGTGGTCCACTGGATTTTGTGCTGCTGGATATAATATACTTTGGTAGTTTGTGTTCCTGTGTTTTGGTTCATTATTTCTGTTACCTGAGTTTGTTAAACAAATTATTCTTGCAGCACTGCTACATTTCATACCATTACTTTTACCGTGTTTCATACAAGGATTATGTTTTTGATCTACTAGGATTACCAGGCCTTCCACTTTCATAGTGTCTAAAAATCAGTATATGGAGAGTCTTGAACCTCATGTTTTACT
The DNA here is from genome assembly GCF_019279795.1 of Protopterus annectens. Classification (NCBI taxonomy): domain Eukaryota; kingdom Metazoa; phylum Chordata; order Ceratodontiformes; family Protopteridae; genus Protopterus; species Protopterus annectens. The sequence goes on from NC_056747.1 coordinate 722,607,933, forward strand.
GGACATTTTTGGGACCTGTTCTTTCATTCGTAAACTAAGCTCTGTATGAGGATATTTGGTAATGCAGTTATGCAAATGTCTAGTTTTGCTGTTCACTATGTCTTTATTATAGTCACTTTGCACTGCACTGCCTTTGAGTTGGTTAAGCTCCTAATTTTCTTTTTAATACAAGTGCGATTATTACATTCACCACTTTACATTTCTTCATGCTTTTCATTACTTTATTCCAGAGGCACAGGAAGCTGTTGAAGACTGGGGGGGGGGGGGGGGTGAGAGGGGCACTTAGTGATCTAAAAAGGGCAATTTTTTTAAAACTATTTACTACCACGACATAGTTTCACTTGGAGGACATTTTAAGCGTAGCCAATTTCCCTTTTGGTGCTTGAATTAACATTTCCTGATTGGTCTTTACCTATTCCATGGCTGATAATTGTATATTAGCCCTAGTGAGAATAACCGTGATCATACCTTAGACAATTTGAAGGGACCCATGTAAGGGATGCAGCATTTAGGGAATGCCTCTATCCATTAGTGACATGAGGGGCAATCCTGGAGTACATTTCCTATTATCCATCCTTAGATCCAAGTTGCATTTGAGTATGAACAGGGATGAACTTTGTTTGACTTGAATGGATACCCTGTTCTGGATGTATCCATCTTTCCACAACATTCAGTTTAGATACCTGGACTGAGTATTTCTGATGCCATTTGACTTGATGATGTTCAGTAGGTCCATCAGTATTAGGTCAGAGGATGGATATAGAAAGACTTTGACTCTGGGCACATGTTGGACAAAAGTTAGGTCACTGTATACACAAGTTCCCAAATACCAAACAACTGGGTCAGTTTTTAGGGGGTATTGTCAATTTAGCAGTTCCCTGGAGTAGATGACTTCCCAAAGGATATGATAATGTATTTTTTGGAGTTCTCAGTTCATGATTCTGGCACCAGTTATTGTTAGGGACAAGTCTTCCTGCATGATAATTATGTCATTTCGGGATTCAGTAACTGCTCCTAGCTTACAGGCATCTCAAACTTAGTTGGCCAAAGCCCTTTGGTATTTACTTTTACTTTTGAGATGTACCTGAAGGGACTCCATTGATGACTGGTCTCTTTCTAGCGGTAACTTCCCTTATTTTGATCTCCTGCATCCTTTGAGCAAGTTGGCATACCAGTTAGTGATGTGTTTGTTCCTAGATTATTCATCTTTTGTACTATACTGGAATATAGGACTGTGTCAAAAGGCTTGGCCAGGTGAAGGTAGTATGGTGTGAACTGCTTTACCTTCATCTATTGCTTTGGTGATCAGAGTAAAGCTTAAAAAATGCCCATGATTTTGAGCCTTCCACACTTTCTCCCAATTCTTGCCCCAAGAGGTTGAGAGATCAGAGCATATGTTTGACTGTTCCTGATTGCGTGTCATATTTCTGGTCTGTTCCTCATAATGTTTTTGATTTTTTGGCAAATGTATGAGGATTGCTAAACTTGAATGATAGAAAAGCATACAAGAACAATGTTGTATTTAAAATCTGTCCCTGATTCTAGACCTTTGATCTTTATCCTGACCCATTACGTTTTTGGCTTTATCCCTTGAGCTATGAGGTTTTGAAATTTAAATAAGAACTGTGGGTAAAAGCTGTTTACCACTTTCACGCTCGACCTGTTGCATTTTTTTATTTGTTCAATTAAATAAGAAAAAAAAGTGCAACACTGGGCAACTTGAAAAATAACCTAACTGAAGGCTTAAAGGCAGGCAAGAAGCTTTAATTTTTATAATAAGCAGAATAAAAATTGCACAGTATTTTTTTATTGTTTTAAATAAATTAATGTTTCTGGCTTGACTTTAAAAATCTAACAAAATGGGTCAGCTTTCATTAATGAAAAAAATGAGTTAAGGCAAGGAAGAAACTATTAACGTCTGAAAATACAGCAACAGCAAAATTATTCCACTTTCTTGCCTGCATTGTCTTATTTTTGTCATTATTTTTACTGTTACTTCATAAATGACTGCCCAGAATGTACCTGGGTGGGATGCTGCCACTTCAGTTGAGGTCCAGAATCCACAGAATTGCACTGACATGTTCAACAGTATGACTAAGATTAATTATTAAACAGTGAAGACCATATACTGTCAGAAGTTGGAACGAAACAACCAAGTGTCAGTTGTAAAAAAATAAGCGCTTTCTTTCCTTTGTCAAACACAGAACAAAAAGTGATTATTTTTTTACAACTGACACTTGGTTGTTTCATTCCAACTTCTGATCATTATAGTAAATAGTGCAAAATACCAGAGCTGGATCATGGTTAAATGGGGCCCCAGGCAGGGTAATAGACTAGGCACCCCGAGAACAGCCTCTCCAGCAACGCCCTACCAGTCCAGTGGCAACCCCTCCCCTACCACTCCAGTGTGGCATTACTTAGCTATTTCTCCCCAGTTACCATAAACACTGTTCAAACCAGTCAGCTTGCATACTGTTTTCTTATTTACCTTTGCAGTGGTTACAGATATTGAAATAAAATTGCGCAAACACTGAGGCATTAGCTAAACAAACAGTACAGTCTCACTGTGATAACGGACTTAGCATGAGCAGTAAACTTCTCTGCCCTTGAAACTGTCATTCATTTTCCATCTGGCCGGTGGAGGACTAAACTTAACTCTGGGCTGTTTTCAAACCATAGGCTCCTTACACATTTTTAAGACCATGCATGTGTTCTTTGATTTACCTTCCTGATTGTATTAAATTAGATTTCTTGTATAATACAGCATCACTTGTTAGAATGTGTTTTAAATTTGTAGATGTTCTTCGTGTGTTACTGTTGCAGTCATCACCTGTTTTATCCCTGCTGTGGTAGCCCTCAGCTGGCCTTAATACCAGAGTCAATGTTTTTTTCCGTTGGCTGCCGTTGCCTGTAGTCTTACTTCAGGTTGTCACTGCTATAAAGCAAGGCAGCCGACATTATTATATCAATCTTTCTTGCCGTGGAGCCCATAGCAGAAGCAGTTTGCACGAGTGCCAGTCGGTCGCTAACAGAAGTTGAATTTCAGATGACAGCATCTAAAGTGAAGTACTCTGTTAGAGATCCTTTTTTCTTGCACTAACCAATGTCCGAAAAAGTTAACAATTGTCTCGCCTGTGGAAAGCAGATCCCACACCGAGACTTACATTCTTACTGCGTTACTTGTTTAGGCCCAGACCACGACGTCCCCCGTTGCTGGTTCTGTGCCCTCTCTAATGCGAGACCCATTCACCATAGAGCTCTTTTTGTAGATAGTTATTTTCATGTTCTGTCTTCGCATTCCGTTATGGCTTTTGTCAACCAGCCAGCAATCTGTGGACATTCCGAAAAAAACGTAGCGATAAAGATGGAGGCAGACCACACAAGGCTAAGCCTTCCGATGACCTAACCGCTAAGCAGGTCATCAGGTCTCTGGAATTCAGTGAGGCGCTTTTACACTCCCTGATACCCGATTCAATCTATGCAGGCCTCTATCAACACCTTTTCGGAGTCCGTTATGCCACAGAAATCATCTTAGTCTTCCAAGCCTTTGGCTGTCTCTGTCTCGGTTGGGTCCAGAGCCTCGATGCAGGCACCGGCTTCCAAGGAGGCCTTTTGCACTACCGAATCTAGACAAAAAATGATGTCTTCACATCACATCACATCTAATTACCGTTTCTCTCAGGGCTAGAAGCCAGGCCACTCCTAGGAAATCTGCTTCTAGGCACCTTCTTGCTACTGTGCCACCACCCCAAGCACAAATGCTTAAAATGGCAGAGGATCTCGCCTCCCTTATCCGGGGTAGTTGGGCCACTTCTTCTAAAAGGAAAAGGCACCCTTCCCCAGAAATTATGATAGAACAGGATTCTGGGGAATCTGACTATTCAGTTTTTGAAGAGGAACAGCATCCCTTAACTGCTTATAAGGACTCAGATGCGGAGGAATCCATCTCTTCTGCCTCCCCTCCAGAGGACCTTTCCTTTGGGGAAACCCTTCACTCCCTCAGGGAACATTTCCAATGGGAATCTCAGGACTTCCCACAGTCTAAGAAAAGACTTGGAGAGTTTCTGGACCTGCCCTAGCACAGACCCTTGGGCCATCCCCCTTATTTTAGAAGTGGTGGATGATGTTTTCCATGAATCCAGCTTAGCCTCTGACACCCTCCCTCCTGCTCCCAGTAAATCTGACAGGTACTACAGAGTACCAGATTCTCACAAATACCTGTTCAGAAATCCTCCTGCAGACACAGAGATCATTACACAGGGACCTAAAGGAGCTAAGACTAGTTCTGCCAAGAATCCTCTCCCTCCTGACAAGAACTCCAGAGCTCTGGATAGATGGGATAAAAAAGTATACACCTCTGCAACCTTGGCTGTCAGAGCACTCAGTTGTCAGTTCCATATATTAAAATATCAATAACATACTTTGGAACAATTAAAACAGAAGATTGCTACCTTTCCTGAGTGTGCCAATTCAAAAGAGTTAGCAGATTTACTGCACTCTGCTTGTCAAGCGACCAAACACTCATTCCAATGTGGATATGATGCCCTAGAAGCCTCCATCAGGGCAGCAGTGATAGGATCTGTTGTTAGGAGACCTGTATGGCTGAAGGAACAACCTCTCCCTGATCATGTCAAGTCTAAACTTAATGATGCACCCCCTCGATAAGGAGCGCTTGTTTGGGGAAAAAGCAAAAGAGGTGCTTAAGATGGAATACGATGCAAAATCTATGCAAACAGTAGAAGATTTCTTTCAAGTTCAACCTCCCAGATTCAGCAGGAACTTTCCCTCTAAGCACTGGGCCTTCCCTGCACCTAGCAGACAGGGCCAAGGTAAGCCCCGGTGGGACAGATCATCCAGGCCCCTATCCCAGGGAGAGCAGAGAAGCAAACAATGGAACACTTCCATCTCTAAGGCAGGGAGTTCTAAGCCAACCTTCTATGGCAAACACTCAGTGACTCCCCCTCCCCCCTCTGCCCTCCCGTCTCTCATCAAAAACTAGGAGGAAGGCTCTCCCTCTTCAAAGACAATTGGCTTTCTGTAACAAAGGACCAATGGGTTTTAAAGATAATTTTTCAGGGATACAAATTCTGTTTCAACGAACTCCCAGTTACAAGAGGATACCTCCAAGTCAGTGAGCAGAGGCATTGAAACAGGTCCAAACTCTCATATCCCAGGGGGCAGTAGAACCTATCCCCTCAGATCAAACAGGCCTTTATTCCAAACTCTTCCTTGTTCCCAGGAAAGAGGGCACTTGGCGCCCCATCCTAGATCTGTCCATTCTGAACTCCTCCCTGGTGGTCTCCAGATTCAAAATGCTAACTTTGCAGCAGCTGCTGCTGCCTATGCTAACAAAAAATGCCTGGCTAGTGACCCTAGACCTAAAAGATGCCTACCTCCACATCCCCATCAGGGAATCGTGCAGAAAATTCCTGCGCTTCAGAAGTGGCTCTCAACACTTTTCAGTTCTCTGCACTGCCCTTTGGCTTCTCTACTGCTCCTGAGTATTCACCAAATGCTTGGCCCTGGCCATAGCATTCTGCAGACAGAGAAGCATATAGATTTACCCTTACCTGGACAACTGCCTCATTCAGACAGAGTGCAAAGAAAAGCTGCTCCAGGACCTTCTCTTTGTCATATCACTAATAACTTCCCTAGGGTTCACCATCAATGAGAAGAAATCAAAAGAAAACCCACCAGGAAGATCATTTTCTTGGGAGCTGTGCTAGACACAGCATCCCAAATGGCCTTCCTATTCCCATAAAAGCAGAGCTTCCTGCCTCTCTACTTTATCCAGCTGGCTTCCAGAGGTCACCTTACTGCGAGGAAGTTCCTACACTCCCTGGGATACATGGCATCTTGCATCCTTCTCATTCCCCTGGCCAGGCTTCACATGAGAAAAGTTCAGTTGTATTTAAAGAACCTTTGGTGCCGGGACTCTCAGTCCCTAGAGACCTCTCTCCCTCTGATCCCATGTATAAGGGCCAAATTTCTCTGGTGGGCAGAGGCCTGTGCCAGGAACAAGTGTGTCCCTTCATCCTCCAACCTTCAGGCCAGACCATCACCACCGATGCCTCAGACATTGGGGTGCTCGCCTAGCAGGCAGGTCCAACCAAGTTCATTGGGATGCCCAGCAACTTCACTTGCACATCAATCAAACGATGGCAGTACAAAATGCTTTGACATCCTTCAAACCACATCTCAGGCCAGGGTTTCTAACAGACAACACCACAGTAATGTGATACATCAACAAACGGGGGGGGGCAATCCTACCCCCTGTGCAGGTTAGCCATGAGCCTCTGGCTTACAGCCACCTCCATGGGTCTACAACTAATTGCCCAATACTTACTAGGGGTTAACAACACCCTGGCAGACCAACTAAGCAGAAACTTACTGGACCCCCATGAATGGCAGCTCCACAGGGAAATCTTTCTGCAAATCACTCAGAAGTGGGGGACTCCAGAAGTGGATCTCTCTGCCTCGCACCTCAACCACCAGCTGCAAAAGTTCTGTACCAGGGAGTATCACCTCCTAGCATGGAAGGTGGATGGTTTGACCTTCCCCTGGAACTCCCTCTTTGTGTACATGTTCCCTCCCTTGCCCCTTTTTCCCAAGGCACTGATCAAACTAAGGGAGGAGAGACCAAAGGCCATCCTCATTGCTCCAGATTGGCCCAGACAGCATTGGTACCTCTTACTGTGCAGCCTGACCATACAGCCCCCGAAGCAGCTTCACCTGATCTCAGACCTCTTGACACAGGTGAGGGGGAAAGAATCTGCACCCAGACGTAGACTCAATCTTTCAGCATGGCTTATACCTTAAAAGCTAACAAGGAGTCCCTGTTAAGCAAACAGGTCCTAGACATAATCACAAAGGCCAGAAGGCCCAGCACCAGAAAAGCCACAGCCCTCCTCAGAGGAATTCCCACCAGGGACATCTTGGAAGCTGCCACCTGGACCTCTGTCCATACCTTTACAAAGCATTAACCACCTACCACTTTTTTTCTAAGTCTAGGGCAGGGTTTGCTTTTGCAGTTCTGCAGGGCCTGCTGACCCATGCCTAGGACTCTATTGGAGTCCTGGTTTCCCTCCCTCCATCCCCCATATAGCACCTTCCCCTAGGGGGACATAAGCTTCTCACCGTGGCTTTTTGCCACCAGGACCACTTCCTTATTTCCTTGTGCTTTTGACTCGTTAGGACAAGAAAAGCTGATGTAATGATGTTGGCTGCTTTGCTTTATAGCACTGACGACCTGACGTCAGACTACAGGCGATGGCAGCCGATGCAAAAAAACATTGACTCTGGTATTTGGGCCGGCAGAGGGCTACCACAGCAGGGATAACCCACAGGTGATGACTGCAACAGTGAATATACTCTAACATCTACATTTATGGTAAGTGTACACAACTGTACTTTTTGAACAGTCTTCTAGTAAGCAATGAAACAAAATGTATGAACCAATAATGACAAAACTACCCATTTCAGAAAATTTCAACCATAAAAGGCCACTCAAACTTCTGTCATTACAATCCACCAATATCAGTAAATGCCCAAAATCTCTGCAGAAGTAAAAGTTATCTAAATTCCACATTAAAGGGATCTGTAAATAATAAAGAGGTTGCTGCTAGCAAACAACTTTATATTTCATTGTTTCATCTACAAATAGTGCCTCTTGCCCATGAAGAATAAATTGTGTATGTTACATAAAAAATGGTAAGCTAGTAATATTGCAATAGGGATGGCAAACTGATAACAGGTTCATAATTACTAGGTTACTCCTCCAAAGAAGGACTTTCACAAGATTGCAGGATCTACTCCCTTGAAAGTACAACACAGTACAGTATCAGTGATCTATCTGCATATTGTGGGAGTAGAACCCACAGCCATCTGCATCTAAAGCAAGTGTGCTACCTGTTGTGCTACTAACAATGCAAACAGACTTGACATAAACAGCACTAAACTTCTCCTCCCCTGAAGCTTCTCAGCTCCTTGTAGAATTCACTTGACACTCAAAACTAAATCTCTCCGCTTCGCAGCACAAGAATTCTGGAAACAGCCGAAATTTATTTGGGGGTGGGGTACAAAAGGCCTACAACCAGGGACACATTTTAAACATTGCTTGTATAATATTAGAAAGTTGCTAGAATAAAGTGTTTTATGCTACCATGTGTTTCCTGAAAGACAGGAAGACAAACTTAAAGGGCTTTCATTATTTAGTGAATTCAGTTCTCACTGATTGGCTAGAAAACCGCAAATTTTAAGAGGAACAGACCAAAAGTATGAGCCAAATATTCTGTGAAAACCTAGACAGTTGAGAGCTATGGAATCTGCTCCTTGAATCACAAGTGGTGGTAGGAGTAGAGAATTCAGGCTCTTGTTTCTTGTACTGAAGGTACAGGGTTTGAGCCTGAGTAACACTAACCACTGGGTATACCTAACTGGAGCATTATATATATATATATATATATATATATATATATATATATATATATGCACACACAGCCATAAACGTGGAGACGCACACAGCGAGAGACACACACACACTCACAGCAATAAACTTGGGCACACAGCAATAAATGTGGACACACACACCAATAAACTTGGGCAACACGCTGGAAAACACAGAGCAATAATAAACTTGGGGACACACTGCAAAACACAGAACAATAAACTTGGGCAATATCAAAGCAATAAAACAAACGTGGAACGAGCAAAATGATCAGCAAAAATCTGAGTAACAACAGAACTCTCCTTACCTGGAATCACGACTCTGGAAAAACTCTCCTTCAAAGCTGTACCTGAAACAATCTTTGGGCATGATGTGGCACTGGCTCACACACATACTTCACTCAATGGAACCGCTAGTTTAAACTCCATGCATGTAAGTACGGATTGTCTCCGCACTGACGCACGCATGGGTCCTCAAGAAGACGATGTCACCGTGGAGTGTTTGTTGAAGCTTGATGGCCAGGGTGCCCCCCCCCGGTAACCTACATCTCTTGTTGGCTCAGGCTAGCTATTAATTTTTAGTTTTTTCCCCAAGAGACAATGCAGCTGTAAAAGTGGGAGGGCGCTCCTTCCCCTATGGTTCTGGTGCTCTTGCTTTATTCTAGCACTTAAACCACTGTTTTGCTGTCACTGCTCAAGTTCCTTCTTACATTTTTTTTTTTTTATTCGTACCTGCTTTTTGGTTCCTTCTTTATTGGTTTATTTTATTTCACTGGGTTTTACCTAGCCATTTAATTTTTGTTCACTATTTTTCCAGTTAATTTTCTTTCTCCTGACAGAGTTACCCATCTGACCAAAGCAGGAGCACTCAAAGGCAAAGCTCATGAGGGTTGAACGTTCCCCCGATGGATCAGTCCAGAGAACCATTACATTTCATTCCCCTGGAAAAATTCGATCTGAGGAGGCCTAATAGTATGAAAACATACTGATTATTTGTTACAGACCCAACTTAGCACACTGTTTTGGGTTCACAGAACAACTTCTCCACCTCCCTCAGTGTCAACCCTTCAGTTCAAAAGATGTTCTTCCATTTCATTGTTGCAATATTCATTACACTAGGGATCCTTTGCCAAGGGTGGTCCAAAATCTAGCCAGTATACCAAAACCTTTAGGTTGCTTTAAGGTACACCGTACATTACACATATGCTCCTTGCATAGCACTGGGCATAAAGGTGGCATCTGGCCATACCAACCCAAGAACAACCTTGCTGCCAGTCCAAATGCTATCTTTTGATCATCTCTCTGATCACACGTTCCGTTGCTGGTTCACCAAGCTGTTACAGATAAGTGCCCAATTAGGGTTTTGTTGTCTTATCCTTCTTTTGTTATATATATTGTTGGATGTGAGGTTTCATGTCATCCAAGAAGGGTAAATACCAGTGTGATAGATTCCATATAAAGATAGTCATGAACAGTGTCTGTTTTGCCTTGGCGCCTCACATGACCATACTTCCTGTTCTGTCAGGCCTTTGTAGTAGGCTTTCTTTTTTGGTGCTTTATCTTCAGAATCAACATCTTAAGCTTCTTGCTAAAGTCATGATGGTGGGAACTTCCCACTCCAAGGGGCAGCCATCTGGGAAGAAGGTCAAGACACGGCCGGAATCTTCTGCTGTACAGCCTGTGCCAGAAGTCCCTCCCAAGGCGAGTGATAGTTTGGTGGTTCACCCAGCGTTAGATTCTTCTGTCATGACAGGGTTGGAGGCTGGCAGGGATCCGACCTTTGGCACATCTGAGGAGGAATTTTAGAGTCCGCTTCGATGTTCAGGTTGAACTGTGGCTGATTATCTCTAAGGGGCCTAGGGGTGTTCCCCAAATTTTAGTCAGAGAAGAAATCCCTACTACAATTATTGAATGCCATTTTGGGGTCAGAGCCTTCCAAAGTTTTTTTTTTTTTTTTTTTTTAAGGTGGATGTTCCCTTAAAGTAAAAGCAGAAGACTAAACATATTTCCTCAGCTCCTAAGGATTCACAGATTGAATGGCAGTCCACTCAGGGAGTGTTTAGTGCTTCGATGGCTTTAAAAACCTCCTCAGGAAGTTCCTGTTCCAGCCTGGCCTGGTCCTTTACCCCCCCCCTTAAGAGACCCAGAGAACAGGATTTCACTGAGGAGGAGGCCAATTCATATGAGGAATCCTTTACTTACTTCTCAAAGATTTACTTTCCTTTGGATTATGTATCAGAGGAAGGGGAATCTACGAGTTCTGATGCTCCCTTTGAAGAGATTTCTTTTGAGGACACTATGTCTAGGATGGTAGAGTTCTTTAAATGGGATTGTGCTGAAGTTTCTGAGATTTAAAAAATTGTTATGAGCTACTGCAGATGGATTCTCTCAGACCTTCTGATGTTCCTCTTGTTTTGGCTGCTTTGTTGGATATCTTTTCTAATGCCTCTAAAGACTCCAGATTTTCAGCTTCCTGCCCCCAAGATACCTGATAGGTTCTATAGGGTGCCTGAGGATTGTAAGCTCTTATACAAGTGTCCTTCTGACCCCTCAGTGGTGTCAGTAGCTTCTGACAAAACTTCAGTGGCTTCCTTCTCCTAAGTTACTACCTTCTGATAAAGATAGCAGAGCCATGGAAAGGTTAAGCAAGAAGGTCTACACCTCTGCTACCTTGTCTTATGGGGGTATTTATTATCAGACCCATATGTCCAGGGTACTTTTTGGCTCTACTTTCCCAGGCCTGTCAGGTGATTTTTTTGATCTTCCAGATTCTAAAGGTAGAACTTCTGCCCTTTCCCTTTTAGTGATTTCCTCCCAGGTGGCTCGTCATTCCATCAAGTGTAGTTATGGTGCAGCAGATGTTCCTTTTAGGATTGCTGCTTTTGGTTCAGTGATAAGGAGGTATTCTTGGCTTTTAGCTTCAACCTTTGCCTGATTATATTAAGGCTAAGTTGATGGATGCCCCTCTAGGTAATAAACACTTGTTTGGTGAAGCTGCTAATGATTTAAGTCCTTTTACGGTAAGAACAGGGCTTTACAGGAACTTAAACATTTGTTTCTTTCCCAGTGCCTAAATTTCAGAGAAACTACCCCAATAAGCCAGCCTTTGTTTGCAAGCAATCTGGCCCTCCTAAGGGTAAAAAGGGTGCCTAGTGGACTCTTCCTGTGAAGACTACTCTGCCTCAGAAGTCTCTTTTTCCTGATAAACCTGGTGCTGTCCTGACTATCCTATTCTTCCCAGCCACTTTCCTCTTTGCCTATCTCTCTCTTCCTGTTTGGCTAAAGATTACTCGCGTTCCATTATCCGCCAGGGGTATTTAATGGTATGGAAATTTCTTCCCCCTTTTATGGGAATTCCTCAGCCCTCTCAGGAACAGCTGTTATTTTTTCCAGAGGTACTTCAAGATCTTTTGACTCTGGGTACTTTTCAAGGTGCCTGTGTCCCAAATGGGGAGGGGGTTTTTACTCCAGGATGTTTCTAGTGCCGAGGAAATATGGTACCTGGAGACCAGTTCTAGAGCACTCTCATCTAAACATTTTTCTGAAGGTGCCCTCTTTTTGAATGTTGTCCCTTCAGACGTTCCCTCTTTTGCTTCCTCAGGCTTATGTGGTGTCTCTGGATCTCAAGGATGCTGATCTCTGTATCCCTATTCATTACCTTTTCAGGAAGCATTTATGTTTCTCTGCTTCCTGGCATTTTCCAGTTATCTGTTTTGTCCTTTGCCCTTTCTATTGCCCCAAGGGTATTCACTAAATGCCTGACTCCTGTTATTGTTTTCTGCAGACTTCAGAGGATCCAAATCTTTCCTTACTTGGATGGTCTCCTGTTTCAGGCATTCACTCCAGAGATCTTGTTGCAAAATCTTCCATTTTGCCATTTTCCTTCTGCAAAGCAGCCTGGGTTTCACAGTAAGCTTCAAAGTCTTTTCTGATTCCTTCTCGGGATCATGTTTTTCATGGGGTGCAAGATTTAGACTGTGCCTGTGCTGTTATCCCTACCTCTCCTAAGGCTTTTACACTCATTTCCTTTTTTCAAACTCTTCTTTCTCTGGCCTCTGTAGTAGCCAGGGAATTTCTGAGAGCTCTGGAGTTCATGTTCTTCACCATTCCAATGCTCCCTGTGGCCAAACTCCACATGAGAAAGTTTTAGTGGTTTCTAAAGTCAGTTTGGGTCCAACATGTGCATCCCCTCGAATTTGTAGTTCCTCTTCTGCCTTGTCTCAAGAAGGAACTTGAGTGGTAACTTCAGCAGTTGTCTCTAAATCCAGGGCTTCCTTTTCATCCCCCTCTTACCTTTCAGGAGTTGTTCACAGATGCTTCAGATGTGGGATGGGGAGCAGCATTTGGCTCCCTAAAGGTGCAGAATGTCACCTCTCTAGCAGAAAGAGCACATCAATGTCAGAGATGAGAGCTCTTCTGCTGGCTGTTCAGGCTTTTCATACTCTCTTCTCCCCAGGACCTCTCAAGGTGTTTACAGACTATCATAGTGATGTGGTATGTAAATAAACAGGAGGGGACAAGATCTCATCTTCTTTGCTGGTTGACATTCCTGTTGTGGGATCTTGCTATCCAGTATCAAATGACTGTTCAGGCAGTTTACATTCCCTCAGGTCAAAATATTGTAGCAGACACTGTGAGCAGGTTTTTAACTCAATCCCGCAAATGGTTGCTTCACAGGGACATGTTTCTGGACATTGTCCACCATTGTGGTACTCCTCAAATAGATCTCTGTGCCTCCCCTCTGAACAGACAATTTCCTCTTTTTTGTGCCAGAGTCCTAGGTATTCTGGTTTGGAAGGTGGACGTCCTATCTTTTTCTTGGAAGGGAATATTTCTTTAAGCTTTTCCTAGTCTTGTTCAATATTCAACAGGATGCTCCCAAAATCCTGTTGGTGACTCCCTTTTGGCCTTGACAGCATTGGTTCCCGCTTCTGCATTTAGCCAAGGGCAATTATCACAAGTTACCTCACATTGTGTGGACCTACTCACACAAGACAAGGGATCTGTCATCCATCCCCACTTGTCCCCTGACACTGTGGGTGATAGGATTTTGATTCCACATAGATGCCTTTTTTTCTGAGGACATGCTTAGGGTCCTGCAGGAGGCTAGGAAATCCTACTTATCCAAATGGAAGAAGTTTTCAGTTTGGTTTCTTTATAACCTGGATCCACTTTTTGGATGTTCCTTTGGTTCTTTATCTGTGTGAATTGCTCAGTGCTGGTTTGGCCTATTCTTCTGTTAGGGCCCACTTATCAGCTATGTCTGCCTTTATCTCTTCCTTTAGCTTCTTGAGTTAAAGCTAAACAATTTCTTAAAGGTGTCCTTCATATTAGGCCTCCTAGGAAGCCTGTTCCTTCTCCCTGGGAATCTTAATTTTGTTTTGGAAAAATTGACTCAGGCTCCTTTTGAGCCTGCAGCTTCAGCTTCCTTGCAACATTGCTCTTGGAAGACTGTTCTTTTATTAGCCCTTACTTCTGCCAGATGGGTTTTTGAGCTTCAAGCCCTTATGGGTTGTCCTCTTTTGGTGTTTCATAAGGACAGCATCCTAGCATACCAATCCTTTTATGCCCAAGTTGGTAAATGAGTTGTCCCCTTTATCAGTCTATTCATTTGCCCACTTTTTTCCCTTCTTCACAATCTGACACAAAAATTATGCTGCACATGTTGGATGTGCATAGACCATTCAAATTTTATATGGATAAGACTAAGAATATCAGAAAATCTGATCAGCTCTGCTTCCTTTCATCCTAGGTTCTTAGCATTAGCACTGTGTCCAAGCAAACAATTTCTTCTTGGATCTCTATAGTTATTTCTTTTTATTATTCCTTTCATGGTAAGAGCCTTCCTTATTCTGTGGCTTCTTCTGGTGCTTTTTTGAAGGGTTTGGATACTAACTCTTTTCTTGAGGCAGCTACCTGGAATTCTGTCCGTACTTTTACCAAACACTACAAGTTGGATGGAATTTACAGAGTTAGAGTTGGTTTTGCTAGGGCCATCCTTCTTGGCTTCCTAGAGAGCTCTGCTAGTCCTTCCTTCTCCCTTTCTTCCTGAGCTTTGGCACTATCCCTATTGTAATGAATGCTGCAACAGTGAAATGGAAGGACATAGTACAGTTGGGTAAAATCTTACCATAACAGTAGATGTCCTTCTCTTTAGTGTTGAAGTATTCACTCCCTCCCTACGCCATTGGGACATCACCTTTATCTCCTATGCTACACGAGAAGCATACATGTGATGTACGGCATACCTTAAAGCAACCTAAAGACTTTAGCATGCTGGCCAGACGTTGGGCTGCCTTTTTCAGGGGATCCGTATTGTAGTGAATACTGCAGCAGTGAAGAGATGGACATATACTATTATAGTAAGGTTTTATACAGCTTTGCTTTCCTTCTTTTGAGCTCCAGGTATTGTTTTTCTCATACTGGTGTTCTAATATTCCTGTGACACTACAAGGCTAGCAAACAAGATCTGAGGTGTGTTCGGGGGCTAGAGCATTATGGGGTAAGGAAGGATCTCAAGAGTTCCAGTAGCCATGAGCTGTAAAAAGCTGCCAAATCAGATCTGAACCTAATTGTTGAGGAAGAATGAAAATGGACAATACAGATGGAACATTATGATGAGTACATGACTTCTTTTTACTAAATTGTCATACTACATCCAAGAATGGCCAACAAAATTGACTTCTCTAACAGTCATCTAGTTTCATCAGTTAAGCATCTCTAAAGTACAGCTTGGCTGTTATGAATTTTCTTATAATAGTATATTTGTAGCACAGATTTTAATAACCGATCCCCTTCATTCGCTAAATCCATGTACTTTTTAATTATTCATTCATTTTACAATTTAAGCCAAGTAATACTCTTGTCTGGTTGCTCATAAAAAGCACAAAGCTTTAATTTTAGATTGTTTTCATTAATGAGCAGTCAGATGTCCATGTTTATAACTTATGAAAGCCATTGGCTAAATATTCAAAGGCCATATTATACACATTTTCACTAACTAAAACCACACCACATACAAGTGTACATATTTTCACAAGGACTTCCAGTAAAATGAATGATGGTCCCACATTTTCTCTATAAGTAGTTTTTCAAAAATCTAAAATGGAGCCAGCATTGTTAGACCTGTAATTTTTACAATTTTATTTTCTTTTTTAACACGAGAATGATCATTGTTTCCAGTGTTCAGGAAACTCACCTTTCAGTATTGCAAAATCCAATTTGTTAACAATGGGCTATAAGACATCCAACCCTAAGTTAATGCATCTTATTTCCATCACTGTTTACCAGTAGTCATGTTCTGTTTGGAATGGAACTTTATTCTTGTTCAGGTGATAAGAAGGAGAATAAACGGTCATAGTCCTCATTTGTGTCTTTGTTAAAATTGATTAGTCTCTTTTCATGGATTTTTGGGAAAATACAGAAGTAAATCAATTGGCAGTAAGCTTTTCCAAATCTAGCAGCTTGCCTCTGCTATTTTGATAATCTTTGGATTTGTCTGTCTTTCCTGTTCAGAACATCTTTCACAGTTTTCCACAATTTATTACTTTGACTTCCACTTTATTGAAACAGCTTTTTTGTCTTTACATAACTTATTTAAATTGCCTATAGCTGTAAACTTCTGCTAGAAAATATTTTGTACTTTCAGGTAATCATTAAAAGTTTGCTACTTAAGCAAACCAACCCGTGTAGCTCTCAGTCGTACCACGTAAAGTTTAAATCTGATGTCATTTTTATTCATTCAACTATTTGGTTCGGATCTAACTGTACTTCTTCCAGATCGTAGAATGTTAAAACTCTAGAGCTACTCCCTTTACCCATAATGTCTTAGTCACCTTACATATCTCATACCTTATTTGCCACCATAGCATTTCGACATAGGTCGCAAAACTCTTTAGTGAGCCTTTAGAGTTTTTGTGAGTCTAGCTGTTCTTTCTATATTCTTATAGTAATACCTTTCTCTCTTTTCCTCTCTTTAACCCTTTTTGTATCTAAAGGTTATAGTACTATTTTTTGCTCTTAGAGTATTCTTGATTGTTTAATGATGGGTACATATTTATCCTGTCTCCCAACCCAAACTTTAGCTATAATTTTCTCCAGTAAGTCTATGGGCTATCCCCTATCAATTAACATTATAACATAAACAAATTACATGGGGTGACAAGTACGGTCAACACAATGGAAAACAAAATGACTAGAGTATTAACACCGAATGCAAATCTGGTGTTGCATTATACAACTAATATTAAGGCTATTGAAAAGATTATAAATAGAAACTGGATGTTGTTACAAGTTGATAGTAGTATCTGTCATTTATTTAAATCTCCACCATTTTTCACATACAAAAACAGGCAGAATGTTAAGATGTTGGAAAGAAGTTGTACGAGCAGGGGTGTACCTACGACTAGAAAATGTCACCAATGTGCATATTGTTCCTATATTTATGTGAATAAGGACAATGGAGTTTTTAACATTATTAATCATTGGGACACAGTAAAATGTTTAAACTGTAGAGCAGAAAAAAAATATTTATCTTGCCACTTGCTGCACATGCAGCGCATTTTATGTAGGCAAGACTAAGAATAGTTTGAAACAACGAATATATCAGCATGTATATAGCATAAGAAAGGGGGACAATAGAAGTGCATTGGCAAGGCATGCTGCATGTTGTCAAAACTTCAATAAGTTTGTTTTTTTGATACTTGAACAAATTACACCACCAAGATTTTCAGGAGACTGGGAGAACATTTTATTGCACAGGGAAATGTGGCAGATTAGGTTAGAATCATCTAACCCACCAGGGTTAAATGAACACAATTAAATTTCAAGTGAATTGAAAAAACGTTCACTTATATTTTAAAGTATATGAAGCATCTATTATATTCAGTACTATAGCTGTAACATCTAGTTACTGTTGCTTTATTTCTGTTTGCTATGTTTAATTGGTTGATTGGTTCTATTGAAGGTTTCAAATGGGTGTGTCTTTGTATTGTATTTAAAAGTTTTTACTTCACTATTTGCCTTGGTTCTGAGGATGTCTTAATGTAGACGAAAGCGCTTAACCAAGTGGATTTGTTACTTAACCAAGTGGATTTGTTACTTTCAAGATTTTTAGATTAAAACTGTGTTTTAGCCTTCTGGCTGGCTTCGTCATCTTTATTGTTGGAATTGTTTCACAGTCTGGATACTTGTAGATTATTTTGGTGACCTTAAAAATAAGCTAATTCTAAGGGGCTTGCTGCCCTCAAAACCTGCATCTATGGCCTCTGGGCTCAACTCCCTAAAAAGTTAGAGAGATAAAAAAGGAGATTCTCAGGCAAAAGACTCTTATAAGAGATCTTCTGATCGGATAACTGCTTCTACTTTGGCTGTATCATCAGAGCTGCCCCTCAAACAAACTAAAAAGTCTGATCTGACTTGAAGACCTAGATCCAACAAATCAGCCTGGATCCATTCACCTCCATTACTGTCAAAGCTGATCAGCTGTCATCTGCCATCATTCTTTTTGTCACAATCTCATCAGCACTCAAGACGGTCATCCATGGCTTCATCCATTCCATCTTCCAGGAGTCTTTCCAAAGTAGATGTGAAAGGGAAGATGAAGTTTCTCAAGACACTGATACAAATGAGAGTTGTCCTAGCAATGACCCCTTCATGTCCGGAGACCCTTGTTTGTATTACACCTACAATATTAGCTCCTTCTGTGATCCAGCCTTTAGTTTCGGAACCATCAGATCTAAAAGTCCTGAAGTTTGCCTCTGATCCAAAGATGTTGGCAGCTTTGATTCTAATAGTCTCTCTGAGTTGTCCAGCGCAAAGTACGTTGGAGTCGGACACTCTTGGCCATAGTGTCAGAGCTGGCTCCGGGGTGTTAGATTGGGCTCCAAAGTTGTCTGGTGCTGTCTCTAGCCCTTGGAGCTTCTGCCCTGGAAAACTTGGCTCTTTCCTTGAATAGTGTGCCTGCAGAGCAAAGGGAGCTGATGGGTTCGTAAGCCTGCCTTGTCAGATCCTTTGGTTTCTCTTTCTTCCAGGTGTTCTGCCTTCAAGGTAGTGGAGAAAGCCTTCTCTATTCCTAGAGTTCAGACTTTATCCTCTTCAGCTCTGACTCCCCAATCCTGTTTGATTCTGCAACGAGACTCAATTATCCATTCCACTGGGACAGCCAGCCCAGACCAGTCTCCAGACCACCCAGCAGGGTATATATATCTTTTCCAATACCTCCCTGAAGCATTCCACCAAGGAGTTTCCTTGGAAGTGCAAAAGGAGGCACTTAGACTCTCCACAAGAGCCTATCAGTGAGGACACTGACTTTGATAAAGGGGAAGTGTCCCCCAGATACCACCCGATGTCTCATTTGGAGACATCTTAGAACACCTAAAGTAAGGAGTGGCTGGTCTCCTGATAACCCTTCCAAAGAGGAGTTTGTGTTCTTGGAGGCTTTTGCCACTGGCCCATTTACTTCCTGGATAACTGCATCTGCCGATGAGCTCATTGATTTAGTCTTTCAGAGGACATGGAAGAAGCCGGACATGACTGAGCCAATCCATAAGAGGCCAGATAGGATCCTGGCACCACCTAAGGATAGACCACACTGGAGTAAAGGAGTACCTGTTGATGCTATAGTTGTAGTGGCAGCTGCTAAGAAGGAACTGGGAGAACAGTTCCTCTGTCTAACCCTCTAACAGGGAGTCTAGGGCTCTGGACAAGTTTGGGAAGCATTTCTATGCTTCAGCGACCTTCGCCCTTAGGTTGCTAAATTATTTGGCACATTTTATGAGACTCCAGAGGGATTTGATCAAAGAACCTTCCAGATTCCAATCTGGGACCATATCCTCCTAGGTGATGAGTACTATTTCCTCGCATTTGGCTACCCTTCAGTCTATTTCAGGTTTGTCCATGAGGCTTATCTCCCAAATGGCCGAAGGTATATCATAGGCGGCAGGTTCAAGCATCAGAAGACATGCCTGAATGCACTTGTGACTTTACAGCACCCTTCAAGTCTTCTTTCATCAGTGCTCCCTTTGACAGAACCTCCTTGTTTGACCCCAAAGGAAAAGATATGCTGTTTGTGTGTGAGCAAGACAGTTAAACCCTGTCTGCTGTGGGCGTGCATTTTCACTTCAACAGACCATTTCTAGGAACCAATGTGGCGGATAGAAAATGTGGTTCAAAAAATCAAAGGGTGCTTTCCAAGATCCACGTGGAGACATTACCCCAGGGACAGAGAGGAGAACTCAAATGGAAGATGCCATCCCCATGGCAGAGTAGGTCCGCATAACCAGGACTCTAGGGATACTTTCTCTGACAGATCCTACCAGTGCTCCTGATAGGAGGCTCAACTGTCCATTGCTGGAGGCAGCCAGTGGTTGCTTATCCCTGCACCAGAGCCTGGCTAGAAATTACAAAAGATTCATTGGTGTGGAGGATAATATCACTGTTGCATTCATCACACTTGGGTTATCTGCCTGCAAGTAGCTCTCAGTCGGCCCAAATACCAGAGTCTTGGGATTTCTGCATCGGTTGCTGTCTCTTCTTCATGACGTCAGGTCGTCAGGGGTATAAAACATGCAGCCGATGCCATTACATCAGCTTTTCTTACCAAGCGGAGCACGAAGCAGAAGCAGTTTGCAAGTGCCGGTCGGCCGCCTCCTGAAATTTCGTTTTTTGAGTTTCAGACCTGAAGTCTTCTAAAAGACAAGTACGCCGGTGGGGATCCTTTTTTCTTGCTCTATCCGATGTCAGTAAAAATTAATAATTATCTTGCCTATGGAAAGCAAATACCTCAGAGATTTTCATTCTTATTCTTACTGTGTCACCTGTTTAGGCCCAAACCATGACATTCCTTGCTGTCGGTTTCTGCCCTCTTCAATGCCAGAACTATTTGTCATTGGGCTATTTTTGTCGCTAAATTCTTTCACTCTCGTTCTCCCCATTCTGAAATGGCTTCGATAAGCCATCCGACTACTGATCTTCCAAAAAAACTTAAGGATAAAGACAGAGACAGACCGCATAGGTCCAAAACTTCCGATGATGCTTCCGCTAAGCTAGTCACCAGTCCGCCAGTACTCAGTGAGGAGCTTTCGCAGCCCCTGATACCTGCTTCTATAGATTTGCAGGCCTCTACTGAGACCCATTCAGAGTCCGGTATGCCACGAGATGCTTCTTTGACTATGGAATCTGCGGATGTCCCTACCTTGGATGGGTCTGGAGCCGCTGTGCAGGCAACCGGCTTCTGAGGGTGTATTCAGGCCTTCCGATGTTCTTATTAAACCGACTACTTCGTTTCAAACCAAAAATACTGAATTTCTCAGGCCCAGAATTCATACTATACCTAGGAAACCAATGACCAAAGTGCATTCTCAGGCCCCCATGCCACAGAAACAAATGCTTAGAATGGCTGAAGACCTTATTACTTTAATTAGGGGAAGCCAGCCTTCCCCCTCTAAAAGACCAAGAACTGGTTTTCCTTCTGATTCTTCAGCTCAAGAGTCCGATGACTCTGATCCTTCTGATTACCAGGACATACCTTTATCTACCTATGAGGATTCAGATGCAGAGGATTCCATTCCCTCTGCTTCCTCACCAGAGGATTTTTATTTCGGTGAAACCCTGCACACACTCAAGAGAGCATTTCCACTGGGAGTGCCAGGACACCCACAGTCCAAAAAGAGACTCAGAATTTTTAAACTTGCCTCAGCACAGACCTCTAGCTATCCCTCCTGTTCTGGAAACTGTAGATGATGTCTTCATGGAATCCAGTCTTACCCCTGATACTTTGCCACCAGCTCCCAGGAAACCTGACGGGTACTACAGAGTACCTGACTCACTCAAATTCCTATTTAAGAATCCTACTGCAGATCCAGAGACCATTTCCCAGGGATCTAAAGGCATTAAGGCTACTACAGCCAAAGACCCTACCCCTTTGGACAGGGATTCTAGGGCTGTAGACAGATGGGGTAAGAAGGTATATACCCCTGCTACTCTTGCCATCAGGGCTTTAAATTGCCAGTTTCACGTGTTAAAGTATCGGCAACATATCATGGAACTAATTAAACAGAAAATTATGGTGATTCCTGATTGTGCAGAACATAAAGATTTACAAGAGCTAATGCATTCTGCTAACCAAGTTGCAAAACATACTTTGCAATGTGGTTTTGATGCCTTAGAAACATCTTGCAGGGCTGCTGTCACAGGGTCTGTTCTTAGAAGGCATGCTTGGCTTAAGGAACAAATCTTGCCAGACCTTGTCAAAGCAAAATTACTAGATGCTCCATTAAACCATGCATGTCTGCTTGGCACTAAAGCAGAAGTCCCCAAAAAGATGGAGGAAAAAGCTAAATCTATGCAAACTGTTAAAGGTTTCCTACAGGTACAGCCACCTAGATTCAGTAGGCATTGGCCTTCTAAAATCTGGTCCTTTCCAGTCCCTCTCAGACCTTCTCAGTCCAAACCAAGGGGCAGCAAACCACCAAGACTACAGTCTCAGAGTATGCACAGATCTAAACAATGGAGTGCTCCCACCTCAAAAACAGGGAGTAGTAAGCCACCATCCTATGGAAAAAGTTCACAATGACTTGTCCTTCATCCTTCCAAGCCTTGCACAAGTACTTGCACTCTTAGGAGGAAAATTAGCCCTGCACGCAAAAAAATGGGAGTACATTACCCAGGACAGATGGGTCTTGAACATTGTATACCAGGGATACAGATTCTACTTCCACTCACTGCCACCCCCAAGTGGATGGCCAGACCTCCCCCCAAACCAGTGGACAGAGGGCCAAAAGTAAGTACTTTCTCTTCTCAGTATCAAGGCTATTCAACCTGTCCCAGCAGAGCAAAGGGGA
This sequence comes from Protopterus annectens, assembly GCF_019279795.1. NCBI lineage: Eukaryota > Metazoa > Chordata > Ceratodontiformes > Protopteridae > Protopterus > Protopterus annectens. Next base: position 722,630,219 of record NC_056747.1, read on the forward strand.
CAAGGTTTTTACTCCAGACTGTTTCTAGTACCCAGAAAAGAAAACTCTTGGCGCCATATCCTGGATCTATCTATTCTCAAAACCTTCCTGGTTGTTCCAAGATTTAAAATGCTTACTCTCCAACAACTGCTTTCTATGGTAGCCAAGGGCTCCTGGCTAGCCACCCTAGACTTAAAAGAAGCTTATCTGCACACCCCCATAAGGGAATCTTGCAGGAAGTATCTACATTTCAGAGCAGGCTCTATGCACTGTCAGTTCTCTGCACTTCCCTTTGGCTTATCTACTGCATCCAGGGTATTCACAAAATGCCTAGCTCCAGCCATTGCATATTGCAGACAGAGAAAAATTCAAATTTACCCATACTTGGACGACTGCCTGATTCAGGCGGACAGTCAAGAATTGCTACTTCAGCACCTGACATTTGTAAAGAGACTTCTAACTTCACTGGGGTTTACCTTAAACCAAAAGAAATCACATCTGGTACCAAGCCAAAAGATTGTATTCCTGGGAGCAAGCTTGAACACAACTTCCCAGATGGCATTCCTCACTCCAGAAAAACAGATTTATTTGCCAAACTACTTCAATCTACTGGCCACCCAAACCCACCTATCTGCAAGAAAAATACTGCAAGCCCTAGGGTTCATGGCCACTTGCATTCTACTAATTCCATATGTAAGACTGCATATGAGGAAACTTTAATGGTACTTAAAAAGTCTGTGGTGTCAACATTCTCAGGACCTGGAAACTGATTCCTATCATTCCTTGCCTAAGGACAGAGTTCCTTTGGTGGGCAGAGGCCTGCTTCCACAACAAGGGACTCCCTTTCTTTCAACCCCCTACCGCACAAACCATAACAGATGCATCAGACTATGCATGGGGGGCTCACATGGCAGGAAAATGCATTCAAGGCAAATGGAGCTCAAAACAAATGCACCTGTATATCAATCAAAAAGAAATGTTAGCTGTACAGAATGCACTGACAGCCTTCAAATACTTTATTCTTTTAGGGCAACTATTGATAAAGATAGACAACACCACAGTTATGTGGTACATAAGCGGGGGGGGGGGGCATTCCTACCCACTCTGCAGTTTAGCCATGGCTCTGTGGAACACAGCCTTGAACAATCAAGTGCACCTGCAAGCTCAATTCCTGCCAGTCAAACTAAATTAAATGGCAGACCTAAGCAGAAATCTAATGGACCCACATGAGTGGAAACTGGAACCCAAATCATTCAAGCTTCTGATCCACAGGTGGGGGGCACCAGAGGTAGACCTCTTTGCTTCCCAGCAGAACTATCAATTGAGCAAATATTGCACCAGAACTCCCCACAGCCAAGTATGGAAAGTGGATGCCCTGTCCTTTACATGGGAAAACCTTTCAATCTATGCCTTTCCCCCCTCTGCCCCTCCTCTCGAAGGTTCTACTAAAGATCAGACAGGACAAGCCAAGGACAATCCTGATTGCACCAGACTGGCCACACCAGCACTAGTACCCACTTTTGCACAATCTGACAGTAGTTGCCACCCTGGCACCTGCCTCAGACCCTTTCCCTGCTGTCCCAGCAGGAGGGCCAGATTTTGCATCCTCAGCTGCACACCCTGAACCTAGCAGCCTGGCTTATCCCCTGAACACATCACCAGTATCCCACAGTAAACAGGTGCTGGATGTTATCCCTGAGGCAAGGAGGCCTAGTACTAGGAAATCCTATTCAGAAAAGTGGAAAAGATACTGTTGGAGCCAATCTCCGGGAATGGACACAACTGTGCTCAACTTACCTCAAATACTAAATTACCTAACAGAACTGCTCCACAAAGGCCTGTCCTTCTCTTCAGTTAAGATTCATGCTTTTGCTATCTCGGCTCATTACAATACTGAGCCCACCTCTCTTCTCTCACCCTCTGGTCAAATATTCCTGAGAGGAGCCTAAAATTGCCTGGGACCTTAACTTTGTACTGGAGAAGCTCACGCTTTCCTCCCTTTGAACCTGCAGCTACTGCAGAGTTAAAATTCCTCTCTTGAAAAACAGCCTTACTTCTAGCCATCACTTCAGCAAGAAGAGTGTCTGAACTGCAGGCCCTTATGGCCGTTGAACCCTTCATTGTCTTCCATGTGGACAGGGTTTCCCTCAGGACCAACCCATCATTTATGCCCAAGATGGTATCTAGTGTGGCTTTAAACCAATCCATTCATTTGCCAACCTTTTTCCCTAATCCACAGAATAAAGGAGAAAGGGTCCTGCACTCCCTGGACATACACAGGCAGCTTAGGTTCTACCTGGACAGGACTAAACCATTCAGAAAATCTGACCAGCTGCTAGTCAGCTTTGCTACAGGGGCTGAGGGCAAGGCCAATTCAAAGCAAACCATTTCTAAATGGATAGCACACTGCATCCATTTCTGTTACAAACACCGTGGAAAGCCTACCCCACAGGGGATCAGACCTCATTCCACTAGGGCTACCTCAGCCTCTACAGCATTTCTCAGGGGAGTCCCTACCAGGGACATCCTGGAAGCTGCAACCTGGAGTTCTGTACACACCTTCACCAAGCATTACCACTTGCCTATCTTTTCTAAATCCAGAGCTGGATTTTCCACAGCAAATCTTATAAGGCCTGCTAGCCAGCCCTAATGCTTCTTGACTGCCTCCACCCTTCCTCAGCTTTGGGAATCAACCCAAGTGTGATGACTGCAATAGTGAAACATGAAGAACATAGTACAGTTGTGTACACTTACCATAAATGTAGATGTTAGAGTGTATTCACTGTTGCAGTCCTGGTTACCCTCCCTCCAGCCCCCTGACTTTTCTATACTTTCTACCTATCCTTTTTTTGGCCATGTCTCATAACAATGGTATTTACTTTTTACTGGGGGTGTTCCACACCATGTAATTGCTTCCTATTTTGGGGGCTGCTGACATCTGGGGCAAGAAAAACTGATGTAATGGCATCAGCTGCATGTTTTATACCCCTGATGACCTGACATCATGAAAGAAGTGACATAATCTGATGCAGAAATCCCAAGACTCTGGTATTCGGGCTGACTGAGGGCTACCTGCAGGCAGATAACCCAAGTGTGATGACTGCAACAGTGAATTCACTTGAACATCTACATTTATGGTAAGTGTTCACAACTGTACTTTATATTATACCATTTTACCATTCACACCTCTAGTGTCAAACAAAATTCCCTATGTTCCACCCAGTCAGAGGGAAGCAGCAGCACTAGAAATAAACAAGCTACTACAAAGTCATCCAAGAGGTCCCCTCAAGCCAGAAAGAGTCTGGAACTTATTCAAGATTCTTTTTAGTGCCAAAAAAAAGACTGGACTGGAGACCAATCTTGGATCTCAACAAAGTAAATCAGTTCAGTATACAAAGTTCCAGATGGTCACAATTCAGTCCATTCTGCCTTTTATACACAAGGATGACTGGATGTGCTCAGTAGAGCTTCAGGATGTGTACTATCACATAAAATGAGCAGACAGTCCAGGAGATATCTATGCTTCCAGCTGGAAGCCAGTCATAGCCAACTCAGAACACTGCCCTTTGGTCTCGCTACAGCCCCAGGGAGTTTACCAAGTGTATGGCAGTAGTTTGATCTCACTTGAGACTGCAGGGATTCCTAGTGTTTCCATATCTGGATGACTGGCTCCTAATCGCTTCAACTAATTCAGGCTTGGGACTGCTTGCTCAAGCTGTGCTTTCTTCAGGGAATTTATGTCAATTACAACAAATCTCAACTCAAGCTCAGATTTTTGGTATTCATCAGTGCTCTTTTCAATATGGTCATTCAACTAGCTTCTCTCTCTGTTCCAGATTCAAACAATTCACTTCCAGGTCAAAAAGATCATTCAGAGCTCTTCTCTTTCAGCTCCTCTGGTACTCCAAGCATTGGGATCCATGTCAGTGGCAATCACTCTTGTACTGCTGGCAAGGTACCATATGCAGATCCTTCAATGGACACACAACTCAGTGGTCTATTCTCCAGCAACCTTTTCCAGTCAAATTAAAATAATGCAAGCTTGCAAAAATTGTCTTCTATGGTGGATCCATTCCAATCAAATACAAGAAGGCCATCACTTTGTTCTCACTCAACCCAAGGCAACAGTGGCCAAAGACACCTCTCAGATTGGGGGGAAATGTCTTGGGAGGGACCGTCCAAGGCACATGATCCCCCTAAGAGGCCAACATGCATTTCAATGTCCTGGAGATGAGCTGTCCTGCCAGCATTGCAGGCCTTCTAAGACACTCTCCCAACCAGGACTATTGTGATTCATATGGACAACATGTCATTGGTCTGGTATATCAACAAATAAGGGAGAACCAGATTTACCCTGTTTGTCATTGAGAAGCTATGCGAGTACAGCAATGGGTGATCTCATCCAATCGCTTTCTAATAGCGCATATTCTGGGGAAGACCTGCGTAATTGCAGACAAGTTAAGCAGGTCTATTCTAATGCCTGACAAGTGGTTGTCAACATGAAGGTGGCGGAGAGGAATTTCTGTTGCTGGGGCCAACCATACTGTGATCTTTTTGCATCTCCCCTCAACAAGTGCAGCAGGTTCTTTGCCTTGATCACCCCAGTGGAGAGTCCCAAAGGGGATGCTCTGCTTCACATTTGGCCCTCTGGTCTCCTTTATGCTTACCCCCAATATCCAAATTTCTACAGAAAGTATCTTGATTGAAGAACACAGTTATACTCGTTGCCACTTACTGGTCTCATCAGATCTGTTTTCCCTTTCTTTGGCCTTATCTTCTACATCCACCCTGGATTAAGGATCCCGCTCCAGACTTACTGTCTCACTCGACAAACGACTCATCTGGGCATTTCAGGCCTCAACTTGACTGCATTTTTTCACCAGTTCCATTGATTGCTAGACAGCCAAGGCTCCCCTCCACTGTATGTCACAGTATATTATCTCTCATCACACAAAGCTTCCATTAGAAAAGTTTGCAAAAGTAAGTGGGAAAAAAAGTTTTTTGGGCAACACGTAAAAATAATTTAGATCCACTTTCAGCACTGATTTCTAATGTTCTTGACTTTTTATCTACGATTTTCAGTGAAGAGGCTAGATGTTCAGCTGTCAGAGTAGAATTAGTAGCCATTTCTAACTTTCATATAGGAGTAAATGACTTCACCTTAGCTTCCTCCAAGCTTTGGAAAGTCTTTCTGAGAGGAACATATTTACTTAGACCTCCTCTAAAGGATCCTACTGCTCCTCAGAATTTAAATGTTGATGTCCTAAAACAAAGTCTTGGCCTTCGGCGGTTGAATAGGTACGTTGGAAGAACCCTCCATCCCTAAAGCAATCTGTTGTAACCTTTGATTTTCTAAGTATAGGTTTAGCGCAAGTTTTGGGCACAAACGCCTGACAAATTGGACAGGCGTTGTAGTCGTGCGACCGACCTAAACAGAAGAGACGCTGATCGTGGGCATCCTTGTGAGGAATCTGATGGCCACATATACACTTGCCCTTTCTGGATGACATGAACAGGCAATACAATAAAGAAAACAAGGCTGAAAGGTTCCCCAATGGGGTACTTATCTGATTTCTCAACTCCGACAGCAGGAACACCTAGCGTGCAACTGGCAGCTGAGAAGATGTTCTTCGTGTTTCACTGTTGCAGTCATCACATTTGGGTTATCTGCTTGCAGTAGCCCTCAGTCGGCCTGATTAACAAAGTCTTGGATCCTGCGTCGGTTGCTGTCCCTTCTTCCATGATGTCAGGTCATCAGGGGTATAAAACATGCAGCAAATGCCATTACATCAGTCTTTTTTGCCGTGTGGTGCCCGAAGCCAAAGCAGTTCGCAAGTGCTGGTTGGCCGACTCCTGAAATTTTCATTTTTGAGTTTCAAAACCAAAGTCTTCAACTAAAATCAAAGTACCCCATTGGGGAAACTTTTTCTTGCTCTAAACCGAAGTCAGTAAAAGTAAATAATTGCATTACTTGTGGAAAGCAAATACCTCATAAAGATTTTCATTCGTACTTTATTCTTTGCCTTGCCTACAATCCGTGGTGGTACAGCGGTAGCGTTGTTACCTCACAGCAAGAGGTTCTCCTGTTCGATTCTCTGCTGGAGTGCCTTCTGTGTGGAGTCTGCATGTCCTCCCTGCGGTCGAGTGGCCTCCAAAAGGCATGTGTAAGTGGGCGTACCTTCGCTGAAGGTTGGGTGTCGGGCTGGCAACTCAGCACCATAAAAATTGACTGCTAATCATTAGACCGGAGTTCCGCTGTGGTGACCCCTAACTGGGAAAAGCTGAAAAGATAAACAACTGTATTCCCTGCCTAGGCCCTGACCACGACGTACCTCGCTGTTGGTTTTGTGTCTTATTTCAACCACGAACTATCCGTCATCTGTATATTTTGGTGCTCAGTTCAATTATCCTAATATGTCTTCGGTAAGCCATCCGACTACCAACATTCCGAAAAAATGCAAAGATAAAGACAGAGACAGGCCACCTACGTCCAAAGCTTCTGACGCTGCTTCTCCTAAGCCAGTCGCCAGTTCGCCGGCACTCAGTGAGGTGCTTTTGCAGCCCCTGATACCCACTACTTCAGATTCGCAGGCCTCTACTGAGACCCATTCGGAGTCCGGTATGCCACGAGATGCTTCAACTGTGGAACCTGTGGATGTCTCTACCTTGGATGGGTCTAGAGCTGCTGTGCAGGCACCAGCTTCTGGGGGTGTATTCAGGCCTACTGACTTGCGTATTAAACTGCCATCTTCTTCTTCTTCTTCTTCTTCAAGGCCTAAAACATGAACCATGCCTAGAAAACTGATGCCCAGCCTGCATGGTCAGGCCTCTATGCCTAAAAAACAAATGATAAGAATGGCTGGAGACTTTATTACTTTAATCTGGGGAAGCCAGCCTTTCCCTCTCTAAGAGACCCAGGACTGAGTTTGCTTATGATACTTCTGACCAGGATTCTGAATTTTCTGTTTCCTCTGATGACCAGAATTTACCCTTCTCTACTTATGAGGATTCTGATGCTGAGGACTTTATTCCCTCTGCTTTCCCCCCCAGAGGATTTCTCTTTTGGTGAAACCTTGCATACACTCAGGGAGCATTTTCGTTGGGAAAGTCAGGATTCTCTGATTCTAAAAAGAGGCTTAGGGATTTCTTACTCCTGCCCCAGCACAGGCCTTTAGCCATACCTCCTGTACTAGACATTGTTGATGATGCCTTTTCGGAATTTAACTTGGCCCCTGACTCTTTACCTCCTGCTCCCAGAAAGCCTGATAGATATTACAGGGTCCCTGACTCTCACAAGTTCCTTTTTAAAAATCCTACTGCAGATCCTGAGACCATTTCACAGGAACCCAAAGGCATTAAAGCTACTACTGCCAAAAATCCAACCCCCTCTGATAGAGACTCCAGGGCGCTGGATAGATGGGGTAAGAAGGTATACACTTCTGCAACTTTGGCCATTAGGGCCTTAAACTGCCAGTTTCATATGTTAAAAGTATCAGCAGCATATTATTGGATTGCTTAAACAGAAAATTATGTTGATTCCTGATTGTGCTGAAAATAAAGATTTACAGGATTTACTGCATTCTGCTGAACAAGTTGGAAAACATCAACCGGATGTAAAATATAAATTTATTAGAACCAACGAACAGGCTTTAAAAGTAACAATCAAATAACTTCAACTACACAAACGATCAAGAATAAGCGCTTTCGTTTAAAGGGTTTTAAACTTCATCAGACAATCAATTAAATTACATCACTTCCTTTTATAAACTTCTCTTTTTTCAAAAAGTCCCGCTCACATGACTCATAACAAGCATGCCCAGTAATATAAAAATGACTGTTTGAAAATATTTTGACTTTCCTCATGTATATATAGTTACGAATTCCTATATTGCATAAATACTATAATATATACTTTATATGAGAATTTGCCAATATATGGAAGAACTGATAACAAGAACATGTGCACAGACAGCTTAGATTCTACTTGGACAGGACTAAACCTCAGAGGAAATCTGAACAACTGCTGGTGGCATTTGCTGCAGGGGCAGAGGGAAGGCTATTTCAAAGCAAACCATTTCCAAATGGATAGGCCGTTGTATTCATTTCTGTTACAAGCACCATGGAAAACCTATCCCACAGGGGATCAGACCCCACTCAACCAGGGCTGCATCTACCTCTACAGCATTTCTCAGAGGTGTCCCTACCAGGGACATCCTAGAAGCTGCTACCTGGAGTTCTGTACATACTTTTTCACCAAGCATTACCATCTGCCAATTTTTTCTAAATCCAGAGCTGGCTTTGCCACTGCAGTCTTGCAGGGTCTTTTAGCCAGTCCTAATGCTATCTAAATTCCTCCTCCCATCCTTAGCTTTGGGAATCTACCCAAATGTGATGACTGCAACAGTGAAACACGAAGAACATAGTACAGTTGTGTACACTTGCCGTAAATGTAGATGTTCGAGTGCATTCACTGTTGCAGTCCTGGTTACCCTCACTCCAGCCCCCTTACTTCTTTTGGCTATACATCTACTCTCCTTTACTATGCTCAAAAGCTTTTTGGTGTATTTACTTTTTTGTTGAAGGTATAACCTTGTATATTTATAGATTTAATTGCTTCCCATTAGAGGGGCACTTGACGTCTGGGGCAAGAAAAACTGATGTAATGGTGTCGGCTGCATGTTTTATACCCCTGATGACCTGATGTCATGGAAAAAGAGACAGCAACCAAAGCAGGACCCAAGACTTTGTTAATCAGGCCGAATGAGGGCTACTGCAAGCAGATAACCCAAATGTGATGACTGCAACAGTGAATGCACTCTAACATCTACATTTATGGTAAGTGTACACAACTGTACTTTCTGAGGGCTGGTGCGTGCAGATGTCACTTTTATGACTGAAGTTTCTTCAGCCACATCAGACATCCCACGCACCATGTAGGGATTGAAAACTTTTGCATACTGGCCGGATGTACGTGAATCATGAGGAGTAAACCTTATATGTGGAAAACTGCAACATGGAAGAGAAGGACATCTATGGTTATGGTAAGATTTTACACAAATTTTCTTTCTTCAGGCCTTAACCCCCTTAACCCCCCCCCCTTTAACCATCAGATAAGTGTGATCTAAGATTTTTGACCTGGAAGACTATTGTCTTAGTTTCTATTACTTCTGTCAGAAGAGTGTCTGAACTTCAGTCTCTTATCTTCAAAACCTCCTTATTTAATTTTTCTCAAGTATAGAGTATTTATGTGGATCAGTCCTTCCTTTCTGCCTAAGTTGGTGTCAAAATCTAATATTAATAAGCTTATCAATATTCCAATCTTCTTTCCAAATTTTTCAAAGGATAATATATGTTATACCTATTGGATGTTCACAGGCAGTTATGTATTTACCTTCACAGAACCAAAGAATTGAGGAAATCTGAACAAGTGTTTGTTTCATTTTCTGAACCAGAATTAGACAAACCAGCTTCTTCTAAAGTGCCTTTAGCCAAATGATGACTAATTTTAGTACCTTTATGAAAAAGTCTGTTTGCCTTTACCAAAAGCCTGTTCCACCAGGTCTATGGCAACTTTTGGCCAGCTTTTTTGCTAGAATTTCCTTGGATGATATTTGTGCAGCTGCACCTTAGGTTAATCCTCGTACCTTTATTGCTCATTACAAATTGAATCTGGTCTCTAAGGAAAGGGCAGCATTTGGCTCATCTGTGTTCAGGAATATCCTTCCTTAGAGTCCTTCTGGGATTTCGGTAGCTGGGGACTCTGTCTCAACAGTTGAGTGATGAAAATGACAGCATCAGATAAAGTTATGTACTCACCATAGTGTTCCATCTGTGTTGTCTATTTTAATTCCTAAGCAAAGCAAAAAAGTTGAGTACTATACCAAAGTCCAGCCTACGATTCCAAAATCAAATATGCACCAAAAAACGTGGCAAGGACACTGCTATTCCTTAAAATCTTTATTGCACATAAACACAAGATGAGCGCTTTCGGGACTTCTCCCTTCATCAGATAAAATTACAATAAAACAACCCCTTCTTTTAAACTAGTGCATATCCAATAGGATTCAGTAAAAAGCCCGCCTTTTTTGAAGGGTGGGCTTAACAGGTATCACATCATTTAAACCTGGTGTACGATTGGCCATAAGCTCAATGATCCATCTGGATTCTGCTAATTCTGTCAAATGCTTCACATCACCCCCTCTAGTGGTAAGCCTTATGTTTACTATAGCCCTGAAAGTGAATTTGTGTGTTGCATTATCCATCACATGTCTGCTCAAAGCATTATGCACATCCCCATTCCTAATGCTAGATAGGTGCTGTAATATCCTAGTCTTTAACATCTGGTTAGTTTTCCCTACATAAAAACTAGGGCAATGGCTACACTCAGCTAAATATACTATATCCGTTGTTCGACAGGTAGCCCTCCCTTTTAACACAAATTGCCTATGTGTGACAGGATGCTCAAAGTTAGTCTTCTTATTAATGTGGCCACAAGCTTTGCACTTCCCACACGGGAATGTGCCCGTCGTTATTGTTGCCACTGTATTTTGACAACTTAGCCTTTCTTTGCATAACAAATCCTTCAGATTCTTGTTTCTTCTATATCTGAAGTTAGGTCTACTTCCTACTATATCACTCAGCCCTTCATCACTAGTCAGAATGTTCCAGTTATTCTGTACAACATTACAGATATCACCTATGTTGCTACTGTAGGTAAACATTAACTGGGGACTCCTTACAACTGTGGGTCTTTTATTTTTTCTATCAGGGCTGGAGTGTCTAAGCCAAGGTTTATATTTGCTTTCCCTAAAGCCTTTGCTGGTGTTTATCAGCTTATCCACTTTATCTTCCCGATAACCCCTCTGTTGTAAACAGCCCTTAAGTGTAGCTAGTTCTTTATCATAATCACCATTATCCAAACATATCCTGGAGATCCTACTAAGCCTGCCCCTGTACAATATTCGAATATGTATAACGTGGATGCATGCTATCATATGACAGTATCGTGTTCTTCCAACATTCTTTCTTGTATAGTTTTGATGTGAAACCATCTACACTCTGTGCTAAGTTTACATCCAAAAAATCTATAGAGTCAAAGGAGGCTTTTAAAGTGAACCTAAAGAATGTTGTGGTCGAATGTAAAAAACTCACAAATTTCTGTAACATGTTCAAATTTCCATTCCATAATATAAAGACGTCGTCCACAAAATGCACATACATCTTTATATATCCCTTCCATGCATCATTACTCAATATGTGGTTTTTCTCCCATTGGGCAAGGACTAGATTAGCATAAGTGTTGGCACAAGGGGTGCCCATGGCTACCCCTGTGCCTGTCTATATAGACTCTGCTCCTATGAAAATATTGTTCTCCAATACCAATAGCAGAAGTTCCTTTATTAGGCTGATCTTGACCTCAGCAACTCCTAGGTCATTCAAGAGGGTACTTAACATATCCCCTCCATATTAATTGTTAATGACTGTGAATAAGTTGTTTATATCTAGGGTGGCCATCAATAACTTATCCTTCTTATCCATATCATCTACCCTACCCAACTTCATCAAGAAGTCACCTGTGTCCAATAAAATATTCTCAATCTTTTCAACATAGGGTTTTAATTGATGTTCCAACCATATAGAGATATTCTCAGTCACCCACCCCTCCCTGAAACTATGGGTCTCAGGGTGGGTTAACCAGGACTTATGAATCTTAGGGAGTGCCTTGAAGACAGGTGACTGCTTTTTCTAACCAAAGAAAGTCAAAAGTATCATCAGTAATTCTCATCTCAAACTTCAACCTTTGCAGGGCATGATGTACCCTATCTATGGCTTGTCTCACACCCAATGGATTAATCTGGGTATATGTGCTTTCGTCTTGGAGTAGTTCTCTCAATCTACTATTATACCAGGTTGTATCTAGCACAACAACCGCCCCACCCTTATCCGCCGGTTTTATTGTTAAATCTGTATTATTACATAAACTCTGCAATGCTGTCCTCTGTGTTTGAGTAAGATTGTAAAATCTGCTGGTATCTCCTTCAATGAAGTATCTTATCAAATCTTGCTCACATCCCTTAATGAACATTATCCCCATACATCATTTTCAGAGCTACATTGCGACAGAAAAGCATGATATCCATTATTATTTCATTATATACACTGCTATTGCTGGGCACAAAGGTAAGCCCTTTGTTAAGTACCGCTAACTCATCATTATTTAAAACATATGTAGATAAATTAAAAACAATACCAAAGTCCACATTATTTGTGCCCAGCAATAGCAGTGTATATAATGAAATAATAATGGATATCATGCTTTTCTGTCGCAATGTAGCTCTGAAAATGATGTATGGGGATAATGATAGAGGTAATTTGACCTTAAAGAAACCGAGTAGTTTTGTACCACCACTTACACCCACCCTGAATTTGTTCATTAAGGGATGTGAGCAAGATTTGATAAGATACTTCATTGAAGGAGATACCAGCAGATTTTACAATCTTACTCAAACACAGAGGACAGCATTGCAGAGTTTATGTAATAATACAGATTTAACAATAAAACCGGCGGATAAGGGTGGGCGGTTGTTGTGCTAGATACAACCTGGTATAATAGTAGATTGAGAGAACTACTCCAAGACGAAAGCACATATACCCAGATTAATCCATTGGGTGTGAGACAAGCCATAGATAGGGTACATCATGCCCTGCAAAGGTTGAAGTTTGAGATGAGAATTACTGATGATACTTTTGACTTTCTTTGGTTAGAAAAAGCAGTCACGCCTGTCTTCAAGGCACTCCCTAAGATTCATAAGCCCCTGGTTAACCCACCCCTGAGACCCATAGTTTCAGGGAGGGGGTGGGTGACTGAGAATATCTCTATATGGTTGGAACATCAATTAAAACCCTATGTTGAAAAGATTGAGAGTATTTTATTGGATACAGGTGACTTCTTGATGAAGTTGGGTAGGGTAGATGATATGGATAAGAAGGATAAGTTATTGATGGCCACCCTAGATATAAACAACTTATTCACAGTCATTAACAATGAATATGGAGTGGATATGTTAAGTACCCTCTTGAATGACCTAGGAGTTGCTGAGGTCAAGATCAGCCTAATAAAGGAACTTCTGCTATTGGTATTGGAGAACAATATTTTCATAGGAGCAGAGTCTATATATAGACAGGCACAGGGGGTAGCCATGGGCACCCCTTGTGCCAACACTTATGCTAATCTAGTCCTTGCCCAATGGGAGAAAAACCACATATTGAGTAATGATGCATGGAAGGGATATATAAAGATGTATGTGCTTTGTGGATCTATGTCTTTATATTATGGAATGGAAATTTGAACATGTTACAGAAATTTGTGAGTTTTTACATTCACCACAACATTCTTTAGGTTCACTTTAAAAGCCTCCTTTGACTCTATAGATTTTTTGGATGTAAACTTAGCACAGAGTGTAGATGGTTTCACATCAAAACTATACAAGAAAGAATGTTGGAAGAACACGATACTGTCATATGATAGCATGCATCCACGTTATACATATTCGAATATTGTACAGGAGCAGGCGAGTAGGATCTCCAGGATATGTTTGGATAATGGTGATTATGATAAAGAACTAGCTACACTTAAGGGCTGTTTACAACAGAGGGGTTATCTGGAAGATAAAGTGGATAAGCTGATAAACACCAGCAAAGGCTTTAGGGAAAGCAAATATAAACCTTGGCTTAGACGCACTCCAGCCCTGATAGACAAAAATAAAAGACCCACAGTTGTAAGGAGTCCCCAGTTAATGTTTACCTACAGTAGCAACATAGGTGATATCTGTAATGTTGTACAGAATAACTGGAACATTCTGACTAGTGATGAAGGGCTGAGTGATATAGTAGGATGTAGACCTAACTTCAGATATAGAAGAAACAAGAATCTGAAGGATTTGTTATGCAAAGAAAGTCTAAGTTGTCAAAATACAGTGGCAACAATAACGACCTGCACATTCCCGTGTGGGAGGTGCAAAGCTTGTGGCCACATTAATAAGAAGACTAACTTTGAGCATCCTGTCACACATAGGCAATTTGTGTTAAAAGGGAGGGCTACCTGTCGAACAACGGATATAGTATATTTAGCTGAGTGTAGCCATTGCCCTAGTTTTTATGTAGGGAAAACTAACCAGATGTTAAAGACTAGGATATTACAGCACCTATCTAGCATTAGGAATGGGGATGTGCATAATGCTTTGAGCAGACATGTGATGGATAATGCAACACACAAATTCACTTTCAGGGCTATAGTAAACATAAGGCTTACCACTAGAGGGGGTGATGTGAAGCATTTGACAGAATTAGCAGAATCCAGATGGATCATTGAGCTTATGGCCAATCGTACACCAGGTTTAAATGATGTGATACCTGTTAAGCCCACCCTTCAAAAAAGGCGGGCTTTTTACTGAATCCTATTGGATATGCACTAGTTTAAAAGAAGGGGTTGTTTTATTGTAATTTTATCTGATAAAGGGAGAAGTCCCGAAAGCGCTCATCTTGTGTTTATGTGCAATAAAGATTTTAAGGAATAGCAGTGTCCTTGCCACTATTTTAATTCCTCCTCAACGTCTCTCCACCAAACCCCCTCCTTTGCTTTACTCATGGAAAGATAGAAGGAAATTGGAGGAACTGTTTTTCCTTTGTTTGAACCCATGATTCTGTTATTTCCCGATTCTCCACTAATCTGTCAGTCTACGGGCGGCAAACTAGATCTGAAGTATATAAGGTGACTGTGGCATTATGGGTAATGGGAAGAGTTTGAGAGTTTGTGTTCTTCAGTCTAGAAGAAGCAGACAAGTTGGATCAGAGGATCAGATCTGAACCAAGCAGTTGAGGTGATGATGTGAGGTAGTGCCAGCTATGCCAGAAGAAGTAAGGCAGTGGATGTGTAATGTGTACCAGCATAGCTAGCTGGAGTTTTGTAAAGAATTATATGTCATTTGTATAGCAAACTGATTTGTACAGGTGTTTGTGCTGAAAATGTATTTGTAAAGTTGCTTCTGTTAAAAAGATGTACCATCAGTGGGTCCTGCCGGACAGAAAATAAATACACCATATGTCAGACTATATTGTAACTGCTGAAATTAATACATTGTAACCGAGGTTACTGAAAGAGAAGACGTTAGTTTCAGTCTCGCTAAAACAGTCTGAAATTAAATTACCTGGTTTAGGCCATAAAGATTGTATCCCACAGATGTTCATTGTGCATACAGCTGCAGTCATTACAGATGGGTTATCCTGCCGTCAGGCGGGTCCTCGGTCGGCCGAATTCCAAAGTCTAGGTCCGACGTCAGTTGTCGTCGCTTCTTCCCTGATGTCAGTGCGGCAGGGGTATAAAAGAGGCAGCCAACGCCATTTTCTTCAGTCTTTCTTGCCGCGTGGTGCCCGAAGCAGAAGCAGTTCGCAAGTGCCAGTCGGCCAGCTCCTGAGATTTACGAAAGTATTTCAGCCGAAGTCTTCTTTAAAGCTAAGTACCCCATTGGGGAAACTTTTCTTGCCTTAGACCAATGTCAGACAAAGTTAATAATTGCATTTCTTGTGGGAAGCAAATACCACATAAGGATTTTCACTCTTTCTGTATACCTTGCTTAGGGCCAGACCACGACATCTCGGCCTGCCGTTTTTGTGCTAGGTTCAACAAGCGCACTATTAAGTGCTGGGCGGAGTTTGCCCTTCATTATTTTGGCAAAAAATTTAATTATATCATGTCGTCGGATACACTGACGCCAGTTTTAAGCAAAAGACGCAAAGACAAGGACCGACATCCGAGGTCTGCACCGAGTACTGAGACCACGCTTAGGCTGACTTCCGGTTCTCAGCGAGGCACCTACGCAGCCCCTGACTACCGATGAACCTATTTTACCGGTGACTTCAGTACCCGAGGTCGCAGGCTCCTCTGTCTCCATTCTCGCTGCAGATACCGACGCCACTCTTGGCGGGGAAACTGAAAATTTAGTGAGGCCTACCTTTTCTGAAGGCGTCTTCAGGCCTACCACCTTCTCTATTAAATCCCTCACTAAATCTAAAGCTGCCATGAAAACTAAAAAACAGGGTCCTCAGACCTCCTCTCAAGGCCCCATGCCTAAAAAACAGATGCTTATTTGATAACTCTCATCAGGTGTTCTCAATCCCCCTCTGACAAAAGACCCAGACTGGAGGAAGACGACCCTTCCTCAGACCAGGTTTCTATTACCTCAGACCATTCTGAGGACCAGGATTATGCCTATTCACCTTTTGAAGACTCTGATACTGAGGAGTCTATTCCCTCGGTCTCCCCCCTGAGGACTACTCTTTTGGGGAAACCCTGCATATATTGAGGGAGCACTTCCACTGGGAAGGCCAAGATTACTCGGATTCCAAGAAAAGGCTCAGGGAATTTTTACTGCTCCCCCAGCATAGGCCCCTGGCTATCCCTCCTGTTTTAGATGTTTTGGATGATGTGTACGCAGAAGCCAGTCTTAATCCAGATTCTTTACCTCCAGCCCCTGTTAAACCAGACGGGTATTACCGGGTTCCTGATTCTCACCAGTTCCTTTATAAAAGCCATACTGCTGACCCAGAAACAATTTCACAGGGTCCCAAGGGAATAAAGGCCTCTACTGCTAAAAACCCTTTACCTTCAGAGAGAGATTCCAGAGCATTAGAATGGTGGGGGAAAAAGGTGTATACATCTGCCACTTTAACCATGAGGGCATTAAACTGTCAATTTCATATGTTAAAGTACCAACAGTTTTTGTTATCTCAGTTGAAAAGCAAAATGACACAAACAAAACAACCAGATTTGAAAGAGTTGCAGGATTTGTTGCATGGAGCAGAGCAAGTGGGTAAACATACCTTGCAGTGTGGTTTTGATGCTTTAGAGGCCTCATGTAGAGCTGCTGTCACAGGGTCTGTCATACGTAGGCATGCTTTGCTCAAAGAGCAAACCTTACCAGATCATGTCAAAGCAAAGTTATTAGATGCACCACTTCAAAAAGATGTATTGTTTGGTGTTAAAGCTGAGGAGGTACTAAAGAAAACGGAGGAAAAAGCGAAATCTATGCAAACAGTGAAAGATTTCTTGCAGGTGCAACCTCCACGCTTCAGCAGAAACTGGCCTTCAAAAAATTGGTCCTTTCCAGCCACGGACAGACCTCAAAGGGGCAGATACAGATGCCCAAGGGGTAGAGGACAACCTCAAGGATCTTACAGAGCTAGACAGTGGCAAGCACCAACCCCGAGAGGTGGGAGAAGGTAGATCACAGTCATTTAGAAAACAGACACAATGACTTCCCCCTATGCCTGCCAAACAAAGCTATAATGGCAGCACCTTTGGGTGGAAAACTGGCATTATTTTCAAAAAACTGGCACATTGTTACAAAAGACAAATGGATTCTGGACATTATAGACAGAGGCTACAGGTTCCACTTTCACACCCTTCCAAAAATGAGAGGCTTGCCAAATCTGCCACAAAATCAATGGGCAGAGGCACAAAGACAAATTTCCGCTCTCATGGATATGAAAGCAATTCAAGAGGTACCTGCAAAAGAACAAGGTCAAGGTTTTTATTCCAGACTATTTCTGGTACCAAAGAAGGACAAAGATTGGAGACCCATCTTAGACCTATCCATCCTAAACACATATCTACAGGTGCCAAAATTCAAGATGCTCACATTACAGCAGCTTCTTCCCATGCTGGGCAAGGAGTCTTGGCTGGTAACATTGGACCTCAAGGAGGCATACCTGCATGTCCCTATCAGACAAGATTGCAGAAGATACCTCAGATTTCTTGCAGGTTCATCCCATTACCAATTCTCTGCATTGCCCTTTGGCTTATCTACTGCGCCCAGAGTGTTTACGAAATGCCTGGCATCAGTAATTGCCTTCTGCAGACAACAAGGAATACAAATCTACCCATATCTGGACGACTGCCTGATCCAAGCGGACAGCAAGGACATTCTATTGCAGCATCTGGCGTTTGTAATAAAGCTGTTAAACTACCTGGGATACACAGTGAACAAAAAGAAATCAAAACTAATACCTTCTCAACAGATAATTTTCCTGGGTGCCAGCTTAAATACAACCACCCAGATGGCCTACCTCACGCCAGACAAACAAGGGCAACTGTCTCAATACTTCAACAAAATGGCAACTTTCACCAGACTAACTGCAAGGAAAGTCCTGCAGGCTTTGGGATTCATGGCATCTTGCATCCTACTAATACCATGTGCAAAGCTGCATATGAGGAAACTACAATGGTATTTAAAAAACTTATGGTCTCAACACAGCCACAGCTTGGAAACAATTATACCACTCATTCCATGCCTTCAAAAGGAATTTTTGTGGTGGGCTCAAGCATGCCAAAGAAACACAGGTCTCCCTTTCTGTTTACATCAAGCAACTCAAATCATCACAACGGACGCCTCAGACTATGCCTGGGGAGCACACATGGCAGATCAGTGCATTCAGGGAAAATGGTCCCAAAAAGAGAAGCACCTACACATCAACCAAAAGGAGATGCTAGCCGTGCAAAATGCTCTTATGACCTTCAAAGACCTACTCCATCCAGGCCAGCTATTGATAAGGACAGACAACACCACAGTCATGTGGTACATAAACAAACAGGGGGGAACTCATTCATACCCCCTGTGCAGGCAAGCCATGACCCTGTGGAACACAGCACTGGAATTACAAATTCAACTACAGGCACAATTCCTGCCAGGGAAGGAAAACACACTGGCAGACAACTTAAGCAGAAATATGACAGACCCACACGAATGGAAGTTGCATCCTCAAGTCTTCTCAAAGATAACTCAGGCATGGGGACAGCCAGACATAGATCTATTTGCTACCCACAGAAATTACCAGTTGGAAAAATTCTGTTCAAGGACCTATCATCCACAGGCCTGGAAAGTGGATGCACTCTCTTTCAATTGGACAGCATTGACAGTGTATGCCTTCCTGCCTCTTCCTGTACTGACCAAAGTTCTATTAAAAGCCAGAGAAGAGAGACCGCAAATGATTCTCATTGCTCTAGACTGGCCACGACAGCACTGGTATCCTCTCCTAAAGAGCCTGACACACTCACCACCATGGATCCTACCTCTAGTTCCTCTTCTCTTGTCCCAGCACAACTACAAAACCCTTCACAGCCAGCTCAAAACCCTGAATCTAGCTGCATGGAGAATACCTTAATTTCCCAACAGACTCTCCTCTCCAAGGAGGTGCAGGATGTCATCTTGGAGGCCAGAAGACCCTCTACTAGAAAAGCCTACTCTGCCAAATGGAAATGATTTTGTTTCTGGAATCAAGAAAAGGGCCAGAATCCTTGGGTAATAAATATACCTCAAATTTTACAATACCTAGCTGAGATGTTAAACAGTGGCCTTTCTTTCTCCTCCATTAAGATCCACACTTCAGCCATTTCTGCACAATACAATACAGATCCTCCTTTATTCTCACATCCTCTATTAAGGCAGTTCCTCAGAGGGGCAAAAAATATAAAACCCCCATGGAAACCACCAGTCCCAGTTTGGGGCCTCAACTTCGTATTGGAAAAGCTGACCCTGCCTCCCTTTGAGCCGGCTTCTTCAACAGACCTACAATACTTGTCGTGGAAAACAGCCTTCCTTCTGGCTATTACCTCAGCACGCAGGGTTTTGGAGCTACAGGCCCTCATGGCTGTGCAACCATTCATCATTTTCCATCAGGACAGAGTTTCCTTACAAACCAACCCTACCTTCTTGCCAAAGGTAGTATCCAGTGTAGCTTTGAATCAGACTATTCATTTACCTACCTTTTATCCAAATCCACAAAACAAAGGGGAGAGACTACTACATTCCTTGGACATTCACAGACAACTTTGTTATTACCTGGACAGAACAAAGTCATTCAGGAAATCTGAGCAGCTCTTTGTGTCCTATGCTACAGGTACTCAGGGAAAGGCTATTTCCAAACAGACAATTTCAAAATGGATAACCCACTGCATACACTTTTGTTATTCATTTCATGGAAAATCTGTGCCTGTATACATCAGATCCCGCTCCACCAGGGCTACAGCTACCTCTGCAGCTTTCCTCAGGGGGGTCCCTACCAAGGACATTTTGGAAGCAGCTACTTGGAGTTCAGTGCACACTTTCTCCAAGCACTACCACCTTCCACTATACTAAAAATCTAGAGCGGGCTTTGCCACAGCAATCCTGCAGGGCATCCTAGTCCCTCCTAGTTCCACTTAGTGCCTACCACCCTTACTTAGCTTTGGGATTCTACCCATCTGTAATGACTGCAGCTGTATGCACGATGAACATAGTACAGTTTTGTACCTACCATAAATGTAGATGTTCGAGTGCTCATACAGCTGCAGTCCAGGTTACCCTCCCTCCATCCCCTCTTAGGACAGGCCTTATGACAAACACCTTTATCATATAACCTTTTTGGGGTATTCTTTTATGGTGTATTTGCTTGCAACTACTGTTTTTTGATTTATCAGCATTGCATGTTTGCATAATATTATGTTTTGCCTTCCTTCTGGGGGCACCTGACATCTGGGGCAAGAAAAACCTGAAGAAAATGGCGTCGGCTGCCTCTTTTATACCCCTGCCACACTGACATCAGGGAAGAAGCGACGACAACCAATGCCAGACCTAGACTTTGGAATTCGGCCGACCGAGGACCCGCCTGACGGCAGGATAACCCATCTGTAATGACTGCAGCTGTATGAGCACTCGAACATCTACATTTATGGTAGGTACAAAACTGTACTTTCTGACTGCAGCCAGAGATGAAATGTCTGTGAGAAGCCTGGCTTAGTAGCTCTGTAGAAAGTGTGGAAGTGTTAAAATTGTTTTACAGCTGTCAGATGCTGTAACACATCTTAGCAAAGTTCTGTGTGTACATTGTGACATGCGCAAGATTCTGGTTCATCTTCTAGTAAAGGGGATAATGTGGGAACCAGAATCAGGTGACCAGACATGTCATTCTATAGCCAGCACTGAAATTATTTTAGATATTAGTGAAAAATATGATAAACACTCGGCACTCTGTTATTAGAACTGACAAGACCACTAACTTACATCAGCTTGTCTTGCTGTAGTAAGTAACTTAACTAGGGAACAGTAATTCTTTAATCAGTCAGGAAAATATAGTGAGATTATTTAGGTATTGTCTTTCTGTATCTGTGTGAATCTCTCCATCTGTATCATTTTTATTTCCTGTGATTGAAACTCTGGTGTTTATTGTAAATAGATATTCAGTATTTTCATGTTTTTATTATTAAATATATTTAAACTTTTATTGTGGCTGGTCTTTTAGAGAATATTTTAAACTTTAAGAGTACTTGTATTCATTTGGTGACACTGTAGTAGCCCCTGAAACGTCTTGCTGTTTGGTCATTACCATTGGTCGTCTTCTTTCGGCTTTTCCCAGTTAGGGGTTGCCACAGCAGATCACCTGTCCGCTCATGATTGGCAGTGGAGATTTACGGTGTCAAGTTGCCATCCCGGTGCCCAACCTTCCACAGAAGGCACACACATGCACGCCTAGGGCCAATTTGAGTGTCCAATCCACCTACAGCATGTCTTTGGGATGTGGGAGGAAACCGGAGCACCCGGCGGAAACCCACACAGCTGCAGTGAGGACATGCAGACTCCACACAGAAGGCACTCCAGCCAAGGATCGAACCGGAGAACCTCTTGCTGTGAGGCGACAACACTAACTGTTGCACCACCCCAGTCATCATTACCATTGGTATTAGTATTAATTTCACTCAGTATAATTGGATACCCTGTTAAGAGCCTTAGAATAGCTGGCTGGTGGCAGTGGAGTTATCTTGTAGCCTGGGCATGGCTGGTAAATCTGTGCCAGCCTTTCCCAGGTGTGTGTGTGTGTGTGTGTAAATCAAATCTGTGTGTGTGTTTTTCAGTTTCTTGGAACATGGACACAGCACATTGCAGAGAAAGGTGAGGTCTTATTTGCGGCCTGGAGGAGAAAGTCCAGCCCCAGGACTGGGTGTGCTCCCTGTGTGCTCTTAAGGGAAGTTATGCTTGGTGCAGAGAGCTGCATCTGAAAATACTGTATGCATCTAGTTTTGTTTCAAGTGAACGTCCCTCTCTAGTGTCAGTTGTGAGGATTGAGGATCCTTTATTAATGGCCCAGAGGAGGGACATCACAGCACAGATGGAACATTGTGGTGAGTGCATAACTTTTTCTTTCTTTTTCAAGGGCCTTAAAGTGGATCACTTTATCTAACACTTTAGTCCTGTAATTTGTGAAAACTTAGACCTTATTATTAACATCGTTGCTTGTGTAAAACTGAAACCAGTCAATTTCTACTGATCTTTTCACACATTAAACTTCAGTTTGCAGACTTAGATCTTACCTTCCTTAAGTTTCACAATTTTACTTACTTTCATGGCCAAGCAAACTGAAAAATTGTTGCTAATCTCAAAATTAACTTCACAGTTCTGAACAAGGTCAGTTTTATTTATGTTCTTCGTGTTTCACTGTTGCAGTCATTACATTAGGGTAATCCTGCTGGCAGGTTGCCCTCAGTTGGCCTGAATTCCAAAGTCTTGGGTCCTGCATCGACTGCTGTCGCCCCTTCCCTGACGTCAGGTTGTCAGGGGTATAAAAGAAGCAGCCAACATCATTTTCTTTAGTCTTTCTTGCCGCGCGTTGCCCAAAGCAGAAGCAGTTAAGTGCCGGTCGGCCGACTCCTGAGATTTTCGTGTTCGAGTTTCAGATCCGAAGTTTTCAGTAAAGCCAAGTACCCCGTCAGGGAAACTTTCTTCTTGCTCCAGTCCGATGTCAGAAAAAGTTAATAATTGTATTTCTTGTGGGAAGCAAATACCTCTTAAGGATTTTCATTCTTACTGTATTCCTTGCCTAGGCCCTGATCACAATGTTTCTGGTTGTCGGTATTGTGCTAGATTCAACCAACGCACTATTAAGCGTTAGTATGATTTTGCTTTAAACTATTTTGGACGCTGGTTTAATTATCCAGAAATGTCATCGGATAGCCATCCGACTACCGGAGTTCACAAAAAATGCAAAGAAAAGGAAAGAGAGAGACAACTGAGGCCCAAAACCGACGACGAAGCTTCTCCTAAGCCAGTCGCCGGTTCGCCGGTCCTCAGTGAGGCGCTTTCGCAGCCCCTGATGCCTGCTACTTTAGAGTCGCAGGCCGCCACTGACTCCCACGTGGAGTCAGCCATGCCACTGGAAACTCAGGGTATTGAAGCCTTGGATATTATCCCTTCAGATGGGTCTGGAGCCGCTGAGCAGGCACTGGCTTCTGAGGGTGTATTTAGACCTAACCATCTTTACATCAAACTGACTTCAGCTTCAAAGGCAAAGACTAAAGCACCTTCCAAAGCAAAGAAACAAACTCAAGAGCCACGTGGTCAGGCCTCTATACCCAAAAAACAGATGCTCAAAATGGCCAAAGACTTGATTACTTTGATCAGGGGTTCCCATCCCCCTCCTGATAAGAGACCTAGGCAAGAGACTGACTATGAATCTTCAAATCAGGTTTCTATTTTTTCTAATTCCTCTTTTGATCAGGAATATTCTCTTCCCCCTATGAGGATTCTGATGCTGAAGAATCTATACCTTTAGCTTCTCCTCCAGAGGACTATTCTTTTGGGGAAACCTTACATACCTTGTGGGGGTATTTCCACTGGGAGAGCCAAGATTTTTCAGAGTCTAAAAAGAGGCTCAGGGATTTCCCTTTACTACCTCAACACAAGCCACTGACCATCCCACCTGTGTTAGACATTGTAGATGTGTTTTCGGAGTCTAGTCTTACCCCTTACCTCCAGCTCCTGTAAAGCCTGACAGATATTACAGGGTTCCTGACTCTCATAAATTCCTTTTTAAAAACCCTGCTGCAGACCCAGAAGCTATTTGTCAGGGTCCCAAAGGAGTTAAGGCTTCCTCTGCAAAAAACCCTACCCCCACTGACAGAGATTCTAGGGCACTGGATAGATGGGGAAAAAAGGTTTAGACATCTGCTACATTGGCTATAAGGGCCTTAAACTGTCAGTTTCATATGCTCAAATATCAGCAACATGTCATGGCATTGCTTAAACAGAAAATGTTGTTAAACTCTGAATGTGCAGAAAACAAGGAAATGCAGGATTTACTGCATGCAGTTGAACAAGTTGGAAAGCATACTTTGCAATGTGGTTTTGATTTTTTAGAGGCCTCCTGCAGGGCCGCAGTTACATGTTCTGTAATTAGGAGGCATGCTTGGTTAAAGGAACAAAATCTGCCTGATCATGTTAAAGTTAAATTATTAGATGCACCTTTACAGCATGATACTTTGGTGTTAAGGCAGAAGAGGTGTTAAAGAAAATGGAGGACAAAGCTATATCTATGCAAATGGTCAAATATTTTTTTACAAGTACAGCCACCTAGGTTTAGTAGACACTGGCCAACAAGGAATTGGTCCTTTCCTGTGTCAGACAGACCTCAAAGGGGCAGATCCGGACACCCTACAGGCAGATCCCAGGTGCATGGTACTTACTACTCAAAGCAATGTGGGGCTTCTACCTCCAAAGTTGGAGAAGACAAATCACAACCATACAGAAAACAGTCCCAATGACTCCCCCCTGCCTGCACCAAGCACTTATCTCCTGGCAGCACCCTTAGGGGAAAATTAGCACTTTTTTCTCAAAATTGGCACATTATAACCCAGGACAAGCGGGTCCTAAATATCGTGTTACAAGGCTACAAGTTCCATTTCCATACCCTGCCAAAGGCAAACGGCTGGCCAGATCTGCCAAAAAATCAATGGGCAGAGGCACAAAAACAAATCTCATCCCTCATGGACATGGGGGCCATTCAACAAGAACTGTACTGTTCTTGGTACCCAGAAAGGACAAGGCCTGGAAGCCAATACTGGACCTATCTATTTTGAACACATTCCTGGATAAACCAAAATTCAAGATGTTGACTTTGCAGCAGTTTCTGCCCACGCTGGGCAAGAACGCTTGGCTTGTGACTTTAGACCTAAAAGAGGCATACCTGCATGTCCCAATCAGACAAATATGCAGAAGATACCTCAGATTCAAGGCTGGCTCAATGCATTACCAATTCTCTGCACTGTCTCTTGGCTTATCTACTGCGCCCAGGGTCTTTACAAAGTGCCTGGCACCAGTAATTGCATTCTGCAGACAAAGGGGAATACAAATATATCCTTACTTGGACGACTGTCTAATTCAAGCAGAGAACAAGGACATTCTTCTACAGCATCTGGCATTTGTGAAAAGACTTCTAACATGCCTAGGGTACACAGTCAATGAAAAGAAATCAAAACTAGTACCCTCTCAAGAGATAATATTCCTGGGTGCAAGCTTAAATACAACTGCCCAGATGGCTTATCTCACGCCAGGCAAACAAAGGCAACTGACTACCTATTTCAAAATGTTGGCAACAAAGGCCCAGTTATCTGCAAGAAAAATTCTGCAGGCTTTGGGATTCATGGCATCCTGCATCCTACTAATTCCATATGCAAGACTGCATATGAGAAAACTTCAATGGTACCTAAAAAGTGTTTTGACTCAACATTGCCACTTCCTGGAAACTATGATTACTCTCATTCCCTGCCTGCAACAGGAGTTTCGATGGTGGGCAAAGGCATGTCACCAAAACAAGGGACAGCCATTCACATTACCCCCAGCCAGGCAAACGCTAACAACGGATGCATCAGATTATGCCTGGGGGGGCCCACATGGCAGGAAGATGCATTCAGGACACACGGACCTCAAACCAAATGCATCTACATGTCAATCAAAAAGAGATGCTAGCAGTTCAAAATGCCCTGACAGCCTTCAAGGACCTACTTCATCCAGGACAACTACTGATAAAGACAGACAACACCATGGTCATGTGGTATATAAACAAGCAGCGGGGCACACATTCTTACCCCCTTTGCAGACTAGCCATGACTTTGTGGAACACAGCATTGCCTTACCAAGTACATCTGCAGGCACAATTCCTGCCAGGAAGGAAAATACTCCGGCAGACGAACTAAGCAGAAACCTCATGTATCCCAATGAGTGGCACCTGGATCCATAAGTCTTCAGCATGATAACAAGGAAATGGGGATGCCCAGACATAGATCTATTTGCCTCCCCTCACAACTACCAGCTAAAAAGATTCTGCACAAGGATTTATCACAGACAAGCATGGAAAGTGGACATCCTTTCAGTTGGAAAAACCTATCAGTATATGCATTTCCCCCTCTGCCTCTCCTCCCCGAGGTACTCCTAAAGGTCAGACAGGAGAAGCCAAAGATGATACTGATTGCCCCAGACTGGCCCCGCCAGTACTGGTATCCAATACTAAGGAGCTTGTCTCAATGCCCAGCTTGGACCTTACCTCAAATACCTCATCTACTGTCCCAGCAAAACAGTCAGATCCTGCACAGCCAACTCAGAACTTTAGACCTGACAGCATGGCGAATAATGTAGTCATACAAAACACACCTCTCAGTAAAGCTGTGATGGATGTCATTTTGGAAGCCAGAAGGCCTGGTACTAGAAAAACTTATGCTGGAAAATGGAAGAGATTCTGTGCTTGGAACCAGGCACAAGGAACTGATACAGCTGTACCAAATATTCCTCAGATTTTGCAATACTTAACTGAGTTGCTGGACAAAGGCCTGTCTCTTTCATCTATTAAAATTCATGACTCTGCCATTTCAGCTCATTACAATGTAGAGCCACCAATCTTTTCTCATCCCTTATTAAAGCAGTACCTCAGAGGAGCCAAAAATTTAAGACCTCCAAAGAGATCACCAATGCCTGCATGGGACCTCAACTATGTCTTGGAAAAACTCACCCTGCCTCCTTTTGAGCCAGCTGCTACAGGTGATATAAAGTTTTTATCTTGGAAAACAGCTCTGCTCCTAGCAATAACTTCTGTGAGACGAGTTTCAGAGCTACAGGCACTCATGGCTGTGGAACCTTTTATCATTTTTTATCCAGACATGGTCTCTCTGAGGACAAACCCATCATTTATGCTTAAGGTGGTGTCCAGTGTGGCTCTCAACCAAACTATTCACCTGCCAACCTTTTATCCAAATCCACAGAACAAGGGGGGAGAAAATTCTGCATTCTTTGGACGTACACAGACAGCTTAGATTCTACTTGGACAGAACCAAAGTTTTCAGAAAGACAGACCAATTACTAGTGACATATGCTGCAGGATTACAAGGAAAGGCTATCTCAAAGCAGACTACTTCAAAGTGAATAGGCTACTGCATTCATTTCTGCTATGTACACCATGGCAAGCCAGTACCTATGGGCATTAGGCCACACTCAACCAGAGCCGCAGCCACTTCAGCAGCCTTTCTCAGGGGAGTACCTACCAAGGACATTTTAGAGGCTGCTACTTGGAGTTCAGTGCACACCTTTACAAAGCACCATCATCTCCCATTCTACTCTAAATCCAGGGCAGACTTTGCCACTGCAGTTCTGCAGGGCCTCATAGCCGCTCCTAATGCTGTTTAGCTCCAGCCTCCCAACCTTAGCTTTGGGACTCTACCCAAATGTAATGACTGCAACAGTGAAACACGTAGAACATAGTACAGATGTCCTTCAGGAATGCAACTGCAGTCATAACATATGGGTTGTCCTGCCTCAGGCAGCCCTCGGTCGGCCGGATTCCAAAGTCTGGGTCTGACGTCGGCTGATGTCGCATTTCTCTCCGACGTCAGTGCGGCAGGAGTACATAAGCATCAGCCGACGCCATTTTCTTCAGTCTTTCTTGCCGCGCGGTGCCCGAAGCAGAAGCAGTTCGCAAGTGCCGGTCGGTCAGCTCCTATACTCTTCGAATCCGAAGTCATCAAAAAAGCTAATACCCCGTTGGGGACCTTTACTTGCCTCAGCCGATGTCAGAAATTACTGAAAAAGTTAATAATTGTCTGTCTTGTGGTAAACAAATACCTCATAAGGATTTCCACTCTTACTGTCTTCCTTGCCTTGGCCCAGACCACGACGTCTCGGCCTGTGTCGCCTGTGCTCGCTTCAACAAGTGCACTCTCAGGCGCCGGGCGGAGTTCGCTGAAGACTTTTTCGATGAAAAATTTGCGTATACTATGCCTTCGGAGCTTCCGACATCGCAAACGCCCAAGAAACGAAAAGACCGGGACCGACATCCTCGGCCCACGTCTACCACCGACTCCACGCCAAAACCTACCGCGAGTGCTTCGGTTCCCTCTGAGACGGTTATTCCACCGCTCCGAACCGAAGACACCGCAATACCGACGACTCCGATACCAGATACCACTCTGACGCCAGTTATAGATTTTCCTCCGGATACTGAAACCTAGGAAATGCCAGAGACCATTGCTGTAGATAAAGTCACTCCTGCACGTGGAGCTGCCAGGCCTCCTATGGCCATGTCTATTAAGGCCTACACTCGGGCTAAGGCAGCCAGCAAGACTAAGCACCTTACAGCAAAAACCTTGCCTCAAACTACTCCTGAGATACAAATCATGTCTATGGCCGCAGACTTAATTTCCATGATTAGAGGTTCACAGGCCCATCCTGAGAGAGCATCCCAGCCTCCTCCAGATAAGAGGCCCCAGGTTGATCCCTCTGAACCTATCCCTACAGATGAAGACTCTGAGGACTCTATCCACTCTGAGGGCCAGGAATTCCTCTTTCAGACCTATGAGGACTCGGATGCAGAGGATTCCATCCCTTCGGCCTCCCCTCCTGAGGATATTTCTTTTGGGGAAGTTCTGCATACCATGAGGGAACATTTCAAGTGGCAAGGCCAGGAATATTCTGATTCCAGAAAGCGCCTTCGAACCTTCCTTAAAAAGCCCCAGCACAGGCCCCTAGCTATTCCTCCTGTGCTTGATGTTTTGGATGATCTATATTCTGACTCCAGTGTTACCCCTGATTCTCTTCCTCCTGCACCAGCCAAACCAGACAGATATTACAGGGTCCCAGACACACATTCCCATTTGTTCAGGGCCCATACTGTGGATTTAGAAACTATTTCTCAGGGACCTAAAGGTGTTTCAGCTTCCACCTCTAAAAATCCCATGCCTTCCAACAGGGAAGCTAGGTCATTAGAGAGATGGGGGAAAAAGGTGTACACCTCCACCACTTTATCTATGAGAGCTTTGAATTGCCTTTTTCATATGTTACAATATCAGGATTACCTGTTAGATGATTTACAGAAAACTTTGGCCTCTCCTGACCCTTTAGACAGGAAGTCTTTGCAGGAAGCTGTACATAATTCACAGCAAGTCAGCAATCACTTTCTGCAGTGTGGATATGATGCATTGGAAGCTTCATGTAGGGCAGCAATGACAGGGGCAGTCATTCGCAGACATGCATGGTTAAAAGAACAACCTCTACCAGATCATGTTAAGGCAAAACTTCTGGATGCACCCTTGGAAAAGAACAAGCTTTTTGGTGATAATGCTAAAGATGTGTTAAAGTCCATCGAGAAAAAAGCAATATCAGTTCAGACGGTCAAAGATTTCCTCCAGGTGCAGCCCCCCAGATTCAGCAGGAATTGGCCTTCAAAGAACTGGTCCTTTCCTAATCCTGAAAAATTTCAAAGGGGTAAAAACAGGCGTGGCCGAGGAAGAGGACAATACAGAGGTTCTTACAGGGGACGACAATGGCAGCCAGCAAACCAAAGAAGTGACACAGGGGTCTCCCCCACCCCTCAGACACAATCTCAATGACTTTCCTCTACAACCGCCAACCAAGGAGCAAACAGAAGCACCCTTGGGTGGAAAATTATCTCTGTTTTCAAACAATTGGCACAGATTGACAAAAGACAAATGGATTTTGGACATTATAGACCAAGGTTACAGGTTCCATTTTCACACCTTACCCAGAAAACAGGGCATGCCAAACCTACCACAAAACCAGAGGGCAGAGGCTATCAAGCAAATTTCTATGCTGGCTCAGATAAAAGCAATAGAAAGAGTACCACAACAAGAACAAGGCCAGGGGTTCTACTCAAGACTGTTCCTTGTGCCAAGAAAAGAAACTCAATGGAGACCAATACTGGACTTGTCCGCATTAAACACTTTTCTCATAGTACCAAAGTTCAAAATGCTGACTCTACAGCAACTCCTTCCCATGCTGGGCAAGGGGTCTTGGCTGATTACTCTGGACCTCAAGGAGGCATACCTGCATGTCCCTATCAGACACAGCTGCAGAAGATACCTTAGATTTCTTGCAGGGCCAGAGCATTATCAATTCTCAGCATTGCCATTTGGCTTATCTACTGCACCCAGAGTATTCACAAAATGCCTGGCTTCAGTAATTGCTCATTGCAGGCTCCAGGGGATCCAAATTTACCCGTACCTGGACAACTGCCTTATACAAGCGGACGACAAACTGATGTTGACAAAAAACTTGAACTATGTCATACAATTACTTCAGGCTCTGGGACACACAGTCAACTTTCAAAAGTCAAGACTTCAACCATCCCAGCAAATAACCTTCTTAGGAGCCAATCTGGACACAGCCTCTCAAATGGCTTACCTGACAGAAGACAAGCAAGAGAAGTTAACTCATTATTTCAAGGGTTTAGCAAAACTCACCCAGATGACTGCAAGCAGATTCCTACAGGCCCTGGGTTACATGGCATCCTGCATTCTCCTGGTTCCATTAGCAAGACTACACATGAGAAAACTTCAATGGTACTTAAAAAGTCTATGGTCTCAGCACAACAACAACTTAGAGGCAACCATACCACTCATTCCATGCCTATAAAAGGAATTCCTATGGTGGGCCTCGGTAAGCCAGGCAAACACAGGTATGTCATTCAAAAAACCTCAGATAACACAGACCATGACCACAGATGCCTCAGACATTGGATGGGGGGCGCATATGGAAGGCAGATGCATACAAGGACAATGGTCTCCAAAGGAAACACATCTGCATATAAACCAAAAAGTAATGCTGGCAGTAATGCATGCCATCGAGGCCTTTCGACAACAACTTCAACAAGGCCATTTACTGATACGGACAGACAACACCACTGTGATGTGGTACATAAACAAGCAAGGGGGCACCCATTCCTACCCCCTTTGCAGACTGACAATGAATCTTTGGGAAAAATCACTGAGCCTGAACATACACTTACAATCCCAGTTTGTTCCAGGCAAAGACAATGTGCTGGGTGACAGCCTAAGCAGGAATTTCATAGATCCTCACCTCAGTGGAGGTTACACCCAAGGATCTTCACACAACTCACCTCGACATGGGGCAGGCCAGAAGTAGACCTATTTGCATCTCACCTCAACCATCATCTGCAAAAATTCTGTTCAAGGACATACCATCCACAAGCTTGGAAAATAGATGCTCTTTCATTCAACTGGAACTCCCTAAAAATCTATGCATTCCCACCTCTGCCACTGATGACCACAGTACTACTGAAGATCAAAGCAGAGAGACCCAAAGGGATCCTAATAGCTCCAGACTGGCCAAGTCAACACTGGTACCCGCTACTACGGAGCATATGTCACAACAAGAAGTGGGCCCTTCCCCAATGGCCCCTACTTTTGACTCAGCACAACTTCAAAACAGTGAATCCAAACCTTCAGACACTGCAGCTAACAGCCTGGGAGATCCCATGAATAACCTCAGTCTTTCTCTCTCCGAGGAAGTCCAGCGGATACTAACAGAAGCTCGAAGACCATCCACCAGAAAGGTTTACTTGGCAAAATGGAAGAGATTCAGCATTTGGAACACCAGCAAGGGTCATGATGCATCACTACTGAACATCCCACTCATCCTGGAATATTTGGCAGATATGCTTCAGAATGGACTTTCATATTCTTCCATAAAGATACATGCTTCAGCTATTTCAGCTAGATATAACACTGATCCACCTGTGTTTTCACATCCTTTGCTAAGGCAATTCCTTAGGGGAATCAAGAACATTAAGCCACCAAGAAAGGCTCCAGTGCCAGCTTGGGACCTCAACTTTGTTCTAGAAAAACTAACTCTACCTCCTTTTGAACCAGCAGCTTCAGTGGACTTACAATTCCTCTCATGGAAGACAGCTTTCCTGTTGGCAATTACCTCAGCAAGAAGGGTTTCGGAACTACAGGCCCTAATGGCAATACCACCATTCATAATCTTTCACCGAGACAGGGTCTCCTTAAGAACCAACCCTACTTTTATGCCAAAGGTGGTATCTAGGGTTTCTTTAAATCAAGCTATTCATCTACCTGCTTTCTTCCCCAATCCTGAAAACAAAGGGGAAAGACTGTTACATACCTTGGACATTCACAGACAACTTCGCTACTACCTGGATAGAATCAAGACCAGTAGGAAGTCTGATCAACTTTTTGTAGCTTACGCCCCTGGAGTACAAGGGAAAGCAATTTCAAAACAGACTATTTCAAAATGGATTGGACATTGCATCAGATTTTGTTATTCCTTCCATGGGAAGACTGTTCCAGTCAATGTCAGACCACACTCCACCAGAGCTACAGCCACCTCTACAGCATTCTTAAGAGGGGTGCCTACAAAGGACATTCTAGAAGCTGCTACATGGAGCTCCGTGCATACATTCTCCAAACACTACAATCTCCCTCTATACTCAAGATCCAGAGCAGGCTTTGCTTCGGCAGTCCTGCAGGGTTTGATTGCCACACCATCTCTTTCCTAGAGCATTCCTCCTCCCCCAGCTAAGCTATGGTATTCTACCCATATGTTATGACTGCAGTTGCATTCTTGAAGGACATAGTACAGTTTTGTACCTACCATAAATGTAGATGTCCGATAGATATGCAACTGCAGTCAGATTTTCCCTCCCTCCATACCCCTCTATGCCTTGGGTCCACTCCTATCCCTGTTCCTCCTAGCTGGGGATATCTGTTATGGTGTATCTGTTTATTGCTTATTTATTTGTTTGGAATCCTGTTTTTTTCCTTCCAATTTGATTACAGCCTTCCTTGGAGGGCACCTGGCATCTGGGGCAATAAACACTGAAGAAAATGGCGTCGGCTGATGCTTATGTACTCCTGCCGCACTGACGTCGGAGAGAAATGCGACATCAGCCGACGTCGGACCCAGACTTTGGAATCCGGCCGGCCGACCGAGGGCTGCCTGAGGCAGGACAACCCATATGTTATGACTGCAGTTGCATATCTATCGGACATTTACATTTATGGTAGGTACAAAACTGTACTTTGTGTACACTTACCATAAATGTAGATGTTCGAGTGTATTCACTGTTGCAGTCCAGGTTACCCACCCACCATCACCCTTTTCTTCTGATGGAACCTATATTTCCTTCTCTGATTTATGCAACCTATGTGGTGTATTTGCTTGTAGATGAAGGTAATTTTTATATTGGTGCATGTAATTATACATATATAAATTTTGGCAACCCTTTTGGGGGGCACCTGACATCTGGGGCAAGAAAAACTAAAGAAAATGGCATCGGCTGCTTCTTTTTTACCCCTGACGACCTGACGTCAGGAAAGGGGTGACAGCAGCCGACGCAGGACCCAAGACTTTGGAATTCAGGCTGGCTGAGGGCAACCTGCCAGCAGGATTACCCTAATGTAATGACTGCAACAGTGAATACACTCGAACATCTACATTTATGGTAAGTGTACACAAATGTGCTTTCAATATCTAATCTGTAATTTGAAGTCATACCTGATTTAGGGTGTCTAGTAGATAGATGCACTGATTGACAAGCCCCAGCACTGAAATTTGTGTGACTACACAATGCTTGAAACTCTTAAGCCTATGGCAGTTTCTTGTTTGTGAGGATGTTCATGTTTATGTTTCTCTAGAATTTAACTCGACCACCCTGTCTGCATAATCTAAGTATGTTCCATATGTTTGAGTAGCATTTGTAGCATTATAAAACCCTGTTGAAAAAAACTGCTTTTAATAACTCATTTTCTAGAAACTGCTCTAGTCAGTACTGTTGCCAAATAACAGATGATTTGGTAAGATCTTGTGCACAGGCTACCATGAGCATTAAGGCTGTAAAGTACTAGACACATGTTGCAGTACCAGGGACAAATTTATGTCGTTTCACATTATTGCAAATGTTTCACCCAGTGGGGTGAAGTTCTTATTGGTGCAGACATCAGTGTGAGACACCATGCCTGTCTTGTAACACACATCTTTCCAGGTCATGATGATAAGGGAAAATACTGTTGAAAGTTCAAGTAGCAAGATAATATGCAAATGTTTCATCCTTCTGTCCTTAAGTTCACCAGAAATAGTCTGTCCAAATTGCATGTACAATACATGCAAAAAAAGGTGATACTTAAAAAAAAAAAAAAAAAAAAAAAACATTCATATAAAGCTAAAACACTGCATCAGTAAAGACCTACCTAGCAAAAAAAACATTCATATAAATCTAAAACACTGCATCAGTAAAGACCTACCTAGCAAAACCGGTCTTTTGTCAATAACCAGTTATCTCTGCCAAGTTGCCCCAGTCCTGTAGTAGACTACTGCTAATTTTGCAATTCTTATTAGAGAATGTTGTGTCATTAGTATACACTACCAAATTTTGTGCCACTGCAATTTCAAGGCCCATACGCATAGGTCACAATTAATGACCTAATTGTCACTAAACGTACCTTAATTCACCTTATACACCCTACATCTAGCATGTCTATGAATATTGCTCATCTTGAGCACTTAGACCATAGTAATTCCAAGACCCACCCTTTTGTTGCCAGTCTTATAGCAGTTAGTACTCTCAGGCAGTGTAGGAACTGCCATACCCTGACACACAGTGAACTTTTACTTGACACAGGTAATTCAGTCAGTGAGAGGTGCAAAAATCCATGCAATCTGGATGTATCCTCTTACACAATATGATAGCCTGTCAGCATCATGTACTACCACTGACATCTCATCACAGCCACAGTAGAATGACGTATGCTAAGTGTAAACAATTCACTACTAAAGCTTTCTGGCAATAGCAGTCTCAGCAGATATCCACCATATCAGCACCATGGTCATACATAACAGAGGATCATCTAGAGTTAGAATGCAAACTTGTCAGGCATACTGACTCTCCCCTCATAAGACTTGACAAGAGCATGGATCCAGTTAATTGAGTTTATGGTGGCAGAATCTGTAACATGGTAAGGGCTCTGAAGTCCCTTTCACCAGGCAAATATGGTTACAACCTAGTAATAGTACATATGGGTCAGAAAGACTTGATGTGCATAACACTGGTGTAGGTGCAGAGGGACATGTTTGATCTCACCATGGATATGTCCAGTGCAGGCAAGACACTGATCCTAAGTGGAATTGTTACTTTACTCGGAAAGGTATCTATTTAGAAGGAAAAGATGATTGGCTTAGTAGTTGGTGTCATTCTAGGGGAGTTCAGTATATATCAGTATGAGATGAGATGATTCACAGGCTAAATTGTTTCACCAAAGATGGCCATCACCTCATTCCATGGCCTTTGCGTACTGGCTAAAGGTCATACTGCCTCCATAGAGCTGTTTTTAGACAGAGTCTAGCTAATGGATATCCCAGCATTGCAGGTATTGTTTGTTTGTGTCTTTCGGCTTTTCCTGGTTAGGGGCCGCCACAGCGGAACTCCGGTCCGCTAATGATTGGCAGTAGATTTTTTACGTGCCGAGTTTTCCAGCCCTGATGCACAACCTTTAATGAAGGTACACCCATTCACGCATGTCTCCACACAGAAGATGCTCTAGCTGAGAATCGAATGGCACAACATCTTGCTGTGAGGCGACAACGCCACCGCAGCACCACCACCGCAGTATCCCAGCATTGCAGGTATTAATGTAGCCATTTACAGTCCTAAATTGGACTGTATCAGGGTGGATGTTCTCAATGCCAGAAGTCTTAAATTGCCTGATCTTTGCACTGTCCTACAACTTGAGCACATATACATCTGTATAGCTACACGGACTTGATTTCAATGTAGAAGTAGCATTCCCTCCATACCTGGGTTTTGTACCTACCTACCGTGTATTTAGGCCTGATAGAAATTGCAGTGAAATTTCCATATTTCCCATGGACTATGTCATGTCTTAACAGACTCCCAGAGACCTGCAAGCTGATCATTTACTCTGTTGTGGGACACCCTGCATGACCACTGATGACCACGTAAGAATCATATGTATACTTGAGAAACTACCTATTGCCAAAAATGCCTTTATAATCAGAGATTTCACTTGTTCCTAAATAAACTGAAGCACCTGTATCTCCAAAGCTAAATATGTCCACAGACTTTTTGACTTGATAAATATTTTTTTTTTGAAAAAGATAGCTAAACCAACTAGAGGTAATAAGAGTTTAATGTGGTCCTAATATAGCCAATACATGTTCCCTCTCTCCAGTTTCTCCATGTCTGGTTAAGACTGACCATAAATGTGTAACATTCTCTTTAAAAACTTCAGTTCCTCCTCCATCACATGGATGAAGAGCTGTCTATCAGGAAAGCATCAGGCAGTAAAATGGCAAAACCAACTATCCCATCTACTACCAGTAGTCCCTCAAGGCTCCATTCTAGGCCCATTGCTCTTCACTCTGTTCACCAATCAACTTCCATCCTCCAACCCCATGGCCTCAGTTATTCAATACGCAGATGATACCACAATCATATGTGCCGCCCTCACCCTAGACCATCTCCATTCACAAACACGAGAGTCCTTCTCACTAGCAGAAACCTGGTTCACTAACCACCACCTTGTTCTTTAGCCAAATAAAATAAAATTACTGCTATTTTCTTCTCATAGAACCCCCGAACAGATAACTTCATAATAACCTCTGAAGACAAAACAATAATCACCCCCAACTACCCACACCAAACTTCTAGGCAATGAAATAGACAACAACCCAAGATATGACTTGCACACTGCCCAAACTATCAAGAAAGTCCATAAAAACCAGCCTGCTCTATCGTAACAAACAATTCCTTACAAACCAATCCAGAACCACAATAGCCAGGTCACATCTGCTATCTACCCTCTTCTATGCATCCCCAGTCCTAACCAACCTTCGTAAATCGGACCTAAACAAGCTAGAAACCTGCTACAATAAGATAGCTAGATTTTCAACATCATCCACATGTAGGACACATCATTGCACCTCCCTCAAAAAACTAAACTGGTTAGAACTCCCTCTACTATTTCAACTCAATCAACTGTCACTAGCACATAAGCTATACTACTACCCAGACAAAATCCCACCCCTCCAACATCTTATACAACCCTACATCACAACTAGAACCTTGAGGTCCAGCACCCTTAATCTTCTAGAAGTCACCAGATATAACAATGAAGCAGGGAAATCTCTTTTTAGCCACTACATCTCCAAACTCTGGAACACTCTACCAGTCTCCCTTACATCCAACACTTCCACTACACAATTTTAAAAACTCCTGAAAACCCACCTTAAAAACAACTGGCTATGCTTCTGTAATACCCCTGGATAAAGAGAAGGATGCAAGTAATTATTTACATAGCCACAAACCAAAGTCTCCCACCGAGTCATAAATCCTAATGTGACTTATAAAAGCATTACTGCAAAATATTGTATTTATAAAGTTCTAAAGAAATGCATTACAAAATTTATCAATCTACAATTTACCATAATGTACTAGGTGTGTTATTTACCATAATGTACTAGAAGTGTGTTCTCTCTGTATTTTAAATAGTTACTAGTCTGTAGTAGTACATTAGTGTATTGTACGTAAATGGAGCTTTTCTCCCCGGGCCTCCGCTAAAAATGGACATGTGTCCAGCCAGAATTTTCCCGGTCACCAAATATAAAATAAATAAAAAGCTGTAAAACTTTGCAGTCACTAATTCTGAATTCAGGAATTTCAGATGGACAGACCTCCTCAAACTATGATGAAAGATCTAAATTTACTTGTAACATCACTAAACTCAGCACCAATGCAGCTATTAATACAGAAGAGTTTGATTCCAGCACAGGAGTGTCTAGGCCTGGCCCTCCCTAGCAGAGCCAAATATAATGGAAAGTTTAAGAACAAGTCACTCTGGTGGCGAATCATGTTTAATAAATTCTATAATGAGAAAGAAATGTCTAAAATACAACAGATATAACATTTGTCATTAAAAACTGCATCAGTAATATCAGTAAAGAACTAAAAAGTACCATCAAAGCTAATAAGTCAAATTGGCAACTTAAATAACACCCAGTAGTATTCTGAACTTGCCCAAAATGGCACCATCCCCTCAGACTCAGTAGACAGAAAATATACTAGCAGACTAACTTGGTGCAAACTTTAGCCATGAAACAATTGTTTTAGCGGCTCCCCCCTGAAATCTTAAGACTTGCATTGCCAAGTCCTGAGACATCGAATAAAGAGATCAAAAGTATAGAAGAGTGAATATCAAGCATCACTCTTTTTCTTTAAACTTTTGCAGATTACAAGCATCCCAAGAACTTGTATATACCAAACTCAAATTTTCCATACATCTGAGAAAAGGAAATATTTCAAGAAACAGCAATGTCAGACATAGTGTACGTAAGTCCAGATTTTCCGGCCATTTGGTCTCCACGTCTCAAAATTTGGCAGTGTTTAAATCCACAAATGGCCAAATCCCTTACACATCATATTATCCTAAAGGCACACATGTTGAAGTTGCTCTCTAAAAGCAAAAATAATGCTACTGACTTCCAGTATGTTGGCGAATAGTCAAATATCATAAGGTAGACCTCCCATAAATAATTGCAATACTTGCACTTGTAACCAACAGATGTCTTTCCATTATCACTGTTGTAGTATTCTTCACATAAAGGATCTCCTGCCAAAGATATCCCAACATCCGGCCAGTATACCAAAGCTCTTGTAGGCACTGTACATGTCACATATGCTTTCTCCGCATGATGTATGACATAAAGGTAACATATGGATAGAGATACTTAGAACTTCTTTGCCACCATTATTGAATGTTGGTCTGAACATCCTTCTGCTGTGTTGGTTACCAAACCATTTTTTTTCAAATAAGTGTCCCATTGCAGTTTCTTCTCTTCCTTTTCTTATTGTTTGTTGTGTTCATGTCATCCAGAAAGGGAAATGTCAGTGTGGGATGCAGTTTCCCCATAAGACTGTCACAACCAGTGTCTTTTCTGTTTGGATACTTCCCTCTGTCATACTCAGTGTTTTATCTACCAGGCATTTGTGCCTAAGACCCTCTTTAGTCATCTCTATCTTTGTCCATACACCTGGAGAACTAATGCCTTAAGTTGTTGGCTCAGGGTGCTATGGTGGAATCCTATCCCGAGGACCAGCTGTCTGCCAAGATAAAAGCTAAAAATGTCCAGCCCAATTCGGCTGCTGTCCAGCCTCCCTGGACATCTCTTTAGAGACTGGTGAAAGCCCTGAAAACCATCCGGTGGTTGCTTTGGATTCCTCTAACAAAACCCTGTTGGAAGCCAGCATGGATCCAGCTGTGAGGGAGGAGATTCCTACAATATTA
This sequence comes from Protopterus annectens, assembly GCF_019279795.1. Taxonomy (NCBI): domain Eukaryota; kingdom Metazoa; phylum Chordata; order Ceratodontiformes; family Protopteridae; genus Protopterus; species Protopterus annectens. Next base: position 722,669,679 of record NC_056747.1, read on the forward strand.
TAGAGTCACATCAGGGTTCTGACACTCTGAGCATGTTCGAGCAGATGTCACACAGAAAATGAAACAAGACAAAGCAGATTTCCCCTGCTGTGAAAGATCTCCAACGTGAAAACAGGATTTCACTCAAGGTTTATTTATTGTTTTGATGTCCTTGAAGCCACCTAAAGGGGTCTCTTCCTGCTTCCCCTAGTCTTCCACTCCAGTCAAGAGGCCTAGGGAATTGGATTCCTCAGATGAGAATCCGGACTCATAAGAAGAATCCATAGACTATTTTTCCCATATTTCTTTCCCCTTGAGCTACAGTTCAGAGGAAGAGGATTCTTTAAGTCCAGATTTCCCTTTAGAAGAGCTCCTCTTTGGAGATGATATTGCCCACATGATGGATTATTTTAAGTGGGATTGTTCCCAGATCTCTGATATTCATAAAAGATTTTATGAATGCCTACAGATGGAGTCTCCTAAACCATCTGCTGTTTCTCCTGTTTTGGCTACCCTTTTAGATACCTTTTCTGTAGCTTCTGTAGCCCCTGACACTCAGTCTCCTGCACAAAAAAGGCAGATAGGTTTTACAACGTACCTTAGGAGTGCACATTTCCATATAAATGCCCTTATGCTGACCCTCGTGTAGTGCTAGTCTCTTCTGACAAGTCATCCAAGCTGCTGCCTTCTGATAAGGATTGTAGGGCCATGGAAACATTGTCCATGTTGGTGTGAATGACCTGAGATGTACCTCCCTGGACTACATGAAAAGAGACATGGAGGAGCTCTCCGATTTTGTAGCCCAGGCAGGTATGACCTTAGCCCTGAGTAGCATCCTGCCATCACCCAGAATGATACCACAGTACAAGGACAAAATGATTGACTTTAACAATTGGCTAAGCTTCTGATGTCATTCTAAGGGAATCCAGTATCTGTCTGCTTGGGATGACATGATCGACAGACCACGCTGCTTTGCCAGAGATAACCTGCACCTGTCGCCCTTGGGATTCCGGATACTGGCAAATGCTCTTGCCACCCCTATAGTGCCTTTTTTTAGGAAAGGTTCAAATGACAAATTCACCACCGTAACAGGTTCAAGCAAGCAAAATCTGAGGGTAATGCTACTCAGTGCTAGAAGTCTAAACCTCAAAATGCACTCACTCGAGGCACTCCTTAAAATGGAGAACATTGACATCTGTGCAGTGACAGAGACCTGGTTCAAAGCTCCAGAGAGCATCCCTGCATTACCAGGCTATAATTCATACCACACATTTCGGCCACTAATCCCGGACCGAAACACTAAAGGTGGAGGCGTGCCCGTATTCATTAAGGATATCCACACCTCCATGCTAGTTGCTCAGCACAATGCATCCAAGATTATCCAAGTTCAACTAACTCTGGGCAAAACTGCAATCCAGATTGTAGCTTGCTACAGACCCCCCACCATGCCCCAGGATTCCCACCCCTCTTTCCTTGATACACTGGAAAATATTAAGGTACAACCCAACACTCTAATAATGGGTGATTTCAACTACACTACCATTAACTGGGAAAACTACTCATGTATCAACTCTTTTGCTCAACGTTTTCTGGAAATCATCAATTCCAACGTCTTGGATCATCTTATCCACACCCCCACCCGGGGCAGCAATATCCTAGACCTGGTCATCACCAACATGGGTGACCGGTGTTCCACACCAGAGGTCAGCTCCTCGTTGGTCAGATCTGACCACAAGCTAATCAACCTAGACATCCACATCCCGCTCCCACCCCTCCACTAGGAAAACAACTGTAAAAAATTTCTCCAAAGCCAACTTCATACTTCTTAAGACAGAAGTGGCAAACTTCATGACACCCATGCAGATGGACAATAGAGTTACGACTGCTGAATCCTACACGAATGCACTTTATAAGCAGTTACACAAGTGCATGGATCGTGCTATCCCTAACAGAACCAAGATGCTATCCTCCAGAAAAGGAAGCCAATCTGGTGGTCTTCTGCCATAAACAAACTCTACAACAGAAGAAAGAAACCGTTGCAAAAAAGAGTAAAATCCCATGATTGGAGGAACTCCCTGGTCAGCCTCAGTAAGAAGCTGAGATCCCTCATAAAATCCTCCAAAGCTAGTTATGAAAACAAAATCGCCACTGATTCTAAAGACAACCACAAAGCATTCTATAGCTATGTCAAGAATCTCAATGGCAACACTCAGATCTGATCTGAGTTACAGCACAATGATACTAAATATAGAGAACCAACTGATATTGCCAACATCCTGGCAGATAGGTTCAGTGCTACATTGCTAACTTTACCCCCCTCTCACCCCTTAAAGGGCCAATCTTTATATGGGAAGAATGCAAAGTTCCTGTAATCGTGGCTGCACAGGTAAAAACCTCATTCTCCAAAGCCAAGAACACAGCATCCATGGGACCTGACAACATCCCAGGCTGGCACCCCACCTAAGTACCATGTTCAATCATAGCCTCACCTCAGGGTTTGTGCCCATTGAATGGTGCCCCGCGACTGTTATCCCACTCCACAACAGACCTCGGGAACTACCGCCCCATTAGCCTGATCTGCAAGGCCATGGAACGTATCATCATGGAACTCATAAACAAAGACATTGGAGATCTCCAAACTCTGGACCCCACACAGTTCGGGTTTGTAAAAGGCAGATCATGTCTCCTAAACCTGATAGGTTTCTTTGAGGTAGTCACCAAAGCCATAGATGAGGGTAAGGTAGTTCACACAGCCTATCTAGATCTCGCCAAGGCATTCAACACCATCCCCCTCTCTGGAATTATAGATAAACTCACTAAACTAGGTATAAATCTCTATGTCACAAGATGGGTTGCCAACTGGCTTACTGACAGAACCCACACTGTGAAAGTAGCAGACTCCAAATCAGACTTCAGACCAGTGACAAGTGGACTACCACAGGGTTCGGTCCTGGGTCCTCTCCTGTTTGGTATCTACTTCTAACACAGAAGGTCTTCGGCTAACTAAATTTGCAGATGACTGCAAACTAGGAGCCATAATCGAAACTCCTAACGATGTGGACATCCTACAAAAGGGCCTCAGTGACACAGATGCCTGGTGTCAAAGCCATGGTCTCAAGCTCAATGACAAAAAGTGCATTGTCATCCCCCTTTGGTAAAAACTCTGTACCCATGAACTACCACATAGGCGGTAGTCTATTTAACACTGAAAGTGTGATGAGACCTTGGGACACAGGTGGACAGTAGTCTCTCCTTTGATCACAACGCCACAGTGGTCAGGAAATCCTTCTACGTGGCACACCTCATCACAAAAGGTTTCTCATCCAGAAAAAAAGAGGTCATTGTTCCCCTCTACTCATTAGACCCATTATAGAGTACAATGCCCCTTTTGGTATGTACCTCACAAGACATCTATATCAACTGGAAAAGCCGCAAAAATACCTCACAAAGAGGACTACTGGCCTCAAACAGATGCCTTACGCAGACTGTCTCAAAAAACTCTAGCTTTACTCTGTCACATATCGCCTACTCAGAGGCGATCTCTGCCTAACATACAAAGCTATGTCAAACCCAGAGCTGTTGGACATGCTCCACTTAAAGAAATCCCAATCCCTCCGAGCTACATGCTCTAGGGACCTAAACCTTGTCACCACAATAAACAGAATATGCTGGAGGGATAGATTCCTGTCCCAGAGACTTCCCATACTCTGGAACAGACTACCTATCTATGTCAAACCGAGCTCCTCATTAGCACTCTTCAAGAAAAATCATGATTGGATGGGTAATAGGAAATTCACCACGGGGATCACTTCTGTGGTTCTGCTTGACAGGGGCACAGGAAAATAATTTTCTTGGGTGGCAAAAGCCAGGGTACCTTTTTGGCTAGCCTAGTACGTACCTATGAAAGGTTGGACAAGAAGGTTTACACCACTGTCACATTGTCCTTTAGGGCCATTAACTTTCAGGCTAATATGACCAGGTATGTTTTGGCTCTCCTTTTTCTGGTTTCTAAGATGGTTTCTGACCTTGCTGACTCTGTGGGTAAGGCTCCAGCCCTTTCCCTTCTGGTCTCCACTTCTCAAGTTGCTTGATATTCAATAAAATGCAGCTGTGATGCTGCTGTTGCCTCTTCATGGCTGCTGCCTTTGATTCCGTTATAAGGCAGTATTCTTGGCTTTGTCTTCAGGCTTTGCCTGATAACATCAAGATCAAACTTTTGAATGCTCCTTTGGATAACAACAGTCTTTTTGGATCTGCTGCTGACCTTTTCAAGTCCCTCCAGGACAAGAGCAAAGCCTTGCAGGCACTGAAACATGTTTTTGTTTCTGTTATTCCCAAGTTTCAGAGGAAGTATCCTTCAAGTCTGCCTTTGTTTGTAGGCAATTACACCTTGCTGCTAAGGGGAAGGAGGGTTCTAGGCATGTGCCTCCTGCTAAGTCTACTGAGACTCCTGCCTCCCAGAAACCTTCTTTTCAGGGCAAGCATAGTTTTTTTTTGATGGTTTGCTTGCCCCATTCCCTTGGTCAGGTTCCCTTGTCCCTCTGCCTTTTCTTGTCTCTTCCCAATGGACTTTGAAGCACCTCAGACTCTTGGTTTCTCTCCATTATCTGTCAGGGCTATTTCATGGTTTGAAAGTCCCTTACTCCCTTTTGAGGCATTCCTCAACCTTTTTGGGAACAGCTTTCTCATTTCCCAAATGTTCTTCACTGTCTTTTGGATTAGGGCACGATTCAAGCTGTGCCACCCACCCAGGTAGGGAAGGGTTTTTATTTCAGAATGCCTTTGGTCCCATGAAAGGAGGGTACATGGACACACATTCTGGATCTTTCCCTGGTAAACACCTTTCTCAAGATTTATTTCCTTTTTGTATTTTAACCCTTCAAACATTGTTTCCTATCCTACGTTCCCAGCTCTTTCTGCTGTCTCGGATCTTAAGGATATGCATACCTTCACATCAGCATCTTTCCTCTTTTCAGGAAATGTTTGTTTCTCTCTATTCCTTGCATTTTCTGTGCTTTTCCTTTTGACCTTTCTACTGCCCCAAGGGTATTCACCAAATGCCTCGCTCTTGTCATTTTTTTTTTGCAGGCTTTGATGTTTTGTAAAATTTTGGAATTTATACATTAGATTCTTGAACAACGTATGTATTTTGTTTATAGGCTCCATGAGCATGTATGATTTTTTTTCTAATATTAATGCTACTACAGAATTTTTAAGATTTATTCAACATTTTTCTGCAGATTATATCAATTTCTTGGATGTTACTATTACTAAGAAATTGGATGTGGGTTTTTCCTCCAATATCTACAGCAAACCCACATTTTCCAGTTCATACCTTCATTATAACTGTCATCCTTTTTCTCAGAAAAAAGGGCTTGGTCAAGGGACAGTTTGACAGATGAACTGGAATGATTTCTGAAGATTTGACTTTTGAATTTGTATATGACAAACTGGCCAAGATATTTCTGGACAGAGGATATCCAGAATATGATATATAAAATTAGAGCAAAAGTTGTGGAAGGGAGACACTAGATTTAAAACTTTATTAGGCGCTGAATTTGAAAAAAGTGATACTAACAATTGCTTTGTCAATACTGACAGTAGAATGTATAATTGGGCCTTATTGTTGAAATTTTATCCAGAGTATTCAGTTATCAAAAATATTAAAAACAACTGGGTAATTTTTACATTTGACCATGCTGTAAGGAGCATGGTAGGAGAATGCTCAAAGCTTGGTTTTTAACAGAGGAAAACATTTTAAGAATAAGCTGGAGAACAGAAAGAAGCAGCAGAGTGACATAGCTGCAAAAAAATAGGTAAGAAGTAGATTTGGCAAATGTTGTTGTGTCTTTCGGCTTTTCCCGGTTAGGGGTCGCCATAGTGGAACTCCGGTCTGCTAATGATTGGCTGTAGATTTTTACATGCTGGCTTGCCGGGCCTAACGCACAACCTTCAACGAAGGAATGCCCATTCACACATGTCGCCACACAGAAGACGCTCTTACTGAGAATCAAACGGGCAACGTCTAACTGTGAGGCGACAACGCTACAGCAGCACCACCACCACCACCGCGGTATAATTATACATGTGATAAAATAACTGTACATGGAGAAATTAACAGCCAAGGATTGCAACTGTCTTTCTAAAGTAGTGATATATATATTTTTGTGTGTGTAACTCCTCATGTTATTCATTTTATATAGGGAAAATGGAGAGAGCATTGGCTAAACATATTTAAGAACATTACTATGACATTTGGAAGGGTTGTGAAAATAAAGCCTTATACAAGCACTCCTTGACATATCCAAGTCATAATTTTTATTTGCAGTTTTGGAACAAGTACTTCCTAATCCACGGGTGGACCTTGGAAGACCGTAATTAAATATAGGGAGCTGCAGTGGCAATTGAAATCAAATGTGGGTGAGAAACCTGTTTTAAATGACACTATTTATTTTAGTAGTGTACTTAAATTAAGCATGGCTAAATTGTGAATTTATAAAATCAGTTATGTAAAAATAATAATTTTCTTATTTTTATGGCTTTTTAAATGTATGTTTTATATTTATTTTGCTTCCAAATTGACTAAATTATTAACTGTAATAGTTTTCTCAGAGTCTGAACATTTTTAACTGTTGCTAGTTAGGGTTAAGTAGAATTGGTATTTTATTTGTATAGTTGTTCATAATTGGTGGACTTAAGTCACATGGTATGGCTGATTTTTATATTAGGAGAATTGATTGTTGTTATTCAGTTCTGATGAAGTCTGGGTATTTGTAAGGATAAAATCACTCAACCAATATTATAAAATAAAAATTCAACGTCTATTAGACTCATCTAGTGGCTGGTTCCTGCATTTCTTCACTGTAGAATTAAAGGCAGAATATGTCATGGTTACTTTTCAGATTTTCCCTATCTAGACGATTTGCTTATTCAAACTCCTTCTTGAGTAGTCCGCTTCAGAATCTGAGGTTTACTACTTGCCTATTACACAGTCTGTGGTTCACCAAAACCTCCATAAATAAGTTCTGCCACCTTCCCAGCATCATGTTTTCCTCGGATGCTGGCTTCAGATGGTTCCCATGTTGTCATCCCCTCCTGCCCCCAAGGGTCTGTTTCTGATCACCTTTTTCCAATCCCTTCTTCTTCTTCTGGCATCTGCCATGAGCAGGAAAATTTTCAAAGTCCTGGGATTCATGGCTTCCATTTCCATGCTCCCTTCTGCCAGGTTCCATATGAGGAAACTTCATTGGAATCTCAAATCGGTGTGGCTTCAGCATTGCCACCCCTTGGAGTTCTTGGTGCCTTTTCTTCCCTGTCCCGAGCTTAAACTTCAGTGGTGGATTCATCAACTCTCTCTAGTCCGAGACTTCATTTTCAAGCTACATTTCCCACTCAGATACTTTTTACAGATGCCTGCAACATAGGGTGAGGTGCCTATTGTGGCCCCTGAACGTTTTGGGTCTCTGTCTCACCAGAGTTCAGACCATATCAGCTTAAAACAGATGAGGGCTCTGCTTCTAGCTCTCCATGCTTTTCATTCCGTTTCATCCCAGGCCCTTCAAAGTCTTCACAGACAATACCACTGTGATGTGGTATGTCAACAAGCAGGAGGGCACAAGCTCCTATCTTTGCAGACTAGCTCTTCAGGTCTGGGATCTTGCTATCCATTATCAGGGGATTCAAGTGGTTTACATTCCCTCAAAGCACAAACTAGTAGGAGACTCTTTCAGCAGATCCAGAAAACAAGCACATAAATGGCTGCTTCACAAAGATGTATTCCTGGATATTGTCCATCAGTGGGGTATTCCTCAGGAAGATCTTTTCACCTCTTCCCTGAGCAGACAACTTCTAGTCTTTTCCAAGGTTCCAAGTCATCTGGCTTGGAAAGTGGATGCCCTATCTTGGATTGCCCCATCTTTTCCTTGGAAGGGGATGTTTCTGTATGCTCCCCCTTCCTCTGTTGCCACATGTTCTGCACAAGAAAAGGAAGACTCACCCAAAATCTTGCTGGTGACTCACTTTTGTCCCTTCTTTCTTATTTGGCCAGGGGCGGTTATCACAAATTATTTCACCAAGTGGATCTTTCACCCAAGAGAAGGGATCTCTTGTCCATCCTCACCTATCCACTCTTCAACTGACATTGTGATTTTGATCCTTTTTAGGCACCTCTTTTCTGAGGACGTGCTCTGGGTTCTGCAGGAGACCAGGAAACCCACTACCAGAAAATCCTACATATCCATATGGAAGTGATTTTCTGTCAGGTGCCTGTCTTACCATCAGTATCCCCTAACTGTGGAGGTTCCACTGGTTTTCTCTTATTTGTGTGATCTGCTCCATGCTGTGCTGACATATTCTTCAGTTAAAGCTCACCTGTCAGACTTTGACTCCTCCTCTGGCCTCTACATTTGACGTCAAGCAATTTCTCAAAAGCATATTTTATACCAGGCCTCCTAGGAAGCCTATTCCACTTTCCTGTGTCCTCAGTTTTGTCCTTTAAAAATTGACCCAGGTGCCTTTTGAACCTGCTTTTTCAAGCTTTTTCAGCTCCCTTACAGTATCGTACTTAGAAGATTATTCTTTTGGCTCTCACTTCAGCCAAGAGTATCTGAACTTCAGGCTCTAGTGGATTTTCCTCCTTTCCTAGTTTTTCATAGAGGCATGGTGTCTCTTTATAATGGCCCTTCTTTTATGCCCAAGATGGTCAATGAGTTGTCCCTTAATCAGTCTATTTATCTTCCTTCCTTTTTTCCTTCTCCACAGTCTACCAGAGAGAAGGCTGTTTACACTTTGGATTTGCATAGACAGCTCAGATGTTATTTGGATAAAGCTAAAGTTATTCACAAATTTGAGCAGCTTTTTGTTTCCTTTCATCCCAGTATTTTGGGTTTGACTGTTTCTAAGCAAACCATCTACTCCTGAACTTCTAAGGCCATTTCCTTTTGTTATTCTTTTTATGGCAAATGCCTTTAGTTATTTGTAAAGGCGCATAATACAGCAGCTGTCTCTTCTGGTGCATTTTTCAAGGGTCTGAATACCAATTGCATCCTTGAGGCAGCTACTTTGTCCTCCATTCGTACTTTCACTTAGAATTGCAAGTTGTATATTATTTCCAGGGGAAGGGTAGGCTTTGCCAGGGCTCTCCTGCATTGGTTTGTAGAAGGCTCTTCTGTGCCTTCTTCCTCCCAGGCTTCCTCTTGAGCTCTTGTGGTTTCCCTTAGATAAAGAATATTGCAACAGTGATATGCAAGGGCATAGTACAGTTGTGTAAAATTTTACCACATCCTACCATATCTTACCATAACAGTAGATGTTCTTCTCTTCACTGTTACAGTATTTGGACCCCCTCTGTCCTAGCTCTTGTCCTGTATTTTTGTTGCCATCCTGGCTGAGGGGTTCCTCTGCCTCTTCATTTTTTATTTCTGCATGCACATGTTTTTGTCCCTGAGGGTATTCTGTTCCTCCTGGGGCTTTTTCATTTCTGAGTGTGCACCCATATGTCACCTTTATGCCCTACACCTTGTGTGGGGAGCATAAGTGTGATGTAGAGCACCTGTAAGAACTAAAGGCTTTGGTATACTGGCCAGACATTTGGCTATCCTTGACAGGAGATCCCACAGGTAAAGAATACTGCAGCAGTGAAGAGAAGGACATCTACTGTTATGGAAAGGTTTTACAACTGTACTGTCTGATACAGTATGTAGGGGATACAATGATTGAAATATTGGGAAGAGAAAGCAAAAGACTGAAAAACAAACTATGCCTATAGGGATTATAGGAGAAAGGACTTGGGAATAAACAGAAAGGGAATGGCTCAAAGAGAACAAAGAACCAAGGTTTTGAGAGCATCTTATTAAAGAAGTGATGAGTTGGGAAGAATCAAAGCAAAAATTTAAATGAAGGAGACCATTTACCCTTTCTGGGTTAGTGATGGAGATGAAGAAAAAACAGTGAGAATTATATAAGATATAGGTGGAAAATCAGTTTTGATGGAGTTTTTAATTGAATCAAGGACAGAAAAGGCAATCAGGAAAAAGGAAAAAACTAATAAGCAGGGCATGTAGAACAGTAATAGGCAACTACTGAGGGCAATTTTATAGCATAAAAGGGGGAATAGTGTAAAGAGTTAGATAAATTCTAGTCAAAAAGCAGTGGGGGAGATTTGTTTAGGTCCTACTCATCTTCAAAATAAAGGAAGTTTGCATGGATGTGTCTGCACAAGTATTTTTATACACCAAGCAGAATACAAAGAATACAAAAAAATTCCCATCAGCCAAGGGCAAATGTTGGAGGTGTATGGATTGGGAAAGATAAATATGGGAGCATATGTTCTGGAACTGCCCAAGACTAGAATCATTTCAGAATAAAATACAACATGGGTTCATAGGTGTGTACTAGGCCAACGACCCTGGAGCCTTTACAAGCCTAGCCCATAGAAGTGCCCTGGCATCATGCCACTATTAGTTCCTGGTGCCTCTATCAAGTAGAGCTACTGGAGTGATCCCTGGGGTGAACTTTCTATTTCCCATCCACTCATCAAGATTTCTCTTGAAAAGAGCCAGTGAGGGGCTCTGCTTGACATGTATGGGAAGTCTATTCCAGAGCATGGGCAGTCTCTGGGTTGTGAACCTGTCCCTCCAGCATGTTCTACTGATTGTGGTAATGAGGTTGAGGTCCCTGGAGCATGTGGTGTGGACGGATTGGGATTTCTTTAGGTGTAACATTTTTAACAGGGCTTGATCAGACATGGCTTTGTAAGTCAAGCAGAGATCACCTCTTAATAGAAGAAATGAGACAGAGAAAAGCTAGAGTTTTTTGAGTCTGTCCATGTAAGGCATGTGTTTAAGGCGTATGATCCTCTTTGTGAGGTACTTTTGTAGCCTTTCCAGCTGTTGAAGGTGTTTAGTGAAGTACATGGCAAATGAGGCATCATACTCGATGATTGTCTAATGAGGGAAGAGTAGAGATGATGACCTCTTTCTTCCTGGATGCAAAACCCTTGGTAATGAGATGTGCCACATAGAAGGACTTTCTGACCACAGTGGCAATGTAATGGTCGAAGGAGAGGTTGCTGTCAACCTGTGTCCCCAGATCTCTTATAATGCCTTCAGTGTTCAGTGGGCTACCATCAATGTGGTAATTAGTAGGAACTGAGTTTTTCCCCAAAGGGAATGATGACACATTTTTTGGCATTAAGCTTAAGGCCATGGTTTTGACACCGGTCATCGGTCTCCGTAAGGCCTTTCTGTAGGATGTCTACATCACTTGGGGAGTTAATAATGACTCCCAGCTTGTAATCGTTGGCAAACTTGGTCAGCCAGAGTCCCTTCATGTTGGCCTGGACTTCTGAGAAGTAGATGCGAAACAGGAGAGGACCCAGTACTGATCCCTGTAGGACTCCACTCGTGACTGGTCGGCAGTCTGACTTGGAGTCTGCTGCTTTCACACTGTGGGTTCTGTGAACCACTTTGCAACCCACCTAGTGATATAGGGGTTGATGCCTAGTTTGGTGAGTTTATCAATAATTTCTGAGTGGGAAATAGTATCAAAGGCCTTGGCCAGATCGAGGTATGCTGTATGTAATGCCTCTCCCTCATCCACGGCTCTGGTGACTGACTCAAAAAAGCCAACTAGGTTGAGCAGGCAATGATCTACCCTTCACAATACCAAATTGCGCGGGATCCAGAGTTTGGAATTCCCTATATCCTTGTTAATTAGGTCCATGATGATGCGCTCCATAGCCTTACATATCAGACTCATCAGGCTAATGGGGAGATAATTCTCAGGGTCTGTAGTCGCTCCCCCTTTATGGAAAGAAATGACTGTAGCAGTGCACCATTCAGTAAATTACAATACCTGAGGTGAGGCTGTGATTGAACGGGGCACACAGGTGTGGTGCCAGTTCACTTTCTTGTTCATGTAGAACATTGCCAGGGATATTGTCTGGTCCCATGGAAGCTGTATTCTTGGCCTTGGACAGTGCACCTTTAACTTGTGCTGCAGTAATGCTTGGTGCCTGGCATTCTTCCGGTATTGTGATTAGTCCTTGGAGAGAGGGGGAGAGTTGGCACTGAATCTGTTGGCTAGTATGTTGGCAATATCTGTTGGCTCAGTGTAGGAGGTACCATTGTGCAGTAACTCAGAGGAAATCTGGGTATTGCTGTGGAGATTCTTGATATAACTGTAGGCGGCTGTGTGGTTGTTTTTAGTGTCTGCCGCATTTCTGCCGTCATAGCTAGCTTTAGGGGTTTTAATGAGGGATCTCAACTTTTTGTTGAGGTTAATAAGGGAGTTTTTCCAGTCTTGGGACTTCACCTTTTTCTGCATCAGTTTCTTCCTTCTGTTGTAGAGTTTGTTAATGGCAGGGGACCACCAGATTGGCTTCATTTTTTTGGAGGAGAGTATCTTGTTTCTGTTGGGTATGGCTAGTTCCATGCATTTATATATGGTTCATACAGTGCATTGGTGTATGATTCAGCAGTCATGCACCTATTTTCCATTTGCATGGGTGCCATGAAGTTGGCCAACTCTGTTTTTAGGAGCCCAAACTCAGTTTTGGAGAAGTTTTTCATGGAGGTTACCTTTGCTGGTGGTGTGGGTGAGATGTGGATTTCCATGGTAATTAGTTTGTGGTCGGATCTAACAAGGGAGGAAATGACTGTTGGTGTTGAGAAATGGTTGCCCATGTTAGTAATAACCAGGTCAAGGATGTTGCTTCCTCTAGTGGGGGTAAGAATGAACTGGTCCAGCACATTGGAATTAATGAATTCCAGGAAGCATTGGGCAAGTGTATTGGTGCATCAGTAGTTTTCCCAGTGGATAGAGGGGTAGTTGAAGTCACCCTGTATGAGAGAGTGTTGGGTTGGACCCTAATAGTTTCCAGGGTGCTTAGGAACATGGAGTGAGAGTCTTGGGACATGGTTGGGGACCTATAGCAGGCTACGACCTGAATCGCCATCTTACCCACTGTTAGTTGTACCTGAAGTATCTCCAATGCATTATGCTGAGCTACTAGTCTGGAGGTGTGCATATCCTTTATGAATATGGAGACGCCACTGCATTTGGAGCTTCAGTCCATGTTCTGGGGCCAAAAGGTGTGGAATGAGTTATAGCCTGGTAGCACAGGGGTGCATTCTTCTGCTTTAAAACAGGTCTCTGTTACAGCACAAATGTCGTTCTCCGTTTTGAGGAGTGCTTCAAGTGGGAGCATCTTGAGATTTAGACTTCTAGCATTGAGCAGCATGACCCTCAGATTGCTTTAATTTATAGTTGTTACAGTGGTAATGTGGTCTTTGGAACACCACCTAAAAAAGGCACTATATGGGTGGCAAGAGCCCTAGCCAGCATCTGGAAACCTAGGGGTGACAGGTGCAGGCCATCTCTAGCAAAGCATCGAGGTCTGTCAATCATATCATCCAAAGCAGGCAGATACTGGATCCCTTTAAAATGACACCAGAAACTTAGCCAATTGTTGAAGTCAGTCATTTTCCGCTTATACTGCAGTATCATTCTTGGTGATGGTAGGATGCTGCTCAGGCCTAGGGTCATATCTGCCTGGGCCACATAATCCAAGAGCTTTTCCATGTCTCTTTTCATGTAGTCCAGGGAGGTGCATCTCAGGTCATTCACACCCACATGGACAATGACAGAGTCATACTTGTACTTGTTGTGGAGTGACCTGAGTGCTTGTGTCATGTTGGATCCTGGCACCCGACAGCTGACTGTTACCTTCTCCTTATTCGACCTAGTGAGTGGGACATCAGTGTACCTCACTATAGTCACCTATGATTAGTGTATTGGGCAAGCTGTTTTGCCTTAGGGGTTAGGTTGAGGGGCACACTGTGTAGGTGAGCTGTGTCTCTTGTGATTTGTGCTGTGCTGTGTTGTATTGGTTGAGTGCATTTCTAATTTAGAGGTCTCTGCTGTTTGGGTAGATTTCTGTTGAGAGCCTCCACAGAGGTGGATGTGTGATTTATGTTTTTATGTGAGAGCTGTGATGGTGGGTGTTCTGGAGGGCTATGTGTTCCATGTGGTGTGGTGCAGGTGTTGACCTTCTCTTTCACAGCTGTTCTGGTCTTGGCTTGCATGTCTTCCAGTTTGGATATATAAGTGCATCTCTCACAAGTTTGAGTGTTGGGAGGTAACAGGAGAGGGTTGTCTGTGTACATGAGGCAGTTGCTACACTGCCTCAGAATGCCCAGGTTCACCAGGTTAATAGGAAAAAGCACAGGGAACTGACCTTTAGACATGCCAGGAGGGATGGTGATTATTAAGTACTGAAGGTGTTTCCTTACAGGATGTTTAGTACTGTTAGCACTTAGGTGTGCTACAATAATTGCTACAAGAAGCCAGATGAAGTGCTAGGTGAATAAGCTAGTTAAATGCAAGAGAGAAGAGAACTAGCAAGATCTAAGGGAAAATTTGAAGAGTAGACTTTCTGGCACTCATAATAGTTTACCATAGCTTAGTGCACTGTATGGCATGCAAACCCGTGCAAACATGGGCTTTTAAAGCAGAAAGTTGAAAGGGAGCTAGAAACCACTCCTCTTGTGGTAGATAGGCTACCTAGTGCTTACCACTCCCCTGATAAGCTGAGAGGCTTCCCTCTAACACAGAAAGGTCTGGAGAACTCAGAAACTACAACACAGTCCTGAATACAATAAATCTGTATCTGGAATACTCTAGTAACAGGAAAGGTGGGAAAACAAGCTAGAACTTTTTTTTAAATATAACAGTAACAAACGAGCAAACTGATACAAACAAATTAACCATAAAAAAGCTCAAAACTAAGCACTGCTCCAGCAGTCTTCAATCAGACAAGTTATAACTGCACATTCCTGCCCCTAGGGTGCAGGGACCCTTCTCTAAAAAAAGATGGCCTGGATTAGTGTTCAGGTTATACAAACAAAGCTAGATTCAGCTGGTCTAAATCTAGTCTATGCTACAGCAAACAAGGCACACCAATTTCAGAAAGAAACAGTTCAAGTAAGCAGGCACAATAAGCATTTAACCAGAAATTCCCAGCTCAGAAGGGCAGAATCTACCTTCTCCTCCCACAAGAGTGCAGACCACAAACCTTAATGTAAAATAACTGGCCTGAAACTCAAGTGCTTAAACCAGAACTAAGACACTTAGAATAACAGACACTAAGCCTTCAATCAGGAACTCCCAACTTAGAAGGATGTAAGCTACCTGTCCTGCCACAAGTGTGCAGACCACAAACCGTCTTAATGTAAAACTACTGGCCTGAAGCCCAAGTGCTTATACCAAAAGGCTTAGTATAACAGTTACAATTTAATCAGGCTAACAAGTAGTAATACATTCAGCAGAATAAATGCAATTGAGTACTTTTAAGAACAGGCAGCAAAAGCAAAATAAAGTAATACAGTAGGAAGAAACACAAATACAGTAAAAGTAGATGAATAAAGTGCATTTTTTTAAATATAACAGTAGCAAACTGATTTAAACAAATGACCCAATTAACCAGTAAAAAAGCTCATAACTGATCCCTGTTCCAGCAGTCTTCAATCAGACAAGTTCTAACTGTACACTCCTGCTACTAGGATGCAGGGGAACCTTCTCCAAAAAAAGATGGCTTGGATTAGTGCTCAAGTTATACAAACAAAGCTAGATTCAGCAGGTCTGAATCTAGTCTATGCTAAAGCAAACAAGGCGCACAAATTTCAGAAAGAAACTGTTCAAATAAGCAAGCACAATAAGCCTTTAACCAGAAATTCCCAGCTCAGAATGGCAGAATCTACCCTTTCCTCCCACAAGAGTGCAGACCACAAACCTTCTTAATGTAAAATAACTGGCCTGAAGCCCAAGTGCTTAAACCAGAACTAATACACTTTTAGAATAACAGACACTAAGCCTTCAATCAGCAACTCCCAACTTAGAAGGATGTAAGCTACCTGTCCTGCCACAAGAGTGCAGACCACAAACTTTCTTACTGTAAAACAACTGGTCTGAAGCACAAATGCTTAAACCAAAAGGCTTAGAAAAACAGTTAAAATTTAATCAGGCTACTAACAATCAGTAATAAATGCAGCAGAATAAATGCAATTGAGTACTTTTAAGAACAGGCAGTAAAAGCAAAATAAAGTAGGAAGAAACACAAATACAGCAAAAGCAGATAAAGTACAATTTTTTTTTGGTTAAGTGGGAAGGGATGAAACACGATAATTTAAGGTTGATAAACTAAGGGGGTGGGCCTTCCCAAATGATTTCTCTCTACTCAGTAGAATAAGCTGATGAGATGGGATTGGAAGGAGTGTCCAAAATGAGATTTATAGTAGGGGTGGGCAACTCAAAAGCCACCAAATTTAAGAAGACATCAAGGACTGGTGGGGAACTCTTAAAACTCCAACAGAACAGAAAACTTAAAACAAAGCAAATGTAATACTAGAATCAGATACAAAATAGACATGCTCGAACCTTAAACAAAAGAGCTTCAAATCAAAATTAAACGCAGAGATGAGTGATACTCAGGGGAATGCAGACCACACTAACACTTCAGATAACTACATATATTTCTAAATAAAAGAGCAATGCTGTCTCTCAGCTCCTCCCACTAATTAACTGATGCTATTCACAGTTTGCAAAGGAATTCTTGGTAAGTTTTTTAACTGACCCTAGTCAAGAACTCTTAAAACTCCAACAGAACAGAAAACTTAAAACAAAACAAATGTAATACTAGAATAAGATACAAAATAGAAGTGATCAAACCTTAAAGAGCTTCAAATCAAAATTAAATGCAGAGATGAGTGATACTCGGAGCAGTGCAGACCACACAAACAAGTATGTTACTACCCCGTATAAAATCACTTTAGCTAGCAAATCTAGGAGATACTTTCTCTGATGTCCTCCCTGTGAGAGGAATAAAGATGCCTTGTTGAAGTTTCAAGTAGATTCTTCAGTTAAGTAGGTAGGTGGATGAGTGTTCTTGTTCAAATCCATTACATTCAACAGGTCAGTTACTTAAAGGCAGTTGCAAACAATGATGGGAGGGTCCCAGGAAACTGATTGGTGGAAATCTGGGAGATGAAGGTTCCTTGTTTTTCCATCTCCTGGATTTTATCTGGGCTAATCCTTTGACTTTGTTACTCCTGCCACCCCTCTGGGTCACAGA
The DNA here is from genome assembly GCF_019279795.1 of Protopterus annectens. Taxonomy (NCBI): domain Eukaryota; kingdom Metazoa; phylum Chordata; order Ceratodontiformes; family Protopteridae; genus Protopterus; species Protopterus annectens. The sequence continues at coordinate 722,686,786 of NC_056747.1, forward strand.
ATTGCATACCAGACCTGGCTTGAACCTTCTGGATTACCTCTATCTTAAGTGTGTTACTAGGGGAATCAAGTGATAAATAGGGAAGTGATGTTCCCAAACTGAGATATCAGTTTAACTCTACACAGATACTGAAAAACACTAATTGCTTTGCTTATGCTGCCAGTCAGAAAAGCCATCACAAGAAAATGGAGATCAGAACACAACCCTAAAATGAGTGAAGTTAAAGAAATAATGAATGACATAGAAGATAATGAGATGTAAGTAGACGGTAAAAAATAGTCTAATCATAAGTAAGTGAAACCTGGGGGAAGTATATCTACAGGTCCAAGAAGATTGAAAGTTAGCGAGATTATATGAAAGTCTCCTTGAGTAAAGTACTGAAGAATTGAGCACAGTATTTTATGGTTCCCTATTATAGGATCGAAGATGCATTCTTTTGAATGCATCTTGATCGAACTTGAAAGCATGAAATGGCAAAATAATGAAACGGCATATAAGCAAATTCTTTCCCTGGGAAAGAAATTGCTTGGCTGCCTTTATTATTTTGCTATTTTCATCACTGTAGTGCGATCTTGGAGCTAGTATATTTAAGTAGGGGGGAGGGGTAAAGCCCCCCACTTTATGTAATGTTTTACATTTTTTTTCTTTTTCTTTTTTGGAACAGCGATTTTTTCCCCTGGAAAAAAAAATCGCTGTTCTAAGTGATTGTAACATTTCGCTTACATGGGGTCGATAAATCAGCATTCGCTTTTTCAAGCATTCACTGATTTAATATAGACCCTATTTTAAATATAAAAAAAAACATAAATATATGTGAATATCAATGCACTGGGAGAACACTGGACATGAAGAATAATTCCGTAGCCTACTGTTAGCATTTTCCTTTATCTTACTAATTTTGAACAGGTACTATAGAACTTAAGGGGAAAACTAAATAGTACTTCCATAAGCGCTTGATAATTTACCTGGATACTTACTTAAAGGCATCAAACATGCCCTTATGGAGCCATTCCTTAAACTGTTTAACCTGAAATTAGATACATGATGTGTTCCCAAAGCATGGCCATCTGCAACAGTGCTGTTACTGCACAAGAGCGGTCCTGTGACTGACCTGGGAAAATATAGACCCATTAGCCTGACTTGCCTGATTTCCATAGCCAACTGTGATATCAGACTAGACCCACATCACTTTTGCTTTGCTAAAGGAATAGCCTACATAATAAATGTAGTTAACTTTGAGAAGATCACACAGGCCATTGACAGTGCTCATTCTGTTCACACAGTTTATATGGATCTGGTCAAAACATTTGATACTATACACATACTGGAGTTGTAAACAAGTCTCAAAGGTTGGCCCATATATGGCCAAGTGAATAGCAACTTGGCTAAAAGAACCCGTATAGTTAAGGTGGCAAATGTCTCTTCAGACAATATGAAGGTAACATTTGATGTGCCCAGGTCTCAGTACTGGGACCCCTCATTTTGGCATCTACTTCTCCAGTTGCCAGGCAGGGAATCGGGCCTTTGGTTAACCAAGTTTCCAGATGACTAAAAACTGGGCATTATTATCAAATCTCGCTCTGGTACCTTTTCATTACAGCAGGAACTAACCCTCATAAACAAGTGATATACAGCAAAAGGAATAAGACTAAGTGAAAAAAAGTATTGTGTTGTCATATTTGGTAAACAGGTTACTCTCTTTCAAGGTACAGTTTAGTCAGTACCCCATTCCAAAATTAATATCTAGTTGGGGATCTTGGAACCAAGGTTAATAATTCCCTCTCCTTCAACCACCATGTAGCAGCAGTGGTCAGAAAATCCTTCTATGTAACACAACTAATGCCTAAAGGCATGTATCATCCAGATCAAAATAAGTTATCTTCCCTGTTTATGCAGTTCTAATTAGACCAGATATTAAGTATGACATCCCCTGCAAAAATGTATTTTTTTTTGTTAAAGCTGCCTGCAGCTCACCATCAGCTTCCACCAGCTCAACACCTCATTCAGTGGGTCTACTAGACAAATGTCTGGGACCACGGAAGAGACTGTGGACTCTGGTCTAGCTCATATTGTTACCATGGAGTATACCCTAATCCACCACCCTGTAGCAGCCTTGTCAGCTCTGCTACTACTGCCTTTGGGAGGTGCATGCATGCTTCCATGCTTGCTCATCCAACTGACCAAGCAGCACACTGCTTTTAGTGTGGAGCTCACCTCACCAGGTTTTTCATGCTGTTTTTGTGGCACGTTAAGTGGCTTCCCTTCAAAGGATGGGTGAGCTGATGTTGGCTGTTTACTTCCATTCTCCCCTGCCGGTTTCCTCTTGCACCAGTACCACTTGTCAAATGCAGGTTGTCTGGGGCAAAGTCTGCACCTTGGGACCTCAAGATGTACCTTACTACACATTAAACAACTGGAAAGGTCACTGAGATCACCAAGAAGATTTTTTAAACATCTTTATTTAATTATCACTTGTGACACAGGCAAACTTTCATTTATATTAAAGTAATAAACCAAATTAACAAGTTCACATTTACAAACATTATGCATCACGTATATTGTTCTATGCAGTATAATCAAATCAACTTTACATAAATTGCTCATTTCCTGGCTTCTCTTAAATCTCACAGGTTTAGTGTGAGTGGTACTGTCCACTACAAGTTCAGCACACAGCTGGCCATTCCCTTTTGGGTTTTGGGCGTAGCTAAAGAATGCCTTATTGTTGTCTTTAGCTAGGGATGCTAATTTAGTCTCATAACTAGCCTTAGAAGACTTTACGAGATATCCGATTTGCTTGTTCAAGCTGTGGAGGGTATTCTTCCTCTGTTGAGTAAGTTCCTTCATGTTCTCAGATATCTATTTCTTTCTTTTGTTATATAACTTATTTATACTTCCAGTCCGCTAGGATAGATTGTTTTATTGGGAGGACCTGTTTTTAGTCCTGTCAGCTACATTTGTTTAAGTGGCTATGTAGAACATTTTTGTACTGTTCTGCATAGAAGTCCTTGTTGTCTGTGTTAGCAGGGGATTTAAAACTTTTTAATGCCATTGCTTAGTAGACTATAGTTTGCTTTCGAGAAATTGTTTCAGTATTTTTGATCCTGTGGCGGTGTCAGGTCTGATTTTTACTTCAAACGAGACTGATTTATGGTCTGACCTTACCAGGGAGGCAACACACAGGGGGTAGTGCAGTTACCCCCATGTTGGTGAGCAATAGGTCAAGGACATATAAGCCCCTTGTAGGGCTGCAGACCAACTGTTCCATGGTATTTGAATTATCAACATCCAGGAACCTCAGAGCGATCGTGTTTGTTCTCATATATGTCACCCAGTCGATGGAAGGATAGTTGAAATCTCCCATGACCAAGGTGTTTGGCTGTATACTGAGCATCTCTAGCAAGTCCAAGTAGGCAGTGTGCTTTTCCTGGTTCATGGTGGGGGTCCTGTAGCTAGCAGTGATGTGGTAGGGTATTTTGCCTATATTATTTAGACTTGGAGCAGCTCAAGAGAGTTGTACTGTTTTACCAGTATTGAGGTGTATTTGGATTTAAAGAAGATGGGATACACCTCCACCTTTGGTTCTTTCATGCTTGTTTTGAGGTCTGAACATGTGAAAGGCATTTTAACCTTGTATGGCCAGGGTACTGTCTGCAGCCTTAAATCAAGTCTCAGTGACTGCACAGATGTCAGCATCTTCCAAGGTGAGGAGTGTTTCCAGGGAGTGCAATTTACTATTTAGGCTCCTAGCATTAAGTAGCATGATCTTGAGTTTGTCTCTGGTGGATTTCTTTACTTGAGAAGTTTTGTTGTTTTGACATTGCCTAAAAAGGCATTATGGGAGAGGCAAGTGTTTTTTCCAGTATCTGAAAGCCTTGAGTAGACAGGTGAAGGCCATGTTTGGCAAAGTGTCATGGTCTGTCAGCCATGTCTTCCCAGGATGTCAGATACTGGATCCCCCTGGAGTGTCACCAGAAGGTAAGCCAATTATTGAAATAATTTTACCAGTCTCAAGGTGTATTTGAATTTACTGAAGATGGCTACACCCCCACCTTTGGTTCTTTTGTGCTTGTTTTTAGGTCTGAACATGGTAATGGCATTGTAAACTTGTACGGCCAGGGTGCTTTCTGCGGTCTTAAACCAAGTCTCAGTGACTGCACAGATGTCAGCATCTACTAAGGTGAGGAGTGCTTCCAGGGAGTGCAAGTTACTGTTTAGGCAGCTAGCATTAAGCAGCATGACCTTGAGTTTGTTTCTAGTGAATTTCTGTATGTCAGAAGTTTTGTTGTTTTGACATTGCCTAAAAAAGACACTGTTGAGGAGGTATTTTTGCCGGTATCTGAAAGCCTTAAGTAGACAGGTGAAGGCCATGTCTGGCAAAGCATCGTGGTCTGTCAACTATATCTTTCAGGCTGTCAGATTCTGCATCCCCCTGGAGTGACACCAGAAGGTAAGCCAATTATTGAAATCAATCATTTTTGTCTGTCTTGTAGTATCATCCTAGGTGAAGGTAGAATGCTGCTTAGGACTAGTGACCTACCTGCCTGGGACACACAATTTGAGAGTTCAGGCATGTCTCTTCATATAGTCCAGAGAGGTACGTCTAAAGTCATTCACTCCAACATGTACTATGACGGAATCATAACAGTAATGTTGCTGAGAACATGCATGATTTGACAGATCGCGCCACCTGACAGACAGCTGACCATGGCCCTGTCCTTGTCCAGCCTGGTGAGGGCGAGATCTGTGCGTCTCACTGTTGAATTGCCTATGACTAGAACATTAGGTTTTGAGGTGTTTTACCTTAGGGGCATAATAGTTGAGACACTAATGTGTGTGTTGTCATTTGCAGTGGTGGATTTTGTTTGTGTATCAGTATGTGTAGGTTGTTTGCACTTGGAGGTCTCTGGTCTTTTGGTAGGCTCTGAGTTGAGTACCTCTGAGTATGTGGGTTTGTGTGTCTTGACCTTATCTTGTGTAAGTGAAGAGTTGTGTGTGCTGACAACCTGTTTGATGTCTTTATTGTTACATGAAAGGACTAATTCTAGTTTCATGATATAGTTACATCTCTCACATTCTGTATTTTCTTTAGGAGCAAATGGTTGTCAGTATACATGAGGCAATTGTTGCATTGACTCAGTATGCCCATGTCAGTTAAGCTGTCTGGAGAAATGTTGGGAAACTGACTGTCCATAGTAGAAGGTAATTCTTAAGTACTAATTTCTGAGAGGACAAATTAGACCAGCTATTGCTCTGGGATTAGCAAGGGGACTTATTCTATAGAAGATCAGGGATGGAAAGAGGGGGTGATGCTGCTCAGTGCTCAGCTGAGTTGCCTGCAGTGCAGAAGTGTGCAGCTGTGTTGCCCACAGACCAACAGGGGAACCTAGGAGGGTTTAAGAAAATGACCAAAAAATAAAATAAATAAGTAAATAAATATTCTATACACATACATGAATTGTTTTTACAGAAGGCTGGTGTGGCTATAGGCATGGCTTATGCCAATAGCTACGCCATCCTAGCATTGGTACAATGGGAGGAGAGTGTTGTGCTGTGTGGCAATGAATTTTGTAGCCACCTGGTATGGTATACCCGATTTGTGGATGATATATTCTTTTTGTGGAATGGCTCTAGTGAGTTGCTGTCTCAATTTATAGATTATTTATTTAGTACAACGACCTTTCTTAGATTCACTTATAAATATTCCAAAGAAGAAATAGATTTTCTTGACGTTACTGTGAGGAAGACTGATTTAGGGAATCTACAAACAAGCCTGTATAGGAAAGCAAGTAGGAAGAATTTGCTCCTACATAAAAAAATAGTATGCATCTAAGGTATGTTGCTAAGAATGTACTTAGGGGACATATTTTAAGGGTTATGAGATTATATAATGAGGACTCACAGCTCATGTCAGCTATTAAGAATGTTAAGGAGGATTTTTTTGAAGAGAGAGTACTCAGAAAAAGAGATAGATGTGAGTATTGGTCAACTATTGAGTGAAAGGGGTACTAGGGGACAACCATACTTTTCTGGGCAAACCCATGGAGATAAGAGAGAGCATCAACAAGTAGACTCTGGAAAGTTGAGTATTCCCATGACTTTCTTCAGTGATGTCAATGTTTTCTTGTGATATTATTAAAAGGAACTGAAACATTCTAAAGGTGTCTGAGTAACTTAGAGGTTTTGTCAATGAGAGACCTATGTTTGCTTTTAGAAACAACCTCTCACTGAAAAGGCAGTTACAGGTCAGGGGCTGATAGATCGGCATTTACATCACAGAGGAAAGGGACGTATCCCTGTAGAGGTTGTAGTACTTGTAGTTACATCCACACAGGCATGAGGTTTTCACACCCGCAGTCAGGGGCAATGGTTGAGTGCAACTTTTATGTAAATTAAGGAATGTGGTGTATTTTAGTTTTTGTGTGATGTGTGTGCATTTTATGTAGGTAAAACTAATCGCTCTCTTATAGAACGTATTTTAGTGCATTTGAGAGACATCAGGAATAATAGAGATAGTAATGCATTAGCACGGCATGTTAATAAACTTAGTGGGGCTCAACATAAGTTTAATTTTTTTGTGTTAGAGATTGCGAAGGAGAGCATTAGAAGGGGTGATATTAAGAATAGGACTGAGTTGGCTGAACAGAGGTGGATTTTGTTTTCTTAATGCAGCGAAGGCACTGGGTATCAATGATATGGTTTCTCTTAAACCTTTGCTAATTGCACGTACACTCCCCCATTGATGTTTATTAAAGTTTTATATTGCTTTCATGTATTTGATATGCAATAAGTTGTATATATTTTATATGATATTGGGTTGTTGTGCTTATATCTTTAAAGAATTTACATATTTGATTGATTTGTTTGATTGGATGTCTTTTTTTAAATATAGAGCAAGGGCTGTTATTGTAAAGAGTCTGATGAAGTGACAGGTCGTGAAAGCACTTACTCTGTGTAATAAAACATTTTTAGTCCTACAGCTGTGGTGATTCTATTCGTTTTTTTTTTTTTTTTTTCAATTATTGAATTTGCCTGTCTCATATCTAAATTCTTACTTTTACTGTGGTTTTAGGTTTTATATGTGATAATATTAGAGACCCTAATGATGATATTCATACTGTCTAGTTCTTATCTCCTGGTTTAATTTTATGCCCTTACGTGAAAAGGTACTCTTCCTTACACTTGGCACATTGACTGATCACTGTCCACTGTGTAACATTTGATCTAGACATGTGTTATCTTGCCTCTGTCTTGAACAAGTCTACATATTCCAACTGCTGTTCATATTTTGGAGTTATTTGAGATGGAGTATAAAACTATTATCAGTCCAACACTTGCTGTGTTGTTTTAAGTGAGAATCATTTGTTATTTACTAATGCAAAATATACTTCTACCTTAACTTTCTCAGACAAGGCTGACTTTTTTTTTCTTCTGAAAATTCTTTTTTTAAAGGCAATCAGTATTCATTCTTATGTAACTTTTTATCTTTTGACTGATTATGGTTGTAGCTGTGCAAAAATATTCTCATTATTTATGGTTATAGATGCTCCAGCATAAATTATTAATGCAACAGGTATATTTTGAATCTAACAGTAATTTCTGAAATTATTGTACCAATGCTGTTCCACTAGCCTTACTAGTGAAATGAATAATGGTGGATGGAGCTGTTTTTATGATTTACTTGGTCAGCATTATACTTGCTTTATGAAACTGATTCTTGGTATGTATATTTTATCATGTTGGTCTCTTTTGATTGTCTGTGTGCTCTGGCAAATTCATAATACTTCTCACAAAATAAGCATTACTTTCCCTTGGCTAAACAAGCTGAATTATGGGGATTCCTGCCTTTTCACTCTCTACGCATTGGAATATGTTTTTTCTGATGTCCCTGATCCTGAGATATGGTGGACCTCTAGTATGATTTTGAGTGTTTTGTGGCAGACAATGAGTAAACCTCTAGTCATTGTTTTAATGGCTTTTGTTACTTGTAGTTCTGATATTTCTAACCTCTTACCATAAGATCAGACTGTCTTAGTTTCCATATGTATTTCAGTGATGAGAAGCTCTCGGTAATTGTGTTTTTATTTCATTGTCAAGATCTATAAAGTTTTCTTTCTGTTGTATAACTTTTTTGTCCCTTACATCCATCAGCCAAGCCACTGTACTTGGTCCCTAGCTCTAGACCCATGACCGGGGAGAGCTAGAGGCACTGGGGATGTCATCCTAATGGTAGAGAAGCTTTTTGGTGGCCTACACTAACCGTCCCCCTGTACAGTACAAAGTGACATCAGTGCAGCTCATGTTTCCATATGTGCACCATCCACTATAGCAATCTTCTGATACTCCACATCACTTTGTCTGCCTGGGCTAGAGCCACAATCCACCACCAAGAGCCATCAGCCAGACAGGAAAAAATGCACATCCTCCCTTTGAGCTAGCAAGAGACATTGAGTCCTCCTATCGCCTGCTAGCCTTTTGGTATCTGACTTGCTAATTGAAATCTCGTAACCATCAAAACAAATGGAAGTTTTCCTTTTGTACTAGCGAGATAGTGTTGATGCTATAATTTGATCATTTTTGAAAGCATCTTAAGTCTAGTGTGGTGCATAATAGTTTTTGTGTGTTCTTGAGTAGCTTTTCTCAAAAGATCATCATATTATCGAGAATTTATTGTTAAATGTCCTTATTTAATTTTACATTTCCATGTTGATATTTGTCCCTTTCAGTTGAGCGGTGTGACACAAGTCACATATTTTATTTCTTCTAGTTGCAACACCACATCTTCTCATGTCCAGGGATAAAGTGCTGGCACAATGAATACATTGAATCAAAGTTTAGATGATTAAAGCTGTATTGGTCTGTGAAGAAATGCACTTTTCTTAGAACTATTGAAATGACAAAACCATTCTTTTTCAGTAGGCAACTTCCAGTGTACCCGTTCACACCCCATAAGTTAAATAAACTAAAGATTTAGTCGCAGAGCATGAAGAAAAGGTGTACATCTCTTTAAGTGAAAGTCTAGCCCACTGGTTTGCCACAGCTTACATCATAATAAACTATGGGCACACACCAGTAAAATTAGTAAAACATGAAAATATTTAAAGTGTAATGCCACTGAACTGGAATGACACCTTGCAACAAAAACATTTAAAAATACGCCTGTTGACTGAAAAGTATCATTCATCTTCACTGATACTACAAAAAATCTTAAGTGAAACTGCAGTCAATCACGTTACATGCTATCCTTATAATCTAGCATCCCATGTAATATTTATTGCAGTTGCATAATTTAACAATTTTACCTACCTTGACCCAAATGAATGTCATAAATCCAAGGTATTGCAGTTCTGCAGAATGAGGTGTGTGCGTGTGTGTGTGTGCGTGTGTGTGTGTGTGTGTGTGTGTGTGTGTGTGTGTGTGTGTGTGTGTGTGTTACTTGAAGAAATGTTCTATTATGTGCTTTAAACATGTCTGACTGTAGCTGTACATTTTGACCCCATTAACTTTGTTGGAAATGTGTGACCATGCCTTGTAACAAAATTGCATGTGACATATACAATATATTTTCTGATTTGATACTCTGTGTCCTTCTTTGGCTGGACTCTTGCAACTTATATTAATATAATTACCAGCTGAAAGCAAAACAATGATGTGGTTCTCTTACAGATGTGACTCATCTATTTGAAAGTCTGATTGCTGTAGATTTTTGATGCCAAATACCAACACTTGACTGACAGCCCAGAAAAATATAAAATTTGCCTAAACCTCAAAATTACTTGCTTGAAAAAAGCCTCTCAGCTTCAATATACGTTCTTTACTGAAGATTCTTGATCACAAAAACTTTTAACAATCAAATACCTTATTCACAGAGAGCAAAACTTACGCATAAAACAACTTACACAATCATACAGACAGTGAATAATAGAAAAAAAATCATGAACATTATACCAAAAAGTCATATTCAAAATCCAAGCAGTCCGGTTTGCTACAGTCTTTTCTATGTGGCTGAAGTTTTGTGTAGCCAATTCTCAGAAGCGTAGCTGGTTCAACCAGTGTACTGGGCAGGTACTATCAACCAGGGCTTATTGCAGGTAGATCTATGCCCCCCCCCCCCCAGCTCTTACATTGAAGTGAAATAGAAAAAAAAATGGATGTTCCTTCAACTGGCACACCAACGAGGTAGCCAGTTGCACGACACCCCCCCCCCTCCCCTTGCCCCAGCCATTCAGGTCCCATTTCTGTGCCCTGCCCCCTACTCTTCTTCAACTAACTTTGTATCCAGGGCATTTGCCCTCTCACCCCACCCTAGCTACGTTACTGTCAATTCTAGACCTTACATTTCAGACATTATTCATTTTACTTCACCACTTGTGGGATAGACAACTTGTTTCCATGTTCTGGTAATATATTTTAGTAACCAGCAATATGAGATATAGCAAGATTCTTTCAGTTCTGGTTAATGTGTTTACATTACTTATACTAAACAAAGACACAGTAATATTAATCTTACCTTAACAAAGTTGCTTCACATTTCCTGCAAGTCTTTTTTCAGTGGATCTAATATGAGACATTCCCAAAATATATATAACAGAAATGACCAACATGTACTAGTATTACAGGTCATTTTGGACCATTTCTAGCTCTTTTGAAGTTCCCTGGTTAAAATCTGCCTCTGGCATTTTTTTGAAGCCGTATTGCTCAGACACAGCTCCACGTGGTCCTGTTGAGTCTTCCTGGCTACAGAGAACTGAAAAAAAGCGACTGCTTTCCTGATTAAGTATCCTGCTGTTTTTTTATATTTGTTTTACCTTCTACTGCTTACCTAGAGCAAGCTTTAACTGTTTTCATAGTTATTTACTGCACTTTTTATTATCTGCACTTAAAAGTACATTTTAGTCGAAATTAGTCTAATTCAAGTCGAAAAGTGTTTGTTTGCTGTTTAATTTAATTGTTTGGCTGCCCACTATAGTGTGCTAGCCTGTACTACTGACTTATTGCCTTTTCTGCATTTCTGTGTGTTTCTATTTAAAACCAAAAAAAACCAAAAAAAATATTCCTTGTTTTCCTGCCTCTCCTAAACTAGTTAGACCAGTTTACAGGCCTTGCTGCATCCTGGGCTGTGTTGTAGTTCCTGTGTTGTCCATTGCCTTACTTGGATAGAAGGAAGTTTCTTGGCTCACCAGTGGGAGCGGGGAGCCTTGAATAGCCTACCTGTCCTTGAGGGAAGTGACCTCAGCACAAGAAGCTGTAGTAATTGGTCATTTTGGACCATTTCTAGCTCTTTTGAAGTTCCCTGGTTAAAATCTGCCTCTGGCATTTTTTGAAGCCATATTGCTCAGACACAGCTCCACGTGGTCCTGTTGAGTCTTCCTGGCTACAGAGAACTGAAAAAAGCGACTGCTTTCCTGATTAAGTATCCTGCTGTTTTTTATATTTGTTTTACCTTCTACTGCTTACCTAGAGCAAGTTTTAACTGTTTTCATAGTTATTTACTGCATTTTTTATTATCTGCACTTAAAAGTACATTTTAGTCAAAATTAGTCTAATTCAAGTCGAAAAGTGTTTGTTTGCTGTTTAATTTAATTGTTTGGCTGCCCACTAAAGTGTGCTAGCCTGTACTACTGACTTATTGCCTTTTCTACATTTAGCGTGGAGTTGCCACTAGAGCACCATCGGGCAGCGCCGGTTAAACAAGGTTAAACTATTTCTGGCTCCGTAAAGTCTGCTCTTCATTTTTTACCTTAGAACTGTTCTACTTGTAATCTAAACAGTCTATTCTCTATCTGTAAAGCTCAGCACTTGTTCCTAAAGCATTTTTTAGTCAGGTAAAGCACTTCTATATTATACAAAGTACTTCACTAGCTTAAAACCCCCTTGAGTACCCACTTCCCTATAGGTCCTTTCTGACTCAGTTACACAGCAAACTTTTTCATTTCTTCTAGCATGTCAAAGGGTCAGCTGCTAGCGTCCTCTCCTGCTCAGCTGGTGAATCTGGGAATATTGAGGCAATGTTACAATTGCCTCATGTACACAGACAACCCTCTCCTCCTCCCACAAAACACAAATACATGCGAGAGATGCAACTATATAGCCAAACTGGAGGCTGAGCTCTCTCAACTCAGTACTGGCAAAACCAGACAGGAGGAGAAGGTAACCACACACACCATAAACCCAGTCTCACATAGAACTATCACAACTACAAATCAAACACATAAACACACAAAGACATACTCGGAGGCACTGATCAAAAATCTACCAAAACAGCAGAGGCCTCCAAAGCAGACACCCAAACAACTGCCACCTCATGACATAACACAAGCAACACATAGATCACAAAGTCAGTGTGCAAATCAGTCACAGCCCTTAAGGCCAAACACAATGCCAGACACACTTGTCATAGGTGACTCCATAGTCAGACACACTGACGTCCCACTCACCAGACTGAACAAGGAGAGGGTCACAGTAAGCTGCCTGTCGGGCGCTGGAATCCGCCACATAACACAAGCACTCAGGTCACTCCACAGCAAGTACAAGTATGACTCAGTCATTGTCCATGCCGGTGTGAATGACCTGAGACGTACCTCCCTGGACTACATGAAAAGAGACATAAAGGAGCTCTCAGATTATGTAGCCCAGGCTGGTATGACCCTGACCCTGAGCAGTACCCTACCTTCACCAAGAATGGTGCCACAATACAGAGACAAAATGATCAGTTTTAATAATTGGCTTAATTTCTGGTGTCATTCTAAGGGGATCCAATGTCTGTCTGCCTGGAATGACATGCTTGACAAGCCACGCTGCTTCGCAAGGGACGGCTTGCACCTGTCACCCCTGGGTTTCCGGATATTGGCAAAGGCTGTTGCCACCCCCATAGTGCCTTTTTTAGACAAGGCTCAAATTCTAAACCCACTGCCCTAGAAAACAATAATGGAAAAAAACTAAGGGTAATGCTACTCAATGCCAGAAGTCTAAATCTCAAGATGCACGCCCTCGAAGCCCTCCTCAGTATGGAGAGCATCAATGTCTGTGCTGTGACTGAAACCTGGTTCAAGGCTCCTGAGAGCACCCCGGCACTATCAGGTTTACCACATATCATGCGTTCCGGCCCCAAAACCCGGACCGTACCACAAAAGGAGGGGTTGTATCCATATTCATCAAGGATACCCACACCTCCAGGCTGGTGGCAACTCACGAAGCATCAGAGACCATTCAGGTGCAATTAACCATAGGCAAAACTGCTCTACAGCTTGTAGCATGTTACAGGCCACCCTCTCAAACTCAGGAACCCCACACAGCCTTCCTGAAGACACTGGAGAGTATAAATGTCTCTCCAAACACCATCATATTGGGTGACTTCAACTACCCAAACATAGACTGGGAACATTACTCAAGCCCCAATACCCTAGCCCAAAGGTTCCTGCAGTTCATAAACTCAAATGCTATGGAACAACTTGTCACCATTCCCACAAGAGGTGAAAATATACTAGACCTGATCATCACAAACATGGGGACAAAATGCTCCACACAGGAAGTATATCCCTCATTGGTGAGATCAGACCATAAACTAATCTCACTGGAGATCCACATCCCGCCCCCAACAAAAAAGACCACAGTGAAGAACTTCTCAAAAGCCAACTTCACACTTCTTAAGACTGGTGTAGTATCCTTCAAGACCCTGAGCCATTGGAAACCACAACCCATGCTGCTGAATCCCTTACAAATGCTTTCTACGAGCACCTCCAGGATTGCATGGATCAAGCAATCCCAAATAAAATCAAGACCCTTTCCACCAAAGGCAAGCGCCCAATTTGGTGGACCCCAGCCATAAACAAACTTTACAACAAGAGGAGAAAGCTACTACAAGATAGAGCAAAATCCCTAAAAGGGAAGACATCTCTGATCAATACTAGTAAAAAGCTACGATCACTCATAAAATCATCCAAGGCCAACTTTGAGAGAAAAATCGCCAAGGACTCAAAAGACAGTCATAAGGCCTTCTTTAGCTATGTTAGAAATCTGGGTGGAAACTCCCAGATATGCTCAGAATTAGTCCAAAATGATACAAAAATCACTGAACCCACAGACATTGCAAACATACTGGCAGACAGGTTCAGTGAAAATTTCTCCCCCCCCCCCCCAAAAGGAGAAATATCTATCCCAGCAGAGTGTAGCCTCCCAATCATCTCAAATGCCCAGGTGAGAGCTGCTCTCTCTAAAGCTAAAAACACAGCATCAATGGGACCGGATGGTGTCCCCGGCTGTGTGCTACACGAACTCAATGAGGAACTAAACCCACACATAAGGTTGCTGTTTAATCTTAGCCTTACCACAGGATACGTACCCAAAGAGTGGTGTACGGCAACTGTGGTCCCACTCCACAAAGGCGGTGCTTCTACGGACCCTGGTAATTACCGCCCCATAAGCTTAACAAGCCTGGTCTGCAAAGCTATGGAGAGGATCAAAATGGAACTCATAAATAAAGACATAGGGGACCTACAGACATTGGATCCTACCCAATTCAGCTTTGTCAAGGGCAGATCATGCCTCTTGAACTTGGTCAACTTTTTTGAAACAGTCACCAAGGCCATTGATGAGGGTAAGGCAGTTCACACAGCCTACCTTGACCTTGCAAAAGCTTTCGACACAATACCCCACTCGGGTATCATAGAAAAGCTCACCAGCTTAAATGTAAACCCATATGTCACAAGATGGGTTGCAAACTGGCTCAAGCACAGAACCCACAGGGTTAGAGTTGCTGGTGCCATGTCAGACTCCAAGCCGGTCACAAGCGGTGTCCCACAGGGCTCAGTCTTGGGCCCCCTCTTGTTCGGCATCTACTTTTCAGAAGTGCAGGCAAACATAGGAGGATTGTGGCTGACAAAGTTTGCAGATGACTGCAAACTGGGCGCCATAGTTGAAAATCCATCAGACACAGATATCCTTCAGAGAGGTCTCATAGAAATGGATAACTGGTGCCAGAGCCATGGCCTTAAGCTAAATGCCAAAAATGTATAGTCATACCCTTTGGTAAAAACAAGGTAACCCCAAGTTACCACATAGGTGGCAATCCATTAAGCACAGAAGAGGTTATCAGGGACCTGGGGACCCAAGTTGACAGTAACCTTTCTTTTGACACTCACATTGCCAAAGTGGTTAGGAGGACCTTCTACATTGCCCACTTGATTATGAAGGGATTCACATCCAGATCAAGGGAGGTCATTGTTCCCCTGTACTCTTCACTTATCAGACCAATGATTGAGTACAATGCCCCATTCGGAATGTATCTTACCCGACACCTGCAGCAATTGGAAAGACCCCAAAAGTTCCTCACCAAAAGGATAAAGGGGCTCAAAAATATGCCATATGCTGCCTGACTGAAGAAACTCCAGCTCTATTCAGTCGCATACTGTCTACTCAAGGTGACCTGTGCCTGACATACAAGGCCATGTCCAACCCAGAATTAATGGACATGCTCCACCTCAAAAAATCCAAATCCACCAGAGCCACAAGAGCAAGAGACTTAAACCTCAACACGGATATAAATAGGACGTGCTGGAGGGACAGATTCATCACCCAGAGACTCCCTATGCTGTGGAATAGAATCCCGGTCCATGTGAGACAGAGCACCTCACTGGCTCTGTTCAAGAGGAATCTTGACCAGTGGATGGGAGATCGTAGGTTTACCCCGGGGATCATCTCTGTATCACTGCTGGACAGAGGCACAGCAAACTAATGGGTATAGTATTCTTCAAACTAAGGGGTGGTGAAAGCCACACAATTCTGGCTAGGCTTATAAATGCCCTAGGGCAGATAGCCTAGTATGAACCTATGAACCTACAGCAACTTGGATTTAGTGTGGGAAACATTTTTTATGTCTGTCTAAAATGTAAAAATACTTAGCAGACACTGCTAACCAAAGAAATTAAGCTTTTGGGATCTCACAGCATTCCAAGAGACAAACATTACTATATACCATTCTTACAGAGTTAACAACAAACTAATATCTCTTCTCCATACTAATCTAAATGTGTTTGTCTTACTTGTTTTCATTGTATAATGTATCTTATACAAGGTGTTAGTAACTTTACCACTTTGCTTTTGTTCCTGCCTTGTGTCAAACCACCACACCATCCGTAAAACCCAACCCTTTGTACTGACAATACAAAATTTGAGTTCTCTTAAGGATGTCAACAATAAACCAAAGGTTTATTTGGGAATCACATTTCACTTCATAATTGCCATAAATTGGTCCCAAAATTAAGGGATAGTACCCTGCATTAACAGTTCCCAATACAGTAATTTTTGAAATCTATTCCACTTTCTCATAACATGCCCATTTCATGTTATTGATATCCTTGCCAAATTAATATGAAAGACCTGTTCAAGCCATTCATCTGTATTTGTCTTCTTTATAACCTCTTTAATCTGTATCATTAAATTCATAGCTAAATGTTTCCCCATCTCTTCTACATTTTCTTTTTAATCAGCTCATAAAACCTTTTTTTCCCCATCCATACTTTAAAATGAAAACTGATTTCACTAGCTTCATAATCTTTAGAGAGCAACCCCAGAAAAAAATAACATTTCTATAATATACAGTTCAGAATTTGGGACTCCCAGCCCCCCACCCACTGGAAGAGTAAATGTATTCCAGGCTACCATTTTTTCCTGCCCTAATAAATAAGGCAGTAGCCATCCTTAATTGACACAGCAAGAGGAAGAGGACCTTTTGGAACCCATATTATCCAAGGGAGCACAAACCACTGTACTGCCTCTATCCTTTGTGCCAGTCAAATCCAAGCAAATTATTTTCCACCTTTGATAAAAGTATGTAAACTTTCCTAACATACCCCCCAGTACTAAACTCGTGAATCTATCCAATGAATCAGCTAACTTTAAATTTAAGCAAGTTATGTGATTAAATCCTATAAAAAAGGGATATTCTGCAAATATTGTATCTGATCAAATATAATTTATCCATATAGCTCTTGTTTTCTGTTTATTAATTTTATAATACTTTTATAATACACACTTACTTTTTTTCTTATTTATACTATTTACTACACTTTTTTGCCTGCCTCCTAGTTAATACTGTATTTATATACTGTGTACTAATCTACACTGTTGTACTGCAATTGTCTGTCTTACTGTGCCTGTTAAATCAAATTTTATTGCTGCTTTTACTGTTTACTAATTCCAGAAAGTGTTGGGCAAGTGTATTGGTACATGAGTAGTTTTCCCAGTTGATGGAGAGGTAGTTGAAGGCACCCAATATGAGAGTGTTGGGTTGGACCCTAATAGTTTCCAGGTTGCTTAGGAATGTGGAGTGAGAGTCTTCAGACATGATTGAAGACCTATAGCAGGCTATGACCTGAATCGCCATCCTACCCACTGTTAGTTGTACCTGAAGTATCTCCGATGCATTATGCTGAGTTATAGCCTGGTAGCCCGGGGTGCTTTTTGATGCTTTAAACCAGGTCTCCTTTACAGCACAAATGTCGATGTCCTCCATTTTGAGGAGTCGTCCAAGTGAGTGCATCTTGAGGTTTAGACTTCTAGCATTGAGCAGCATGACCCTCAGACTGAATTCATTTATATCTCTTTTGGTGGTAATGTGGTCTTTGGAACACCACCTAAAAAAGGTATTTACGGGTGGCAAGAGCCTTCGCCAGTATCTGGAAACCTAGGGGTGATAGATGCAGGCCATCTCTAGCAAAGCATCAAGATCTGTCAATCATAACATCCCAAGCAGGCAGATACTGGATCCCCTTAGAATGACACCAGAAACTTAGCCAATTGTTTACGTCAGTCATTTTCTGCTTATACTGCAGTATCTTTCTGGGTGACGGTAGGTTGCTGCTCAGGCCTAGGGTCATACCTGCCTGGGCCACATAATCCAGGAGCTCCTCCATGTCTCTTTTCATGTAGTCCAGGGAGGTGAATCTCAGGTCATTCACCCCCACATGGACAATGACAGAGTCATACTTGTACTTGTGGAGTGACCTGAGTGCATGTGTTATGTGTCGGATCCTGGCACCCGACAGACAGGTGACTGTTACTTTCTCCTTATTCAACCTAGTGAGTGGGACATCAGTGTGCCTCACTATCAAGTCACCTATGATTAGTGTATTGGGCAAGCTGTTTTGCCTTAGGGGCTTAGGTTGAGGAGCACACTGTGTAGGTGAGCTATTTGTCTTGTGATTTGTGCTGTGTTGTGTTGATTGAATGCGTTTCTAATTTGGAAGTCTCTCCTGTTTGGGTAGATTTCTGTTGAGAGCCTCCACAAAGTTGGGTGTGTGGTTTATGTTTTTATGTGAGAGCTGTGATGGTGGATGTTCTGGAGGGTTATGTGTTCCATGTGATGTGGTGCAGGTGTTGACCTTCTCCTCTTTCACAGCTATTCCGGTCTTGGCTGGAGAGTGTATGTTTTCCAGTTTGGATATATAAGTACATTTCTCACACGTTTTGAGTGTTGGGAAGTAAGAGGAGAGGGTTGTCTGTGTACATGAGGTAGTTGCTGCACTTCCTCAGAATGCCCAAGTTTACCAGGTTAATAGGAAAAAGCACAGGGAACTGACCTTTAGACATACCAGGAGGGATGGTGATTATTAATAAGTACTGGAGCTCTTTCCTTATAGGATGTTTAGTGCTGTTAGCACTTATATGTGCTACAATAATTGCTACAAGAAGTCAGATGAAGCGCTAGGCGAATAAGCTAGTTAAATGCAAGAGAGAAGAGAACTAGCGAGCTCTAAGGGAAAACTTGAAGAGCAGACTTTCTGGCACTCATAATAGTTTACCCTAGCTTAGTGCACTGCACGGCACGCAAACCCATGCAAACATGGGCTTTTAAGGCAGAAAGTTGAAAGGGAGCTAGAAACCACTGCTCTTGTGGTAGATAGGCTACCTAGTGCTTACCACTCCTGCTGATAAGCTGAGAGGCTTCCCTCTAACACAGAAATGTCTGGGAAGCTAAGAAACAACAACATAGTCCTGAATACAGTAAATCTGTATCTGGAGTACTCTAGTAACAGGAAAGATGGGAATACAAGCTAGAACTTTTTTTTTTAATATAACAGGAGCAAACTGATTTAAACAAATTAACCAATTTACCAATAAAAAAGCTTCTCTTAAATCTCACAGGTTTTAGTGTGAGTGGTACTGTCCACTACAAGTTCAGCACACAGCTGGCCATTCCCTTTTAGGTTTTGGGTGTAGCTAAAGAATGCCTTATTGTTGTCTTTAGCTAGGGATGCTAATTTAGTCTCATAACTAGCCTTAGAAGACTTTACAAGATATCCGATTTGCTTGTTCAAGCTTTGGAGGGTATTCTTCCTCTGTTGAGTAAGTTCCCTCATGTTCTCAGATATCTATTTCATTATTTTGTTATATAACTTATTTATACTTCCAGTCCACTAGGATGGATTGTTTTATTGGGAGGACCTGGTTTTAGTCCTGTCAGGTACATTTGTTTAAGTGGCTATGCAGGACATTTTTGTACTCTTCTGCATAGAAGTCTTTGTTGTCTGTGTTAGCAGGGGATTTAAAACTTTTTATGCCATTGCGTAGTAGACTATAGTTTGCTTTGGAGAAATTGTTCCAGTATTTTTGATCCTGTGGCAGTGTCAGGTCTGATTTTTACTTCAAACGAGACTGATTTATGGTCTGACCTTACCAGGGAGGCAACACACAGGGGGTAGTGCAGTTACCCCCATGTTGGTGAGCAATAGGTCTAGGACATTTAAGCCCGTTGTAGGGCTGCAGACCAACTGTTCCATGGTATTTGAATTATCAACATCCAGGAACCTCAGAGCGATCATGTTTGTTCTCATATAAGTCACCCAGTCGATGGAAGGATAGTTGAAATCTCCCATGACCAAGGTGTTTGGCTGTATACTGAGCATCTCTAGCAAGTCCAAGTAGGCAGTGTGCTTTTCCTGGTTCATGGTGGGGGTCCTGTAGCTAGCAGTGATGTGGTAGGGTATTTTGCCTATATTATTTAGACTTGGAGCAGCTCAAGAGAGTTGTACTGTTTTACCAGTATTGAGGTGTATTTGGATTTAAAGAAGATGGGATACACCTCCACCTTTGGTTCTTTCATGCTTGTTTTGAGGTCTGAACATGTGAAAGGCATTTTAACCTTGTATGGCCAGGGTACTGTCTGCAGCCTTAAATCAAGTCTCAGTGACTGCACAGATGTCAGCATCTTCCAAGGTGAGGAGTGTTTCCAGGGAGTGCAATTTACTATTTAGGCTCCTAGCATTAAGTAGCATGATCTTGAGTTTGTCTCTGGTGGATTTCTTTACTTCAGAAGTTTTGTTGTTTTGACATTGCCTAAAAAGGCATTATGGGAGAGGCAAGTGTTTTTTCCAGTATCTGAAAGCCTTGAGTAGACAGGTGAGGGCCATGTCTGGCAAAGTGTCATGATCTGTCAGCTATGTCTTTCCAGGATGTCAGATACTGGATCCCCCTGGAGTGTCACCAGAAGGTAAGCCAGTTATTGAAATAATTTTACCAGTCTCAAGGTGTATTTGAATTTACTGAAGATGGATACACCCCCACCTTTGGTTCTTTTGTGCTTGTTTTTAGGTCTAAACATGGTAATGGCGTTGTAAACCTGTACGGCCAGGGTGCTCTCTGTGGTCTTAAACCAAGTTTCAGTGACTGCAGAGATACCAGCATCTACCAAGGTGAGGAGTGCTTCCAGGGAGTGCAAGTTACTGTTTAGGCTGCTAGCATTAAGCAGCATGACCTTGAGTTTGTTTCTAGTGGATTTCTGTATGTCAGAAGTTTTGTTGTTTTGACATTGCCTAAAAATGACACTGTTGGGGAGGTAAGTATTTTTGCCGGTATCTGAAAGCCTTAAGTAGACAGGTGAAGGCCATGTCTGGCAAAGCATCGTGGTCTGTCAACCATATCTTTCAGGCTGTCAGATTCTGCATCCCCCTGGAGTGACACCAGAAGGTAAGCCAATTATTGAAATCAATAATTTTTGTCTGTGTTGTAGTATCATCCTAGGTGAAGGTAGAATGCTGCTTAGGACTAGTGACCTACCTGCCTGGGACACACAATTTGAGAGTTCAGGCATGTCTCTCTTCATATAGTCCAGAGAGGTATGTCTAAAGTCATTCACTCCAAGATGTACTATGACAGACTCATAACAGTAATTGTTGCTGAGTACGTGCATGATTTGACAGATTGCGCCACCTGACCGTGGCCCTGTCCTTGTCCAACCTGGTTAGGGTGAGATCTGTGTGTCTTACTATTGAATTGCCTATGACTAGGACATTAGGTTTTGAGTTGTTGTGCACTGATGTGTGTGTTGTCATTTGCAGTAGTGGATTCTGTTTGTGTATCAGTATGTGTAGGTTGTTTGCACTTGGAGGTCTCTGGTCTTTTGGTAGGCTCTTAGTGAGTACCTCTGCATATGTGGGTTTGTGTGTCTTGACCTTATCTTGTGTAAGTGAAGAGTTGTGTGTGCTGACAACCTGTGTATGTGGGTTTGTGTGTCTTGACCTTATCTTGTGTAAGTGAAGAGTGGTGTGTGCTGACAACCTGTTTGATGTCTTTATTGTTACGTGAAAGGGCTAATTCTAGTTTCATGATATAGTTACATCTCTCACATACTGTATTTTCTTTAGGAGCAAATGTTTGTCAGTATACATGAGGCAATTGTTGCATTGACTCAGTATGCCCATGTCAGTTAAGCTGTCTGGAGAAATTTTGGGAAACTGACTGTCCATAGTAGAAGGTAATTCTTAAGTACTAATTTCTGAGAGGATAAATTAGACCAGCTATTGCTCTGGGATTAGCAAGGGGACTTATTCTATAGAAGATCAGAGATAGAAAGTGGGGGCAATGCTGCTCAGTGCTCGGCTGAGTTGCCTGCAGTGCAGACGTGTGCAGCTATGTTGCCCACAGACCAACAGGGGACCCTAGGAGGGTTTAAGAAAATGACCAAAAAATAAAATAAATAAATACTGTATAAACATACATGAATTCTTTTTACAGAAGGTTGGTGTGGCTGTGGGCATGGCTTTTGCCAATAGCTATGCCAACCTAGCATTGGTACAATGGGAGGAGAGTGTTGTGCTGTGTGGCAATGAATTTTGTAGCCACCTGGTATGGTATACCTGATTTGTGGATGATATATTCTTTTTTGTGGAATGGCTCTAGTGAGTTGCTGTCTCAATTTATAGATTACTTATTTAGTACAACGACCTTGCTGAGATTCACTTATACATATTCCAAAGACAAAATAGATTTTCTTGATGTTACTGTGAGAAAGCCTGATTTAGGGAATCTACAAACATGCCTGTATAGGAAACCAAGTAGGACAAATTTGCTCCTACATAAAAATAGTATGCATCTAAGGTATGTTGCCAAGAATGTACTTAAGGGACATATTTTAAGGGTTATGAGATTACATAATGAGAACTCACAACTCATGTCAGCTATTAAGAATCTTGAGGATTTTTTGAAGAGAGAGTACTCAGAAAAAGAGATAGATGTGAGTATTGGTCAACTATTGAGTGAAAGGGGTACTAGGGGACAACCATACTTTTCTGGGCAAACCCATGGAGATAAGAGAGAGCATCAACAAGTAGACTCTGGAAAGTTGAGTGTTCCCATGACTTTCTTCAGTGATGTCAATGTTTTTTTGTGATATTATTAAAAGGAATTGGAACATTCTATAGGTGTGTTTGAGGAACTTAGAGGTTTTGTTAGTGAGAGACCTATGTTTGCTTTTAGAAACAACCTCTCACTAAAAAGGCAGCTATGTTACAGGTCAGGGGCTGATAGATCGCCATTTACATCACAGAGGAAAGGGACGTATCCCTGTAGAAGTTGTAGTACTTGTAGTTACATCCACACAGGCATGAGGTTTTCACACCCGCAGTCGGGCAACAGTTGAGTGCACATTTTATGTAGATTGTAAATTAAGGAATGTGGTGTATTTTAGTTTTTGTGTGATGTGTTATGCATTTTATGTAGATAAAACTAATCACTCTCTTATAGAGCGTATTTTAGAGCATTTGAGAGACATCAGGAATAATAGAGATAGTAATGCATTAGCACGGCATGTTAATAAACTTGGTGGGGCTCAACATAAGTTTAATTTTTTTTGTGTTAGAGATTGTGAAGCAGAGCATAAGAAGGGGGATATTAAGAATAGGACTGAGTTGGCTGAACAGAGGTGGATTTTGTTTTCTTAATGTAGTGAAGGCACTGGCTATCAATGATAAGATTTCTCTTAAACCTTTGCTACTTGCACGTACACTCCCCCATTGATGTTTATTAAAGTTTTATATTGCTTTCATCTATTTGATATGCAATAAGTTGTATATATTTTTATATGTTATTGGGTTGTTGTGCTTATGTCTTTAAAGGATTTACATCTTTGATTGATTTTGATTGGATGTCTTTTTTTTAATATGGTGCAAGGGCTGTTACTGTAAAGAGTCTGATGAAGCGACAGTTAGGTTGTGAAAGCACTTACTCTGTGTAATAAAACATTTTTAGTCCTACAGCTGTGGTGATTCTGTTCATTGTTTATTTTTTCAATTATTGTGTTTGCCTGTCTCATATCTAAATTCTTACTTTTACTGTGGTTTTAGGTTTTATATGTTATAATATTAGAGACCCTAATGATGATATTCATACTGTCTAGTTCTTATCTCGTGGTTTAATTTTATGCCCTTACGTGAAAAGGTACTCTTCCTTACACTTAGCACATTGACTGATCACTGTCCACTGTGTAACATTTGATCTAGACATGTGCTATCTTTCCTCTGTCTTGAACAAGTCTACATATTCCAACTGCTGTTCATATTTTGGAGTTATTTGAGATGGAGTATAAAACTTTTGTCAGTCCAACACTTGCTGTGTTGTTTGAAGTGAGAATTATTTGTTATTTACTAATGCAAACTATACTTCTTCCTTAACTTTCTCAGAGGAGGCTGACTTTTTTTTTCTTCTGAAAACTCCTTTAAAAGCAATTCATTCTTATGTAACTTTTTCTCTTTTGTTCTGTGTGATAACACTGGTTATGGTTGTAGCTGTGCAAAAATATCCTCACTATTTATGGTTATAGATGTGCCAGCATAAATTATTAATGCAGCAGGTATATTTTGAATCTAACAGTAATTTCTGAAATTATTGTACCAATGCTGTTCCACTAGCCTTACTAGTGAAAGGAATAATAGTGGGTGGAGCTGTTTTTATGATTTACTTGGTCAGCATTACACCTGCTTTGTAAAACTGATTCTTGGTATGTATATTTTATCATGTTGGTCTCTTTTGATTGTGTACTTTCACAAATTCATAATACTTCTCACAAAATAAGCATTACTTTCCCTTGGCTAAACAAGCTGAATTATGGGGATTCCTGCCTTTTCACTCTCTACGCATTGGAATATGTTTTTTCTGATGTCCCTGATCCTGGGATATGGTGGACCTCTAGTATGATTTTGAGTGTTTTGTGACAGACAATGAGTAAACCTCTAGTCATTGTTTTAATGGCTTTTGTTACTTGTAGTTCTGATATTTCTAACATCTTACCATAAGATCAGACTATCTTAGTTTTCGTATGTATTTCAGTGATGAGAAGCTCTCGGCAATTGCGTTTTAATCTCATTGTCAAGATCTATAAAGTTTTCTTTCTGTTGTATATCTTTTTTGTCCCTTCCATCCGTCAGCCAAGCCACTGTACTTGGTCCCTAGCTCTAGACCCATGACTGGGGAGAGCTAGAGGCACTGGGGATGTCATCCTAATGGTAGAGAAGCTTTTTGGTGGCCTACACTAACCGTCCCCCTGTACAGTACAAAGTGACATCAGTGCAGCTCATGTTTCCATATGTGCACCATCCACTATAGCAATCTTCTGATACTCCACATCACTTTGTCTGCCTGGGCTAGAGCCACAATCCACCACCAAGAGCCATCAGCCAGACAGGAAAAAATCCACATCCTCCTTCTGAGCTAGCAAGAGACATTCAGTCCTCCTATCGCCTCCTAGCCTTTTGGTATCTGACTTGCTAATTGAAATCTCGTAACCACCAAAACAAGTGGAAGCTTTCCTTTAGTACTAGCGAGATAGTGTTGATGCTATAATTTGATCATTTTTGAAAGCATCTTAAGTCTAGTGTGGTGCATAATAGTTTTTGTGTGTTCTTGAGTAGCTTTTCTCAAAAGATCATCATATTATCGAGAATTTATTGTTAAATGTCCTTATTTCATTTTACATTTCCATGTTGATATTTGTCCCTTTCAGTTGAGCGGTGTGACACAAGTCACATATTTTATTTCTTCTAGTTGCAACACCACATCTTCTCATGTCCAGGGATAAAGTGATGGCACAATGAATACATTGAATCAAAGTTTAGATGATTAAAGCTGTACTGGTCTGTGAAGAAATGCACTTTTCTTAGAACTATTGAAATGACAAAACCATTCTTTTTCAGTAGGCAACTTCCAGTGTACCCGTTCACACCCCATAAGTTAAATAAACTAAAGATTTAGTCACAGAGCATGAAGAAAAGGCGTACATCTCTTTAAGTGAAAGTCTATCCCACTGGTTTGCCACAACTTACATCATAATAAACTATGGGCACACACCAGTAAAATTAGTAAAACATGAAAATATTTAAAGTGTAATGCCACTGAACTGGAATGACACCTTGCAACAAAAACATTTAAAAATACACCTGTTGACTGAAAAGTATCATCCATCTTCACTGATGCTGCAAAAATCTTAAGTGAAACTGCAGTCAATCTCATTACCAAATGAATGTCATAAATCCAAGGTATTGCAGTTCTGCAGAATGAGGTGTGTGCGTATGTGTGTGTGTGTGTGTGTTACTTGAAGAAATGTTCTGTTATGTGCTTTAAACATATCTGACTGTAGCTGTACATTTTGACCCCATTAACTTTGTTGGAAATGTTGTGTGACCACGCCTTGTAACAAAATTGCATATGACATATACAATATATTTTTCTGATTTGATACTCTGTGTCCTTCTTTGGCTGGACTCATGCAACTTATATTAATATAATTACCAGTTGAAAGCAAAACAGTGATGTGGTTCTCTTGCATATTGTGACTCATCTATTTGAAAGCTGATTGCTGTAGATTTTTTATGCCAAATACCAACACTTGACTGGCAGCCCAGAAAAATATAAACTTTGCCTAAACCCCAAAATTACTTGCTTAAAAAAAGCCTCTCCAACCAGGTGGCCAGATGCATGACATACCTCCCCTCCCCTTGCCCCAGCCATTCAGGTCCCATTTCTGTGCTCTGCCCCTACTCTCCTTCAACTAACTTTGCATCCAGGGCATTTGCCACTCTCACCTGACCCTGTCTACGTTACTGCCAATTTTAAACCTTACATTTCAGACATTATTAATTTTACTTCATCACTTGTGGGATAGACAACTTGTTTCCTTGTTCTAGTAATATATTTTAGTAACCAGCAGTATAAGATCTAGCAAGATTCTTTCAGTTCTGGTTAATATGTTTACATTACTTATACTAAACAAAGACTCAGTAATATTAATCTTACCTTAACAAAGTTGCTTCACATTTCCTGCAAGTCGGTTTTCAGTGGATCTAATATGAGACATTCCCAAAATATATATTATAGAAATGACCAAGAGCACCAGTAATACACCTACAGCAACTTGGATTTACTGTGGGAAACATTTTGTCAAGTCTGTCTGAAATATAAAAATACTTAGCAGACACTGCTAACCAAAGAAATTAAGCTTTTGGAATTTCATAGCATTCCAAAGATTACTGTATACCATTCTTACAGAGTTAACAACAAACCAATATCTCTTCTCCATACTAATCTAAATGTTTGTCTTACTTGTTTTCATTCTATAATGTATCTTATACAAGGTGTTAGTAACTTTACCACTTTGCTTTTGTTCCTGCCTTGTGTCAAACCACCACACCATCCGTAAAACCCAACCCTTTGTACTGACAATACAAAATTTGAGTTCTCTTAAGGATGTCAACAATAAACCAAAGGTTTATTTGGGAATCACATTTCACTTC
Source organism: Protopterus annectens (assembly GCF_019279795.1). Taxonomy (NCBI): domain Eukaryota; kingdom Metazoa; phylum Chordata; order Ceratodontiformes; family Protopteridae; genus Protopterus; species Protopterus annectens. The sequence goes on from NC_056747.1 coordinate 722,713,842, forward strand.
ATAATTGCCATAAATTGGTCCCAAAGTTAAGGGATAGTACCCTGCATTAACAGTCACCAGTACAGTAATCTTTGAAATCTGTTCCACTTTCTCATAACATGCCCATTTCATGTTATTGATCTCCTTGCCAAATTAATATGAAAGACCTGTTCAAGCCATTCATCTGTATTTGTCTTCTTTATAACCTCTTTAATCTGTATCATTAAATTCATAGCTCATTTCTTCCCTATCTCTTCTACATCTTCCTTTTAATCAGCGCATAAAACCTTTTTCCCATCCATACTTTAAAATGAAAAGTGATTTCACTAGCTTCATAATCTTTAGAGAGCAACCCCAGAAAAAAAATTAACATTTCTATAATATACAGTTCAGAATTTGGGACTCCCAGCCCCCCACCCACTAGAAGAGTAAATATATTCCAGGCTACCCTTTTTTGCTGCCCTAATAAATAAGGCAGTAGCCCTCCTTAATTGACACAGCAAGAAGAAGATTACCTTGTGGAGCACATATTATCCAAGGGAGCACAAACCACTGTACTGCCTCTATGTCAGTCAAATCCAAGCAAATTCTTTTCCACCTTTGATAAAAGTATGTAACCTTTCCTAACATACCCCCAGTACTAAACTCATTAGTCTATCCAGTGAATCAGCTAACCTTAAATCTAGCAAGATATGTGATTAAATCCTATCAAAAATGGATATTCTGCAAATATTGTATCTGAGCAAATATAATTTATCCATATAGCTCTTGTTTTCTGTGTATTCATTTTATAATTTTATAATACACAGCTGTCGTTTTACTTATTTATACTATTCATTACACTTTTTTGCCTGCCTCCTAGTTAATACTGTATTTATATACTGTGTATGAATCGACACTGTTGTACTGCAGTGTCTGCCTTACTGTGCCTGTTAAATCGAATTTTATTGCTGCTTTCACTGTTTGCTCTTTTTGTTGTTTTCACCATTTAAGTATTTACTGACATTTTTCACTGTTGCAAAGCAATCTATTCTACTTGCTCTGGTTTTCCCACCAAGCAGTTATAATAACTGATGTGATAGCTGTTTAAAGCATTCTTTAGAGTCTCCTTGCTGATTGTCTGCTGTTTTGAATGTTTTATTTTCTGCTGTGTTAAACATTTTCTAGTGGTTCCTGCTGAAACTAGGGTGGCTAGTAGTTGTGGCATAGTCCAGATATAAGTTTGCTGCATCTGGGTCTGTTTTTAGTGTCTGTTTGTTCTGAACATGTTTTCCAGGCTATCTTGGATTGGAAGGGGCCTTTCTTCACTCTAGTGAGAGGATTGTGTTGATTGGAACCTGTCTGATGAACAGTGGTTGGTCTTGGGCTTGGAATTAGCATCTTCAATGGTTGTTTTAAACCTTTTTAAAGTTTTTTTTTTAGTTTTTAGCTTTGGTATTTAAGCCCTGATTTGAGCAGGTTTCTGCTAGTTTGTGCAGCATCTCACACAATTATGTGCCATAGTCGGACAGATTAATTCAACAGTTTTTCCCTTGGTTACAGTTGTAGCACATTAGTGCAGCCCTCATCCATAGTACTTTCCCAGTCAAAGAAATACTGCTAGTAAGGTGAAACCTATTAAATTACCAAAAAAAAAAAAACAGGTAGAAATATTTATCCACTGAGCTCCTCCTTGATTGAGCCTGAAAAGCACCCGCTAGTGACAACAGTCTTCAACCTAGCATTATGGGCAGTTGGACCACCCTTGTTTCTCCTGCCAAGCTTGTTGACTTGGGTCTCTTGAGGCAGTGTAGCAATTGCCTCATGTACACCGACAACTGTCTACGAATAACTCTCCTTAGTACAGAATGTGAGAGAAACTCTCCTTAGTACAGAATGTGAGATATGTATCTACATCAAGAATCTTGAATCCATACTCTCACACTCAAAACAGTAACATGGAAGAGGTTTTCAACTCATCCACCACTATACATATACATAGTACCACTACTCATACACACAGTACGCATCCAACCCAAAAATCAACATACATGGAGGTTCTCTCAAAAAACCTACTGAGACACTATTGACCTCCAAAACACAAGACTGCTACAACTAACACAGTTCCCACAGCACCCATGACACAACTCCAGTGTCCCACCTATCAGACCATAAGGCATAACACACAAAAAACAAATGTTCTAGTCATTGGAGACTCAATAGTGAGACATATGGATGTTCCACTCACCAGGTTGGACAAGGAGAAAGTCACAGTCAGTTGCCTGTCCGGTGCCAGGATTCATCAGATTATGCATGCACTCAGGTCTCTCAGCAACAAGTACCATTATGACATTGTTGTAGTTGATGTTGGAGTGAATGACCTAATATCTCACTAGACCATATGAAGAGAGACATGGTCGAGCTCTCTAAGTATGGGTCCCAGGTAGCTATGTCCCTCTCCTCGAGCAGCATACTACCCTCACCTAGAATGATGCCACACTATAAACAAAAATGATTGATTTCAGTAATTGGTTCAGTTTTTGGTGTCAGTCAAAGGGGATCCAGTTCCTGTCCACCTGGAAAGGGGTCTACTACTAATTACCGACACGACGATTGCCCGACAGAAAACTCACCGACGCCAGATGACCGACAACACACAAACCCGACAACGCAAAACACCGAACACCATTACACCGAACACCATTACACCGACACACGGAACGTAAACAACACGCGACACTACATAGCATACACACTAGCCCTGACCCAAACCCTAACCCTAAGGTCCGACACTATCGCACACTTCACCTACCTGCACCCTAACCCTAACTCACTTAACCCACCCCTAGCCCAAGCTCCGACACTAACGCACACATCACCTACCTGCACCCTAACCCTAACTCACTTAACCCACCCCTAGCCCAAGCTCCGACACTAATGCACGCTTCACCTACCTGCACCCTAACCCTAACTCACTTAACCCACCCCTAGCCCAAGCTCCGACACTAACGCACACTTCACCTACCTGCACCCTAACCCTAACTCACTTAACCCACCCCTAGCCCAAGCTCCGACACTAACGCACACTTCACCTACTTGCACCCTAACCCTAACTCACTTAACCCGTCCCTAAACTACAGTCCCTCACTAGCACACACTTACCTTACCCAAACCATACCTCCGACACGAACACACACTCACCTTTCCCACAGTCTAACCCGACATCCCACAATCTCGAGCACTTACCTGACCGCTCCTAACTCCGTCACCATCGCACACTTACCGCGTCGCGATCGCACATTCCCTTGTCGGTCTTTCCGCTGTCGGCAAATCACCCTGTCGGTACACTTACCTGTCGGTCATCTGGCGTCGGTGAGTTTTCTGTCGGGAAATCGTCGTTTCGGGCATTAGTAGTAGACCCCTGGAAAGCCATGGTTGACAAACCTTGCTGCTTTGCCAGAGATGATTTGCACCTGGTACCTCTAGGCTTTCAGCTGCTGGGAAAAGCTTCTGCCTCCCCGTAGTGCATTTTTTTATGCAAAGTCTCAAAAACAAACTTACCAACATGAAAATTGCCAATCTTAACAAAATAAGGGTCATGCTGCTAAATGCTAGGAACTTAAACCAAAAACTGCACACCATGGAAGCACTTTTGTCACTGGAATATGTAGATGTTTGTGCTGTCACAGAAACCTGGTTCAAGACCTCAGAGAGTACCCCAGCCTTGCAAGGCTACAATGCCTTCCACACCTTCAGACCACAAAATGAACATGTGAGAACCAAAGGAGATGGTGTTTCTATCTGGGTCTACTTGATATAGTCGACATTTCACAATGTCGAAATTCATATCGCCAAGACCATATGATCAACATTTAAAATGTCGACCATAAAAGTAGAACATAAAAAAAAAAAAAAACTTACCTTAATGCTGCTAGCAGGGGGGCTTTGCCCCCCCTGCACCCCCGTGGGGGGCTCCACCCCCCACACCCCCCGGAACTTAAATATACCAACTCTGAGATCGCACTACAGTGCAGAAGTGGAAATCTTTATATTATATTATTATTATATTTATATTAGAGATAAATTCACCTCCCATCTAGTTAGACTGGACAACTCCATGTTCAAGTTACGGTGGGTAAGACCCCCATTCACATCATAGCCAGTTATAGATCCCCCTCCATGGGTCATGATGAGCATGAAGCCTACTTGACAAAACTGGAGATGATCCAAATATTACTGAACACTGTGGTTATGGGGGATTTCAATTATCCCACCATCAGCTGGGAAACCTACGCTAGCCCTAACCCGCCAGTGCAAAATTTCCTTGGCTTTGTTAACTGAAATACCCTGGAACAAATTTTTCATACCCCAACAAGAGGAGCAAATATACTAGATCTAGTCCTCACTAACATGTCAAATGATGCACTACTGCAACTGTCGGACCCTCATTAGTTAAATCTGACCACACATCAGTCACCTTCAAGCTGACACTAGTACCAGAACTCACAAAGGGCGAAATCAGACTAAAAAACTTCACTCAGGCAAACTATACCCGCCTAGGTAAAGGTATAAATGCATTCCAAGCTCTACCCCAGCTTAAAATGGTAACTGCACTAAAGCCGTGTACAATCACTTGCATAAATATATAGACCCAGCTGTACCAGAAAATCAAAACCAGAGCCCCAAGTAAAAACAAGCCACTGTGGTAGACATCCAGCATCAACAAACTTTGCAATAAATGCAAAAAAATTGCTGTCCATGTAAACAAAGGTGAGACCTCAACAATGGGAAAGCACTCTCCTCAGCCTCAACAGGCAATAAGACAACTTGTCAAATCCTCTAAGGGCCTCTTTGAGAAAAACTTAGCTAGCACAGCCAACGATAACCATAAGGCATTTCACAGCTATGTATGTAGCCTAAGAGGTAGGACCCAAGCATGAGCAGAACTAGTGACCAATGATGTCACACACACTGACCCCGTAGAGATAGCAAACCTGCTAGCAGATAGGTTTGACGAAAATTTCACCCCCCCATCCCCTCCACATTTATCACAAACCTTGCCCCACCCCCATGCTACATATCTGAAGAACTTGTCATCAAACCTTGTCCAAGCCAAAAAACACAGCATCTATGGGGCCAGGCGGCATCCCAGGCTGTCTTCTAAACAGGTTATAACATGAACTAGCAACACCATTAAGTACCCTTTTCAATCATAGTCTAACCATGGTTTACTATCAAAATGTCGACATTTAAAATAAAAAATGGCTTTTACACTGAAAGACAATGTCGAAATCACACACACTAATGGTGAACATGTTGAATCTGATGAACAAATTCAGCAGTCACCATTTTCACTGAATATCGAATATCATATACTTATACCTGCTAAAGTAGGTATAATTCTTAAAATGGACTTCACGTTTTTTCAGGGGAGCAAGATCCCTGCACCCCCACACCCCCTGAAAACTATATATTCCAACTCTGAGATCGCACTACAGTGAGGAAAAGGATACATTTCTCAATCCACACTGTACCGTGATCTGTATTCCTAACATCAACCACACATAAGCAAATGCACAGTGGCATTCACTGCAAAGGACACTCGCTCAATTGAAGGTTGGAAACACGGGAATTGGCCAACTGCCATTTCACATTCCTGTGTTTGCTGAACCTTCATTCTTAATTTTGATAGCAAACCGTCTAACCACAGGCTTTGTTCCTGCAGAGTGGAGAACAGTGTGACGCCCAAGCACTGGCCCAGTAATCAAGGAGCCTCAATCCTCACCACTAGCACCAGAGAGGGGTGTCCACATTGGGGAGGGTATCAAATACACACACGGTAAAATACAATTTCCCTTAAGAGCATGTGGAGATCACAGTCAGTCTGTGGCTGGTTTCTCCCTTTCTCTCCAGATCCCCAGTAAGACTCCCCACTGGCACAGCTATAGAGTGGAGTCCTTAGCCAGGGTTCCAAGCCACATCCTCCCAGCACTCCCTGTGTCCAACCAGTGCTTTGTTTCCCTTCCCACATAGCTGGATTACACACACACTTTGAGATATGATTTATATGCAAATGCACAGACACTCCTGGGGAAGGCTGGCACAGGTTCATTAGGTATGCCCCTTCTGCCCAGGCTATAAGGTAGTAATCCACTGCCACCAGAACCCCTAATATCAGCTACTAAAAAGGCCCTTTCCAAAGTGTATCCAATTATTACTGTGCAATGTTATTATCCAGTTAGTAAGTGTGACCCGAACTTTTAAGGTTTATTGGAGTGGCTTTGTACAGTGTTACTATATACATGCAATGTATTCTAGAGCTTAAATTATCTCTACACAAAACAGCCACAGTTGAAAGATTTAAAACTATTTAATAATAAATAATAACATCACAAGACAATACTTCTTACTACACAGGGCTAGTCAAGAGTTCAGACATCATAGGAAAATGCTTAAAATAATACTGTAGAATAGTTCTGACATAAATGTAGAAAACAGCTAGCCCAAACTTACTATTTTCTATCTTTTCCAAAGAGCAATCACAGTTCTAAATGTACTTACATATAGAGCAAAAGCAGCGTACTGGTGAGTTGTTGTCAGCTTTAGACAGAATCCAAAAATGCTCTCTCTCTCTCTCTCTGAGACCGTCCTTTAAATTGATAATACATCACTGCTGACTCATTTTAGATTACATCATTCTTCTCTGGTTCCCAGGCTAACAGAAACTCAGACTTTAACATATTTTTGATCTTGCACCTGGTCAGGAAACCACAGCAATTAAAGACATTATATGTGTAAAATCTAGCAATTAACTCTGGTCTCAAAACAATAGAAAGAATCTGCTGGTCCAGACATCACGGTTCCAAGTTTCAGATCAAACAGTCAGACAATGCTTGACTTATCAGCTTTTTTCCAGCAGTGTGCATTGTTGTTGCATTTTTGACGTTCAACATTTAACACAATTTTCTTACATTTAAGAGAACCAGCTTGTGGCTTATATTACTATTTAAAAAATGGCAGACTTATCTACAAAATTCTATCTAGCTAGGCTGGTAGCCTTCACAAACAGCAACAATTATTACCCACCACAAAGGTGGTCTGGCAACAGACCCAGGGATTACAGACCCATAAGTCTGACCAGCCTTATCTGTAAGGTCATAGAACATATCATTACGGACCTCATAAATAAAGACATAGACGACCTCCAGACCCTGGATCCTACCCAATTCGACTTCATCAAGGACAGATCCTGCCTGTTAAATCATGTGTATTTTTTCAAAAATGTGACCAGGACTATTAATGAGGGCAAATCTGTGTACACAACATACCTGTACTTGGCAAAGGCTTTCAACACAATCCCGCACTCGGGCATTACTGATAAACATAGCAAACTGAATGCAAATCCCTTCATTGTAAAATGGGTTGCTAACTGGCTCACAAAACAGACACACATTATCAAAGTAGGTGACCACATCAACCAGCAGACCTGTTACCAGTGGGGTGTCACAGAGGTCAGTGCTGGGCCTCCTAATGTTTGGTATATACGTCGCAGACGTTCAGGTCAAAACTAAGGAATTGTGGCTGACCAAGTTTGCAGATGACTGCAAACTGAGTTCAATTATTGAATCCCCAAGTGATGTCAGTATACTTCAGGAAGGTCTTAGACCGATGACTGGTGTCTTAGTCACAGTCTCAAATTGAATGAAAAGAAATGCATCATCATTCCCTTCAGCACAAACAGTGACCCTTGACATTATCAAATCAACAACAAATATCCTAAGTACCCCTGAAGTGTTAAGAGACTTGGATTCACAAATTGACCACAACCTTAACTTCAACCACCATGTGTCTGTTGTAGTAAGGAAGGCTTTCTACATAGTACACTCTTAAGTATTCAACTGCGGTACCACCTTTATCATTCTTATAAGAAAAGCACAGTCCGGGTCTGAACTGTCTGCAAACAGCTAAAGTTAACTTTGAACCTAACACCACTCTTAAGTATTCAACTGCGGTACCACCTTTATCATTCTTCTAAGAAAAGCGCAGTCCGGGTCTGAACTGTCTGCAAACAGCTAAATTTAACTTTGAACCTAACACCACTCTTAAGTTTTCAAGTACGGTACCAACTTGATCATTCTTCTAAGAAAAGTGCAGTCCGGGTCTGAACAGTCTGCAAACAGCTAAAGTTAACTTTGAACCTAACACCACTCTTACGTATTCAACTGTGGTACCACCTTTATCATTCTTCAAAGAAAAGCGCAGTCCGGGTCTGAACTTTCTGCAAACAGCTAAAGTTAACTTTGAACCTAACACCACTCTTAAGTATTCAACTGCGGTACCACCTTTATCATTCTTCTAAGAAAAGTGCAGTCCGGGTCTGAACTGTCTGCAAACAGCTAAAGTTAACTTTGAGTATGTGTCTACATAAGAATGTAACTGGCATCCTCTAAAGTACCTCAGTCTTGATGACGCAGTTGAATTTTTTAATACAACCTTCCTGAGCCTCCTTAATTACCATGCCCCCATAAGACTTTTCAGAACCAAAGCACAACCTTCCCCATGGCTACAGAAAACCACTAAGTCAGAAATGAAAAACAGGGATAAAGCCTGGGAGCACTGGCGCAAAACCAAAACCCCCTCAACTAGACAGAAATTCCTAGAACTACGCAACAGAGTCAAAAAGCTAATAAAACAGGACAAATTGATGTTTTATTATAATGTTATCTTCTATTGATACATAATTTTTATATCAAATTATTGTGAGTGATTCAGGCAGGTACAAATCCTGTTAGGTCCAGGTGATTTACCTTTACCCGTTTTACCCAATAGCTGTTGTGCTTTCTGCAATTAATACTTTTTCAGTAATGAGTCTGCCTGAATGGATTAAGGTCATCTTTAATCAGCATTCAAAAATTAAACTGATTCTTCATTGCTAACAGCTCTCATGAATATAAATGTTCATAGACTCTAGCAAAGACATTTTGATATATCACCAGGAGTATTATATTGTCTTCTTTATTTTATTAACTAAGCTATTTGCTGTTTGCTATGTCAACCATAATGCCAGATATTTCTGATTACTAGGACTAACCTCAAAGTCCTTTAGTTTAGAGAGTTGTTATTAAGTTCAACTTTATGTACCGCATTTTTCAAGTTTTTTTTTCGTGTATATCCTTAATTTTCTGTCCTGCACTGATAACCTTCCTTTACTGCCCATTTCAGCTTTCTTAGGCTCTTGTCATATGCTTTTTTCCCCAAGTCTATGAATGCACGGCTGGACATTTTCTTCATCTCTTGCTTCTTCTCAACTATCTGTCTCACGGCAAACATCAGGTCAAGCTGAGCTGCATCACGATCTGAATCCTAATTGCTCATCTCTCATCTTTCTGACATTCATTTATCAATCACCCTTTTCATCACCTTCATGCAGTGTGACATGAGTTTGAGATGTGTATACTGACCACAGTTGTAAATATCCCCTTTATATTTGTACACTGACATTAGAATGCTTATTTTCCAGTCATCTGGAATACATGTTTCCCTTCATAGTGCAGTAAGCACCCTCTGATCATTTCTCTACCAGCCTACCCAACATCTTGATCATATCTGCTGCGACCTGATCTGAGCCTGCTGCTTTCAATTTCCTTAAAGTTGTCCTTGCATCTTTTAGGGCAGGTTATTCTTCCTCTTTCATTGTAGACTGTGTCAGGGACAGTACAGTTTCTGTGGAGTTGTTTTCATTTAGCAGCTGCTGGAAATGTTCATTCGAACTGCCTTTGATGTCCTGTGGACTGGTGAGCAGGTGGTAGCTGGCACCCCTTATGAGTGCTGTCTGATGATTATCTTCTTTATCTTTTTGCCTTTGTACAATATAGTAATAAAAATTCAGTTACATACATTGACCATTGCCCTCAAAATTAATCACTGTTAATGAAACAAATACATAGTGTACCTGCAAAAGTCCAAGGTCGTAAAATAAAATGAACTACAGTCCAATAATTTAAAGAAGACCTAATGCTTATTCAAAACTCCAGAGTCTTGACATAAACGAAGTGTTTGGAGCAGTGGGACCAAGAAACAAAAGTGATGGCATTAATAATTATTTACTGATCTGTCAATTGTCCATTTTTGTACCTATAAAAAATGCAGCTTTCTGTGTTGCAAACATCTCAAAGAGGTAGAGGATCCAGATCCTCATTCTGCAGTCTATTACCATTTTGTAGATGTTTCCTCTTCATGTATGCTTCCTAAATGCACTGGGTCTTAAGGAGACTTTTGCAGTACCTATTTGATGTTTCCCTCTGCATGTACAGGTATGTATAATGTTGCTGATCTCCTTGGCAGATTCAGCTTCAGTTGTACAGAATGTAAAAGAGAGAGTTTGATTTTTCCTGCCTTTACAGTTTAATGTCTGTTGAAAGGTAGCTCTTGTCTTTCCTGTTTATAGGTTCATAGGTAGCTACTAGGTTATCGGCACTGGGGCCTATATAAGCCTAGTTAAAAAGGTTTTCTGGCTTTCGCCATCCAAGAAAATTATTTTCCTGTGCCCCTGTTAAGCAGTGCCGCAGAAGTGATCCCTGGAGTGAATTTTCTATTTCCTATCCAGTCGTCAAGATTTTTCTTAAAGAGGGCCAATGAGGAGCTTTGCTTGACATGAATGGGTAGTTTGTTCCAGAGTATGGGAAGTCTCTGGGACAGGAATCTACCTCTTCGGCATGTTCGGTTTATTGTGGTGACAAGGTATAGGTCCCTGGAGTGTGTGGTTTGGAGAGATTGGGATTTCTTCAAGTGTAGCATGTCCAACAGCTCTGGGTTTGACATAGCTATGTTAGGCAGAGATCGCCTCTAAGTAGGTGATATACGACGGAGTAGAACTGGAGATTTTTGAGATGGTCTGCATATGGCATTTGTTTGAGGCTGGTAATCCTCTTAGTGAGGTATTTCTGTGGCCTTTCCAATTGTTGTAGGTGTCTTGTGAGATACATGCCAAATGGGGCATTGTACTCTATAATGGGTCTGATGAGTGATGAGTAGAGAGGACCAATGACTTCCTTTTTTCTAGAGGAGAACACTTTTGTGATGAGGTGTGCCACGTAGAAGGATTTCCTGACTAATGGCGATGTGGTTATCAAAGGAGAGACTACTGTCCACCTGTGTCCCGAGGTCTCTTATCACACTTTTGGTGTTTAGAGAGCTACGACCTATGTGGTAGTTCATGGGTACCGAGTTTTTCCCAAAGGGGATGACAGTGCACTTCTTGGCATTGAGCTTTAGGCCATGACTTTGACACCAAGCATCTATCTCTCTGAGGCCCTTTTGTAGAATGTCTACATTATTAGGTGATTCTATTATGGCTCCCAGTTTGCAGTCATCTGCGAACTTTGTTAGCCAAAGACCTTCTGTGGTGGCCTGCACTTTAGAGAAGTAGATGCTGAACAGGAGAGGACCCAGGGCCGAACCCTGTAGTACTCCACTCATCACTGGTGTGTAGTAGGACTTGGAGTCAGCTACCTTTACTGTGTGGGTTCTGTCAGTGAGCCAGTTGGTCACCCATCTTGTGACATAGGGATTTATGCTCAGTTTAGTAAGTTTATCTATAATTCCAGAGTGGGGGATGGTATCGAAAGCCTTGGCTAGGTCAAGATAGGCTGTGTGCACTAGCTTGCCCTCGTCTATGGCTCTGGTGACTGCTTGAAAGAAGTTTATGAAGAAAAATCATGGTCACTCAGACTTCCAGAGTCTCTGATTTTCATCACTCTTCTTGGGACCACATTTTAGAAAGAACCTCTTCTTTCAGGGTGGAAGACTGAAAATGCATGAGACAGGGTATAGGGATCCTTGCACTTAAATGTTGAAGAATTACACTATACACTGTCTATAAACATTTCTTCAGCAATTATCTCATTCCATTTGGCAATGTATTCCACATGTCTAGTACTCAGTTTTGTGCTCCAGGATGCCAGTAAACCGCAGATCTTCACATTTTCCTGTGTATTCCATGTCTATTATTTTTTTTCCAAAAGTTTAGTCTTCAGTATTCCTGTTTGAAATTAACTTAAATCCACCCTGCAGTTCTTATAATTGATCTGAATATGTAGATAAAGTTGTTTCTATATCTACTGAAATTATATCAGAATGGATAACTTCTTAGGTCATCCTTAATTGTATCACAAAATATGAAACATTCTTCGTCATATCTACTTTGCCCTTCACTTACTCCCAATCTTTCTATATTTTCCCCGTATATTCTCATTCACTCTTCCTTTATTTACCATTTCTTACATTCTCTTCCTGCTCTTTCCACAACTTAATCTAACACTTTCTGAAACAACACAATTATGCAATATTAAACATTATCCTGTGCTATCTTGTGCATACTATGTTAATATGTGTGACTCCTCTAATTCATGTATTAATATTTGCATCCTTGGTAGAGTAATGGAATCATTTGCATTCCCTGACTCAATAATAAGGTTACTTAGGAGGATATATGAGGGACCAGAGGCACAAATCAAAGTGTGGGGGGTGGTTCCGATAAGTTGTGTCTGAACAGAGGAACCAGGCAAAGGTGTCCCCCCTCCCCTTTGTTACTTGTGTTGTATTCAGAACCATTTGAAAAGAAAATAAGGAGTTCTAGAATTCAAGGATATAATTTGTATGGTAGTTCAGAAAAGCTGGCTTTATTTACAGACAATATTATCAAAACCAGAAAATGACATCTCACTGTTATGAAACATTCGGAGACAGTTTCAAGGTTTTTTTCAGGATATAATATTAATGAAGAAAAACAAAGGATATGGCTGTAAACTTTATCCCCACACATTAATTGGTTCATCAATACCCATATTTATGGGGACAAGATATAATTAAGTATTTAGCAGTATGTGTAAAAAGGATTCTGTTAAGAGACTTAACTAAAAATAATACAAAAATTGAGGAATTGGAAGCTCCTGTCTGTAGATATTGAACATAAGTTACAAGCAGTAAAAATGTTTTTAGTCCCTTTAATTTTATATGCAGGTCAGGCATATTTTTGTCAGCCACAGGAAAAGTTGTGGATAGTAATTAATAAAGAGTTGAAGGATTTTATCTCGGAGAGGAAGAGGGCAAGGGTCAAGTAGGATAAAGTGATCCTGCCGATAAAATAAGGTGGTTTAGGATTACCTGATTTAAAGGGATATTTTAGAGCTGTTATACATAACACAAGTATAAAGCTACGATTCAAAGTGGAAAGAGATGACAATGAAGCAGAGGGAGATTCAAGAAATAAGGAAAGACTGTTTTTTTATGCAGATCCTTAAAGATAATAACAATAATCATATTGAATATTAAATTCATAAAGAAGCAGAAAGTATTCTAAGAACTAAGACAACATGAGAATGGAGAAAGAAGGTTGTGCTGATAGGAATGCCTGCAATTAGGGGTACAGAAAATAGGCAATTGGGGACTGGAATTTACTGGAGGAAGCTGGCACAGGAACCAAGGTATTGGGAACAGATAATTAGAGACAGAAATGTAATAGAATAGCAAGAGGCCAAGAAGACGTTTGGACCGCAGGCTAGAGACTGGCTTCCCTGTCATGGATTGATATCAGTATTGGTAAAGAGAAAGGGATAGGGGAATCCTAAGTGAAAGATCTGCACTGGTAGATGCTTTAGTTGACTCTGGAACAGCAGCTGCTGTTTAAAAATGGATAATTAGTAGAACATATAAAATATTACACAATCAATCAGAGGTGGTTAGAAAGATTTGGGAAGAGAGACTGGATAAACAATTTACAAAGAAACAAGGGGAGGTCATCTTTATGTCTCTCAAGTATGCAACAAAGTCTAGAAGATTTAGGATTTTTGCTTGGAATTGTTTGCACAGGTATTTTTATACCCCAGGCAGACTCTAAAGAATTTTTCCTCAGGTAGATGGTAAATGTTGGAGGTGTGATGGGGAAGAAAAGGGTAACTGGGAATATAAGTTTTGGGAGCATAATGAGTTGGCAGACTTTAAAAATTCCTCACAGAGTAATGTGCCAGATATACTGGGTGAGCAAATGGGTGTAACTAAGGGAATGATTTTTTTAACTGAGATACACGATCTGAAATGCCTAGACATAGAAAAGCATCATTAAGTTTAATAATGGTGGCTGCTAAATAAGCAATTACTATAAAATGGAAATCAAAATCTAAGCCAACTGTACTTGAAGCGGTGAATATTGTAATGCCTCGAATTTCCTTTAATATGTTTGAAAAGTGCATTCTTAAGATTATTCTTTTTGATATCATATAAATGCTGATACACTCGCCTATTTAAACAATTAATAGTTTTCCCTATATAGAAACCCTGGGACTGTTGGCAAATCGCTATATAAATAATACTTTTACTATAATAATTGAACCTTTGCTTCAGGACCACCCAACCAAGCCCCTTAATGAACAAGGATTCTCTTTCCATCATATGTGGACATTGGTGACAATGTCCACATTTTGCCATCCTCCCCTTAGTCCTTCCTGTTGTATCACTTTCTAATACATTTTTGAGTGATTTATCCTTCTTATAAACCATGACAGGATGGTCACCAAGCTTATTTTTAAATTGTTACTCCATATCAAATAACACCCAATTCAAATGTAATATTTCTTTTATTTTTCCATATAATGGACTGAATGTAAGAATCATAGAATGTGAAAAAGAGTTACTGCCATCGGTCCCATTGTCACTATTAACATTAGATGCAACCCCTAATATAGGAGAAAAAATTCATTCATCTCTCGTTAATAACTTCTTCAGTGAGAAACATGTCTTTCTCACTGACCATTCTAGCCAACCTAACTCCTTGCCCCTTTACCAAGGATCTCTTTTGGTGAACTGGGTGGGCACTAGAAAAATGTAATAGGGTATTGGAGTAGGTTGGCTTCCTATAGAGTGTGGAAATAAATATACTATTATCTTGGTCCTTAATAATAGTAATATCCAAAAAATGTATAACATTGTCATTGATGTTAATTGTAAACTGTAAGAAAGATGTACTTCCATTCAAGTAGTCAAAAAATTCATATAGTGACTGTTTGGTTCCCCGCCAAAGGATGAGAATATCATCCAAATAACGGCCATAGAAAATACACAGATCAAAAAATTCTGAAGTGAATACCTTAGAAATTTCCTGAAGCAAAGATTCAATTGTTATAGCAAAAGTATTATTTATATAGCGATTTGCCAACAGTCCCAGAGTTTCTATATAGGGAAAACTGTTAATTGTTTAAATAGGCGAGTGTATCAGCATTTATATGATATCAAAAAGAATAATCTTAAGAATGCACTTTTCAAACATATTAAAGGAAATCTGGGGCATTATTTTAAATTTAGTGCCCTAGAACAGGTGAATAACAATAGTAGGGGGGCCCCTTGGACATTTTTTTGGAGTATCGAGAACTGATGTGGCAGTTAAAATGTAATGTGACGTTCCCCCCAGGGCTTAATGAAACTGTCAGTCTTTCCAGTTACCTTAAATTGAAGGCAGATTTTCATATGTGAATGCACATTTTTATCTAATTATTTTTAGTAATGTAATCAATTTTTAGGTTCAACCTCGCTAACAGCTAGTATGTATAGATTTTGCTAGTCAGGATTATATGCCTCTGTTGCTAATATGATGTACTTGATATATTAATTATAATACTAGGCTATCTGCCCTAGGGCATTTATAAGCCTAGCCAGAGTGTGTTTGGCTTTCGCCACCCATTTTAAATGAATTTTGCTATGCCCTTTTTCGAGGTTAGTATACTGTGCCTCTGTCTAACAGTGACACAGAAGTGATACCTGGGGTAAACCTACGATCTCCCATCTACTCATCAAGATTCCTCTTGAAGAGAGTCAATGAGGGACTCTGCCTAACCTGGACTGGGATTTTATTCCAGAGTGAAGGGAGCTTCTGGGTTATGAATCTGTCCCTCCAGCATGTCCTATTTATTTCAGTGCTGAGGTTCAAGTCACTCGAGCGCATAGCTCGATGGGATTTGGATTTTCTGAGGTGCAGCATGTCCATTAATTCCGGGTTGGACATGGCTTTATACGTCAGGCACAGATTGCCTCTGAGCAGGCAGTATGCCACTGAGTAGAGCTGGAGTTTCTTTAACTGGGCAGCATATGGCATCTGTTTGAGCCCTTTGATCCTCTTGGTGAGGTACTTTTGGGGTCTTTCCAGTTGCTGCAGGTGTCTGGTAAGGTACATCCCAAAAGGGGCATTGTACTCAATTATGGGCCTGATGAGGGATGAGTAAAGAGGCACGATGACCTCCCTGATCTAGATGTGAATCCCTTCATGATTAGGTGGGCTATATAAAATGTTTTTCTAACCACTTTGGCCACGTGGTTTTCAAATGAGAGATTGCTATCAACTTGGGTCCCCAGGTCCCTAATTACTTCTTCCATACTTAATGGATTACCACCTATGTGGTAATTTGTGGGCACTTTGTTTTTGCCAAAGGGATGACTATACACTTTTTGGCGTTTAGCTTGAGGCCATGGTTCTGGCACCAGTTGTCTGTTTCTATGAGGCCCTTTTGTAGGATGCTTGTGTCGGCTGGAGAGTCGATTATGGTGCCTAGTTTGCAGTCATCTGCGAACTTGGTCAGCCACAGTCCTTCCGTGTTGGCCTGTACCTCCGAGAAATATATACTGAACAAGAGAGGTCCCAGGACTGAGCCTTGTGGGACGCCACTTGTAACTGGTTTGGAGTCTGACATGGCTCCAGCAATTCTAACCATGTGGGTTCTGTCCTTGAGCCAGTTTGCAACCCATCTAGTGACATAGGGGTTTATATTTAAGCTGGTGAGCTTATCTATAATGCCCGAGTGGGGTATTGTATCGAAGGCTTTTGCAAGGTCCAGGAGGCTGTGTGGACCACCTTCCCCTCGTCAATGGCCTTGGTGACTGTTTCAAAGAAATTGACCAGGTTTAAGAGGCAGGATCTGCTCTTAACAAACCCAAACTGGATAGGATCCAGTGTTTGTAGGTCCCCAATATCTTTATTAATGAGGTCCATGATGATCCTTTCCATAGCTTTGCAGACCAAGCTAGTCAGGCTTATGGGGTGATAGTTTCCAGGATCCATTGAGGCACCACCTTTGTGGAGAGGGACCATTGTTGCTGTACGCCACTCTTTGGGTACATATCCTGTAATAAGGCTGAGATTGAACAGTATTTTATGTTTGGGTTTAGCTCTTCTTGGAGTTCATGTAGGACGCAGCCCGGGACACTGTCTGGTCCCATTGATACTGTGTTTTTTGCTTTGGAGAGGGCGGCTTTTACCTGAGCATCTAAGATGTCAGGGGGGCAGCAATCTGCTGGGATAGATGTTTGCCCTTTTGGTGGGGAGGGGAGGGAGAAGTTTGTGCTGAACCTGTCAGCTAGGATTTTGGCAATGTCTGTGGGTTCAGTGTATTTTTTGTCATTTTGGACTAATTCTGAGCATATCTGGGAATTCTCACCCAGGTTCCTAACATAACTAAAGAAAGCCTTGTGATTATCCTTAGTGTCCTGTGCAATTTTTCTCTCGAAGCTGGCCTTAGACGATTTTATGAGTGCCCATAGTTTTTTGCTAATACTGATCAGAGATGCCTTCCCTTTTTGGGATTTTGCTCTATCATGTAGTAGCTTCTTCCTTCTATTGTATAGTTTGTTTATGGCTGTGGTCCACCAGACAGGACTCTATTGTATAGTTTGTTTATGGCTGTGGTCCACCAGACAGGACTCCTGCCTTTGGAGGATTGGGTCTTGGTTTTATCTGGGATTGCATGATCCATGCATTCCTGAAGGTGTTCATAAAATGTGTTTATAAAGGATTCTGTTTTCTGGGCCGTATTTTCCACAGGCCCGGGGGCTTTGAAGGATTCCACCTCGGTTTTGAGGAGTGTGAAATTTGCTTTAGAGAAGTTTTTCACTATGGTTTTCTGGGCAGGGAGGTGGGGTCGGGATGTGAATATCCAGTGAGATTAGTTTATGGTCTGATCTTACCAGTGAGGGATACACTTCTGGTCTGGAGCATAGAGCCCCCATGTTGGTGATGATCAGGTCCAGTATGTTTTCCCCTCTTGTGGGAGTGGTAACAAGTTGTTCCATAGCATTTGAGTTTATAAATTCTAGGAACCTTTGGGCTAGGGTGTTGGAGCTAGAGTAATGCTCCCAGTCTATGTTTGGGTAGTTGAAGTCGCCCAATATAATGGTGTTTGGAGAGACCTTCATATTTTCCAGTGTTCTCAGGAAGGCCAAGTGGGGTTCCTGGGTTTGGGAGGGTGGTCTGTATCAGGCTATAAACTGGATGGCAGTTTTACCCACTGTTAGTTGCACATTCATGCTGTGCCACCAACCTGGAGGTGTGGTTATCTTTGATGAATATTGATACTCCCCCTCCTTTTGTGTTTCGGTCCAAGTTTTGGGGCCGAAAAGCATGCTATGAGGTATAACCTGGTAGTGCTGGGGTGCTCTCGGGAGCCTTGAACCAGGTTTCTGTTACTGCTCAGATATTGATGTTCTCCATGCTAAGGAGAGTTTCGAGTGTATGCATCTTGAGGTTTAGACTTCTGGCATTGAGTAGCATTACTCTTAGTTTCTTATCCCTTGTGATACCTATGGAGGTGGGTTTGTCTTTTGAGCCTTGTCTAAAAAAGGCACTATGGGGGTGGCAAGAGCCTTTGCCAATATCCGAAAGCCCAGGGGTGATAGGTGCAAGCAGTCCCTAGCGAAGCATCGTGGCTTGTCGAGCATGTCATCCCAGGCTGACAGGCACTGGATCCCCTTTGAATGACACCAATACTTAAGCCAATTGTTGAAATTGATCATCTTGTCTTCATATTGTGGCATCATTCTTGGTGGGGGTAAGATGCTACTCAAGGTCAGGATCATACTGGCCTGGGCTACATGCTCAGAGAGCTCCTCTATGTCTCACTTCATATAGTCCAGGGAGGTACGTCTCAGGTCATTCACACCAGCATGGACAATGACTGAGTCATATTTGTACTTGCCTTGGAGTGACCTGAGTGCTTGTGTTATGTGGCGGATCCTAGCGCCCGACAGACAGCTCACCGTGACCTTCTCCTTGTTCAGCCTGGTGAGTGGGACGTCAGTGTGCCTGATGATAGAGTCACCTATTACAAGTGTATCAGGTGTGTTGTTTAGCCTTAAGGGCTGTGACTGTTCGGCACACTGGCTTTGTGAGCTATGTGTTGCACGTGTTTTGTTTTGGGGTAGCGGTTGCTTGGGTGTCTGCTTTGGAGGTCTCTGCTGCTTAGGCAGATTTTTATTTAGAGCCTCCGAGTATGTTTTTGTGTGTTTGTGTTTGGTTTGCTGTCGTGGTAGGTCTGTGTGAGACTGGAATTGTAGTGAGTGTGGTTTCCTTCTCCTCCTGACGGGTTATGCCAGTACTGAATTGAGAGAGCTTAGCCTCCAGTTTGGTTATATGGTTGCACCTCTCACATGTGTTGGAATTTGTTGGGAGGAGGAGAGGGTTGTCTGTGTACATGAGGCAGTTGTAACATTGCCTCAAGATTCCCAGATTCACCAGCTGGACCAGAGAGGAGATTGACAACTGACCTTTGGACATGCTAGAATAGTATTGGGAATTCCTTTATAATTGAAAAAAAGGGCCAATGGGGAACAAGGTACTTAAGGGGAGTTTGTGAGGGTGTAGTGCTTTTAATTTTTTAGTGCTGACTTATATAATTGCTTTAGTGAGCAAGTGCCAGGCTTTAGAGTAGGAATAGGGTGTTTATTATGAGAACTAGATCAGTTCTAAGGGAAAAAGTGAAGAGCAGACTTTGTGGAGCTGAGAATGGTTTAAACCCAATTAAGCGGAGCTGCCCGATGCTGCGCTATGCGCAAAATCGCGCAAAGCCGTGCCAAAGCGAGTTTTATACAGGGGGACTTGAAAGAGCTAGAAATTGGCCCAAAATGGCCAATAGACTACCAGATTATTGTGCTGGGAACACTCCTCCAGGGATAGATAGGCTGCTGTAAGCTCCCCACTGCCACTGGTGAACAAGGAAGCCTCCCTTTATCCAAGAAAGGAAATGGGCAACACAGGAACTTTCCAAAAGTCCAGAATACAGCAAAGCCTGTATTTGGACTACTCTAGGTCAGGAAAGACGGGAAACAAGGATAATATTTTTGTTTTTTTTCTTTTTTGCAACAAACAGTAGGAAAATGCAATAAATATGTAACACATGCTAGCGCACTTCAGTGTGTAGCCTCAACAGGTATATGCAACAAACAGGACAAACTTTAAAAGTGCAGGTGCAAAAACAACTTTAAACAGTTTAAAACAGTTCAAGAAGCAGAAATACTTGCAGTTTAGCTAGATCGGACAGTCGCCCAGGTAGTAGCAGGAAAAAAACCCCACTTTTATCAGATTAGCAGTTGCTCATTTAGCCTCTCTGCTGCTAGCACCACTCTGCAGGACCACGAGGAGCTTGGCTGAGTAGTAACAAGCGCAAAAACCGCGCCAAAGCGGGTTTTATACAGGGGGACTTGAAAGAGCTAGAAATTGGCCCAAAACGGCCAATAGACTACCAGATTCTTATGCTGGGAACACTCCTCCAGGGATAGATAGGCTGCTCTAAGCTCCCCACTGCCACTGGTGAACAAAGAAGCCTCCCTTTATCCAAGAAAGGAAATGGGCAACACAGGAACTTTCCAAAAGTCTAGAATACAGCAAAGCCTGTATTTGGACTACTCTAGGTCAGGAAAGACGGGAAACAAGGATAAGTTTTTTTTTTTCTTTTTTGCAACAAACAGCAGGAAAATGCAATAAATATGTAACACAGGCTAGCGCACTTGAGTGTGTAGCCTCAACAGGTAAATGCAACAAACAGGACAAACTTTAAATTGCAAGCGCAAAAGTGCGCTAAAGCTGGCTTTAAAGCAGGGGGTTAGAAAGAGATAGGAAATGGCCCAAAACGGCCAATAAGCTACAAGTCACTGGGCTGGAACCACTCCTCAAGAGACAGATAGGCTGCTCAGAGCTCCCCACTCTCACTGGTGAACAAAGAAGCTTCCTCCTATCCAAATAAGGATATGGGCAACACAGGAACTATGACACAGCCCAGAGATCAGCAATACCTGAAGACTGGGACTATTTTAGTTCAGTAAAGGCGGGAAACAAGGATTTTTTTTTTTTTTACAAAGTAGCAGAAATTAGGTACAGAAACACGTTAAATGCTTTAATTCGGCTAGCGCACTTGAGTGTGTAGCCTACCAGTTAAACTAAGCAAAAACAAACTTTAAAAGTGCAAAAAAAATCTGATAGATATGTTCACGAATCCTGTCCTTGAATAATTTATCAGTTCTCCCAACATAAAATTTTCTAGAGCATAAACAATGTGCAAGGTACACTATGTGCTCACTCTTACAAGTGGCACTAAATTTAAACATCTATAGCTTGTTCTGATCTGGATGTACAAACTCAGAGCTATTATCTATAAACCCACAATAGGAACATTTACCACAAGGTCTAGTACCCATAGCTCCATGTACCTGTATATGATTCCTAGGATGACATAAACGTCTCCTTAAAGATTTCATATTACGAAACAGGAATCTAGGCTCCAAATCTACTAGACTTGCAATATCCTTGTCTGTAGTCAGGATGTGCCAATGTTTATAAGCTATTTCCATATACTTAGGTAGATCGCTAGTATAACATAGGGGAACTTTCAATTTATCATTGCGTTTCTTAACATCTCCTTTATGTTCTAAACTGTGCGCTCCTGAAAAGTAAGGTCTAGCCCTTGTGTGTCTCATACTTATTATATCTGTAACATTATATCTTATTATATCTGTAACATTATATCTTATTATATCTGCAACATTATATGTTATTATATCTGTAACATTATATCTGCAACATTATATCTTATTATATCTGTAACATTATATCTTATTATATCTGTAACATTAGTATGTATCACACTATTACTGTAGCCTCTATCCCTTAAATTATTAGTGACCGACTCAACATGCTGCATAAAAATCATCTTCCCTCACATTTAACCTCGATGCCCTAAACAACTGATTTTGTACAATGTTTGTAAAGGTATAGCCTGGGTTCATATTATCATTGCTGAGTAAATGATTCACATAACATTCTTTCCTAAAAGGTTTCATATAAACAACACCATCAGTATCTACTCTAACAGTTACACATTTTGTTTATAAAGTCCATGCAACAAATACTCCATCTCTCAGGTTACCATAACTGCAGTGGCGTAGCTATTGTCACATGACATGCCCATAGCTATGCCACTGCACTGTCTATATACCGTGTCTCCAAATAAAACACGTTATTTTCAAGGACCATCTGCAAAAGCTCACTAATCAACCAGACTTTATCATCAGTAAAATCAGAAAAATGTGTTGCTTTTTAGGAGGTTTGTAGATTACCTCTTTCTTGTATGGAAAGGCGGGTTAGACGTATTGTTGGAGTTTTGAGAGATATCTTAATGGAACTACTAAGTTCTTGAAATTTACCTCTACTTACTCTAAGTATGAGGTTAATTTTCTAGATGTAACTGTTAGAGTAGATACTGATGGTGTGGTTCATATGAAACCTTTTAGGAAAGAATGTTATGTGAATAATTTACTCAGCAATGATAGTATGCACCCAGGTTATACCTTTATGAACGTTGTACAAAATCAGCTGTTTAGGGCATCAAGGTTAAATGTGAGTGAAGATGATTTTATGCAGCATGTTGAGTCAGTAACTAATAATTTAAGGAATACAGGCTACAGTTATAATGTGATACATACTAATGTTGCAGATATAATAAGATATAATGTTACAGATATAATACGATATAATGTTACAGATATAATAAGGTATAATGCTACAGATATAATAAGATATGTTACAGCTATAATAAGATATGTTACAGATATAATAAGATATAATGTTGCAGATATAATAAGATGTAATGTTACAGATATAATAAGATATAATGTTACAGATATAATAAGTATGAGACACACAAGGGCTAGACCTTACTTTTCGGGAGCGCACAGTTTAGAACATAAAGGAGATGTTAGGAAACGTAATGATAAATTGAAAGTTCCCCTATGTTATACTAGCGATGTACCTAAGTATATGGATATAGTTCATAAGCACTGGAACATCCTGACTACAGACAAGGATATTGCAGGTCTAGTAGATTTGGTGCCTAGATTCCTGTTTCATAATATGAAATCTTTAAGGAGACGTTTATGTCATCCTAGGAATCATATACAGGTACATGGAGCTATGGGTATTAGACCTTGTGGTAAATGTTCCTATTGTGGGTTTATAGATACTATACCTGAGTTTGAACAGCCAGATCAGAACAAGCTATAGACGTTTAAATTTAGTGCCACTTGTGAGAGTGAGCACATAGTGTATCTTGCACATTGTTTATGCTGTAGAAAATTTTATGTTGGGAAAACTGATAAATTATTTAAGGACAGGATTCATGAACATATCTATCAGATTAACAAAAGGAATATGGTGAAGGCTCTAGCTAAGCATATTATGGACACTGATTCCACACATATGTTCAGGTTTTTAGCTATAGGTAGGGTTTATACCAATTTAAGACTCAGAGATATATGCAATAGGATGGAAGAATTGGAAGTTAGTTGGATAGTCAAATTAAGAGGGGACATGGGACATGATCTGAATGACCATGTACCCTTGAGACCAAAACTAAAATCCAGACCATTATTTAGGTAAAATTTGATGTATAAAAAATCATTTGTTTACTAGCCATATAATATGCTTTAAGCAAGTTTTAATTTTTATTGAATTTTATGTAGAGTATATTAAATTAAGGATTTGTGAATGTTTATGGTCATGTGAGTTGAAAGTGTGGTCATGTGATGTTAATAAGATAGTATATAATGTGCAATTTGGCAATGATCATTGACACCTGATGAAGCAGTATTGGGAAAGCACTTGTGTTTTACCTTGTGATTAAACTTGATTTTAAACTGGAGCTTGGAGCCATACCTGAGTCCATTTGTTTATTATTATAAAGTTGCAGGTATAACTATTGGAGTTCAGACATACATTAACTGAGTCAACATCACTCTGTAAACCAGATACCTTGGTTTTAAAATTCTGTAACACACACAGAAGTTGTACAACCAACATATGATTTTATTTTGTTTATTTATTTTTGTACTCTCTCTATGATGCACACTTCTGGCAATTTCATTTGTGCGGCTGATGGCAAAGTATTAGCATGCCTGTAATCATATCTTGAGGTGTTGAACTTAGAATGGGAATTAGCAGTAGTCTATGTTGCTCTGTACCGACCTCAGTGCAAATAAGCAGGAAAAACATATAGACATGTCTGAATCTGATGGACTACAGAACAGATGAGAGCTGTGGTCATGTTTCATGAGTCATGATTTACACATTTCTCTTTACAGTTGCAGTTCTTCAATCTTTATATCTATATTACAGGTGTATTACAAAAAATGTGAGGGGACTAAGCATGTTATTGCTGGTAGAACCATTTTTGAATCGAGGAGGTTTATTTGATGACACTGAAGGGGTGGGAAGAGGTGGACAGTTCATGACAGGAATACACATACAGACATACCAACAGATTAGTTTATGGTTCATTTCTACACATATTTGTGTTACTCTTTGGTTTATTATTATAATTATCAAACAAAATCTGTGCAAGAAAGTGTTACCAGCAGGACAATAGTATGCTAAGAAAATGTGTAACCAATACTTACACCTGCAGAAGTCTCACAAAATATTCAAAACCTCTTCTGCAACATCAGCAGAACAGTTTGGAGGGACAGGTATGCCTTGCAGAGGATACTGCTGCTGTGGAACCCCATCCACACAAAACAAATTTCATTCCTGTCCTTTTTCAAGCACAACTTTGATCTATGGATGGGGAACAGAAAATTTACCCCAGGGCTGCCCCTGTACTACCAATAGACAGATGCAGCTCATAAATGTTTAATCCCACATATGGGTTCCCTCAAATTATCTATGGCATGATCCCTGTTATTCTGATCAGGGATAATATATAATTATCGACCATGGGATGAGTAAGACCAGTCTGTAACCCAAAATGGCCTTTGGCATATATCTGAATTTGGACCTTGACAGTATTCCCAAAACAAATCTACAGATTGGAGTATTATCGAACCACACCACATAGGAACTCCTACTTCAAAAAGTTCAAATATGACAACAGATTGAAGCAAAGGAGAATGTATGCATTGCTCTTCACTGCCCTAATGACAATTATAAAATCTCATAACATGTACATTACACCCAGTAGCCTAATAAATATAAAATAGTAAAAAGTGATGACACAAAAGTGGGGAAAGAAAGAGATATGGAGACAGCGATAAAGACACACAAAGAATGATATATTTTTTCTGGGGCAGTTTTTAACATTCTTGGGATGTGTTAATGTTATGTTTTTCCTGATAAGTAATCTGTTTTGTTATATATAATCAAGTGTTTCCAATAGAGAAAAATTATGGGTGGGAAAGTATAAGCATGACTGAGACATTAATAGGATAATGGTGGGCTGCTAAGATATGTAGACAACACAAATACATATAAACAAAACATTAAATATGACTTTCACATATTTCTGGATTGAAACTCTTGACACTATTCCAAAAGCATTTCACACATATGTGAATTATGTCAGCGCACCACACAGGAAGTGCTACTTCACAGACTTTTACTGGTTTGAATGGACAGTCACAAAACAATCAGGCAAGGGAGAATGTAGGTATCAGGCTTTATCAAAGTAATGACAATTTTAATATTCTGGAAGGTTTACGTTACAGCCAGCAGAATAATAAACGATTCAATGCAGAACAAAGATGTCTTCTGTTAAGGTGTTATGTGTTATGATTTACACATTTGTTATGAAGCCAGGAATATCTGGGCAGCATGCTTCCTTACAATATTTGCAACTGGAATGTCATATGTGCTGTACATTCATCTATTTCGCTTGTTCAAGAGAAGATTAGCCTGACTATACATAGTGCAGTGAGGTTGAGCACAGTAGCATGAAGGGCAACAAAGTAATCCAGCTGAAGTCAAAAACTCACAAGATTTTGTCATAAACGATGCACTTCCATTTCCCTAAGTTACAGGTGCTGCTCAGTGCCAGGCGTTGCACAAATACATAGAAGAAAGACTGATGACACAGAAAGGGGTGATACATAGGGGAAGAAGGAAGCAGAGACTAAGTAGATTATGACAGAAGCAGGATAATGGTGACTGAAAAAAATATAGCTACACACAAAATGTCTA
This sequence comes from Protopterus annectens, assembly GCF_019279795.1. Classification (NCBI taxonomy): domain Eukaryota; kingdom Metazoa; phylum Chordata; order Ceratodontiformes; family Protopteridae; genus Protopterus; species Protopterus annectens. Next base: position 722,740,114 of record NC_056747.1, read on the forward strand.
GTGAAAACAGTCAATAATAGTTTGACATATTTCTGGATTAGAACCCTTGAAAATATGAAAAATCAGTCTATATGTCTGACCTTTATCTCACCACACCATAGTTCATAGGTTCATAGTTTAGTACTAAGCTAACTGCCCTTGTGAGCCATTTTAAGCCTAGCCAATTATCCCTTGTAAGACTCAAACCCTGCACCTTGTGTTTGTAAGGCAAACACCTTAGCCATTAAGCCACACTCCCAAGCACAAAAGAACTCCTACTTCACACACTTTAAATCACACGATTGAAGAGACAGTGACAACTTACTGAAGCAGAAGGAGTGAAAAGAGAAAGACAAAGACAGACCAAGAGTGTTGTTTATGGTACATGTAGGACCACTTTTATGGTTTGTTACTCCTAGATATTTCCTCATTATTAATCTCTCAAGCTCTGTACAGTAAAGTTTTTGCTGTAGGTAGCAAGAAGGGGCAGGAGAGTAGAAACAAGATTCAGACATAAGCAGTTTAAGGATGGTTTACTGAGTGTCACTGCTGGGGATAATATGTTATTATAAAACAAAGCATTTTGGTAATAATACACTGAAAAATATTGTCACTTTAAATGCTGGAAGGAAATTTTTTTTTAATGACCACATGACCAAGGTTTCTTAAGGATCATGTGACCACCATTTTGGAGAGTTATTTAAACTACTGACTGCTAGGAAGGTTTATTCTGAAGAAGTCCTGTGGGTATAAGGGACAAAAGTGCTTATTTTCATGGTTTTATTTTAATAAAGTAACATTTTAAATATTGTTTGGATTTACTTTATAGGACACTAGAATGTTGTGGTTATCTGCCAAACTGCTGACGAGTCATCTTTTTTTTTTTTTTTTTTTTAGTTTGTCCTTGCTGGAATTATTGCCTGGTTTGTAAACACATACTTATGATACACGATAACTCATAATTATAAAAAATGTACACATCTTAGCTGTGCATGTGCATTCTACATTAGATGATATTGTCATGTTTAACATAATTTGCATACATTATATTGGGCTTCTTTATCAAGCAGTAATGATACTTTTGTTACAATAAATATAGTTATGATACTCATTTGCATTTATTGTTACATTCCTAATCAAAATTTTGTGACAAATGGCAATCTGACCCGTTCTGTAAAATTATTTGTAAAATAGATTTGAACCCTGCATCAGCTGTCCACTTTCTTTAAGCTCACTGCACTTGCACCTTGTGTCATTTTCTTCACTGACCACTATCCAGAGTGCAGACAGACACACACTGGTATCAGGATCATTTGCAGTACAGAAGACAGCCCAAATTAAATTTTTCACTTTTTTCCTTAGGAAGTGAACCATGTTTGTGTGCTGCTGAATGGAGCACAAATGCAAAAGACATTGTATATATAAAAAAATACCTTCTATTGTAAAGTAACACATTTGATGGATATATGTATCAAGGAACAAAGCTGTTATAGCATTAGCATGACATATCTTTTTCACATCTATTTGCAACATCGGAAGTAGCATTTAGGTTATACATCATCGGAATTTCATGTAATGGCAATTGCTCTGAAAGGGGGGACACAGAGAATGGCAGGAGGTCATTCTTGCCCTAGTACATTTGATTGTTTGTTACGTGAAAGTTTACAACATATTGTATAACTGTAATGATGAGTAATTGTGAGATATGGATAAGATCTCCAGAATATATGATGCATACAGTATGTCCACATTGCTTATGTTACTGCTTTTGTGTTATCACACTGTATAAAATGTAATATGTCACAACATCCAGAGCACATATTGTTATTGCTAATGAGAAGAGGTGAGTTTACATCACCTTTGTAACATTAAATCACATGGACTACAAATAAAATTTTCATCATGTATCACAGACTTTAGCCTGTTCATTTCATATACATTACATGTAATTATTTATTCTAAATCCAGTCATAAAAAATATCTGTAAACTAGATCTGAACCCTTCATTACATGCCCTCTTTCTCTAAGTTCACTTCATATACATCTCGTGCCACAGAGATAGCTGGCAGATGGAATTTATTCACTGAGCATTATCCAGAGTGCTGACAGCCATGCAGTGGTGCCAGGCCTATTTGCACTATAGAAGGTGGCTAAAATTACATTTTCACTTTTTTCCTTAGGAAGTGAACTGTTGTTCCCTGCTAGGGACTGCTGTCAGTCAAAACTGTACAAAGCCAAATAGCTTACAAATGATGAAGAGAAAAGAAAAAAAATACTTAAATAGAGGAAACCTTCAGAAACAAGTAGTTAAAATATAGAGTTGTGATGTTTTCTCAACTTTGTTGTTTTGCAACATGAAAATATGCTCATTAAACATCATTATGTTGGCACAAACGACACTGTCTCTGTATATGAACCCTAGGACAACAGGGCATTCATAGCATACTCTTGAGCTTATTGACAGTATGTGCCACTGACACATATGTATACTGTGAAAAAGATGGGTTACATATACTCAAGATGTGGCACCATATCAATTGACAAAATGTGCAACAGAACCAAGCTCTGAAAGTTGTCCTGTGTAATTTACAGTTGTGTGGATGCCTGTGATACTGGCAACAGTTAAGGTAATATTTCCTCACACAATATAAAATAAACATTTGCAACACTGCATCTCTTTTCTTCTTTTTGTTTTGTGAGCATCATTCCCTAAGCTATGCTTCTGTAACAAGACTAATATGTGATTTGCCTCGCTGTTAATATGTTTCAATGAGTAATGTACTTCCTTAGAATTACAGAAAAAAATCCACTCAGAGGTACAGAGTGTGGTCATAATTCATAGAAATGTTAGGAACATTGTTCTCCTAAGTCAGTCAATGTACTCACAGACTTTCTTGTAAGTCCTTTCTCCATGACACACCCTCAGTAAATGCCCATCAAAGAAGACTGACTGTGAAACTCTTGATTTTTCCTGCAGTCAGACTAATCTTTCACACTTGCAAACCCTTAGCAGGTAACACTTCTCAGAGATGCCAGCATGTAGTGCTAGCATAGTGCTTTACTGTTCATACACATACACACGCAAACACACATTCAAAAAATACTTTCCATAAACAAACACATACACAGACACCCATGCACCCATACATTCAACAAATACTTGCCCATGCCATCTCACACACATACTACTTATCTAAGCAGTACTGTTGACTGCTATTCATATCTTGTAACTGGCCCTACAAATTGGACACTTAAGGAATACATTTTTGTTTTCCTTGCACAAACTGATTTATTTGGTGTCCGGCTTGCACTCCTGTCCCCCCCTTGTGAAGATGACTGTGCCCTGCCCTCTGTACAATTCTTTGTGACTTTGAGTTGCATATAGATCTGATGCACAGAGACAATTGATAGTGCTTGCTTACTTAGAAACTTCCTTTAATGTGAATGTATTTCAGAATAATTTTTTAATCATCATTCATAATCAGTTGTGAATGATTAGTTCTGTAATTGTTGACCCTCATTGTATCTCTGTTAGTATTATTATTAATGCAGTCAAAGTAGATATTTCAGTATTGCATATTGTTATACTTGTGCAAATGATGTCACCATTAAAGTGCTCATTGGTTTATATGCAGTGGTCATTTGAAATGCTTGATGCACAGTATTGGGCAAAAATCCATAGCTATATATTGCAAACATCATTCATAAGCTATTACTGACATTACTGTATGTCTAGGACATGTTCTACCTTAGGGACAGATGAGAATTTGCATATGACAATAATCAGTTGTATAACTCTATTTTGTTTTCTATACAGGTTTCAGACATATGTTGTTAATACTGCAGATACAAAATGCATCCTTGGGGGTTCTCCGTGTCTCACACTAACAGAACACAACCATTACATGCTTAAGTAAAGGTTGTGCAGTTTTGCAGGCATCAGTTTTGATATTTGCACGTGTTTAGGCTCTAACTTTTTCAGTTAGGTAGTCAGTGTGTGTGCTGTCCTTTGCCTCTTAAGCAATAAATGCACATGAACATTAAAGCCACTGAGGCTTATCTTTGAAAGGCTATATTTCTGTCCTCTTTTGAGGTTTCATTATGAAATTTTCAGGTAATAACACAGGGTATTCTGCTACAAAGCATATACATGACTATAATTCTACTCTAATAGCTTCCAATGCAGCACACATCTGAATTTGACCTCAACAACTTTAGCCACTTGAAAGCATGCCATTGTAGTTATGCAAGGTTAAACCTAAATATATGCATTTTTTTCTATTAATATATACAGGAATTTTACCACTGATGCTTTGAAAACTCATTGAGGAAGTATTTGTATGCTTTAATTGCATGCAGCATGCAAACACTCCCTGAGAAAAACAAGTATAATGTAAAATGTCACTAGTAGTAAAGGCAATTGAACTAAAGTCATTGGGGCAAATTTTAAGGCTATATTTCTGACCCCATTTGAGATTTCATTATGAAAGTTTTAGGTAATAAAAAATAGTGTGATTAGCAACATGACTCAGCTAAGACTGCAACTCTGTCCTCAGATCTTCCAGTGCAACATACCTCTAAATATGACTCCACAGCTTTTGCCACTTGAAAGCATGGCATTGTAGCCGCAACATGATACAACTAAATGAAATTTATTTTTATGTTGAAATATAGAGAATTTTTCTATCTGATGCAAATACAACTCAATAAAGAAGCACTTCAGGCAATTATTGCACTCAGTGTTCTGAAAAGAATTTTGTCACAGCATCCACTCAAAAAATATGATGTACAATGTTAGACTGTGGTAATAAAGGCACATGAACTAAAGCCACAGGGCCTGTCTTTGAAAGGCTATTTCCCCCTTTGAGAATTCATTACAAAACATTCAGGTAACAACAATAGGGTATACAGTTACAAAATACACAGAAAACTTCAGTTATATCCTAAGAGCTCCCAGAACAGAATACTTTTGAATCTGATCCCATACCTTTATCTCCTTGAAAGCATGACATTATAGCCAAGGCACATTACAGCTAAAACATATATTTCTCATGGAATAGAGAATTTTACTTGTTATGTATTAACAATTAATTTCAGATGCAATGCAGGCCATTGTACTCAGCATATAAATCAGAAATTCACTGCAGTACCCACAATGAAAACAGAGAATAAGAAAAATGTCAGACTGTGGCAGGGCCTGTCTCTGAAAGGCTTTGTCTTTTCCATTTCATTAAAAACTTTCAGGTAATAACAGTAGGGTAGTCAGCTGCAAAACCCACCTAAGACAGCAAGTCTAACATCACAGCTTCTAGTACAGCACATCTCTAAATATGACATTGGAGCAATGGCATGTTATGTCTGAAAAATATATTTTTTTCTAATGACATATACATGATATTTGCTTCTGATTATTGATAACTCTGTAAGAAAGTATTTTAGGCCATTAGTGAAATCAGTATACTGAGCAGACGTTCATCACAGTACCCACAATTAAAGCAGAGAATAGTGCCAAATGCCAGACTGTCCTTGAACTATGTCTGTGACCTCCTTTGAGACTTCATTAAAAAATGATCAGGTAATAACAACAGGTTCTTCAACAACAAAACACACATAAAACCACAATTCTAATCTTAGATCTTTCATTGCATCACATCCCCAACTTTGACTCTACAACTTTAACCAAATAAAAGTATGGCATTGCTGCCATGGCATGTTTTAAGTATTTTTTTTCTAGTGAAATAGAGAGGATTTTACTTTTGAAATAATGAGAACTTAGTACAGATATATTCTGGAGATTAGCCTTATCCAGCCTTTTGTGCAGTGGTTAGCTAATCCACAACTGGAAACTAAACATACTGCTAGACTGTGACAACAAAAGCCTTCTGATACACTGGATTTTCTAGCTATTTATAACTGGCCATATGTCAGTTCATCAGAGGCAGTTTACAATTACAAAACCGGGGGCTTTGAGTATGATTCTTAAGTACAAAACACACACCTGTTGCCCCAATGGAATGTGCCCCTTCATTGACAGAAACTGCCTCACCAGCTAACCATATCAATAATCATTAAGAATTGATCCTGTAACTGCCATTTGCTGTCATTTATTACTGGACCACAAAAGTGATACGCACAGTTTGCATATTTCTAAAGTCTCATTGAGAAGAAAATGAAAAACATAATAACCACAACATATTTCAACTTGCTTTTATTATTTAAATTTTTATTTATGTAATTTATTTTATTTACTTACATTTATATACTGAACCGCGGTGGTGGTGCTGCGGTAGCATTGTCACCTCACAGTAAGACGCTGTCCGGTTCGATTCTCAGCTAGAGCGTCTTCTGCGTGGAGACATGCATGAATGGGTGTACCTTCATTGCAGGTTGTGCGCCAGGGCTGGTAACTCGGCACGTAAAAATCAACTACCAATCGTTAGTGGACTGGAGTTCCGCTGTGACGACCCCTAACCGGGAAAAGCCGAAAGACACAACAACAACTTACATTTATTTACTGGGATAGTTCATCTGGTTCAGCAAAAACCAAACCTTTTTTAGTGAAGGCCAAGCTCTATACATCAATATAAAAAGGTAAAAAACAAAAAAAGAGAAAAATTACAATAATGTTCCTATTAGGATAACATAATACAGAATAAGCTTATTAACAAACAGAAGCAAAAACAGGAGAACATCCTACAGATTTACAATTGTAGTAATACATTTTCACAATTATATATACAAAGCAGATTCATGGTAGATGAATTTAAAAAAAAATCAGTCACATTTATTTTCAATTGCATAGCAGTATCAGAGCACAATAGGGATAGTAGTCACAATGCAGTATATAGCATAACTATGAGTAGTAGAGAGGAGTCCTCAGACAATAACCAGAACAACTGTGTACAGAATAGTTAAGGAGGGAAGAGCCAACATCTAGAGGAGTTAGAGTAAGTGGATTTGGGAAAGAGAAAGGGGAAAGTCAAATTGGAAAAATAAGGAAAGAAGAGATAGCAAGATTGTACATCTGGAGAGGAGGGAAAATGAGGGGTAAGAATAAAGTAGGCAGGAAGCATTTTGAGTGTGGAATATGAGCAACCATAAAAAAGGGAAAGGAGAAAATAATGGAGGTGAGCTGCCATAAGTTAAAATTCATTGTGTTATAAAATATCCTATATGTGAGTGAGGAAGAAGAGGGAGGAAAAACTGTCTAGAAAGTTGAAGACATTGTATTGTTAGCCTGATGTAGAATAAGACCAGAATCAAGTATCTAGTAAGTGCTATTTGAGTTTATTTTTTTTAAGTTTGCTATTGTCATTTTGTCTAAGTAGTAGGGGCAAAGAGTTACATAGTCTGGCTTTATATGGGGAGTACAGTACTTTTAAAAACATGTATTGACTCCCCAGTAAAGCCATATAATTTTTATTTGACATGTACTGACCCTGTACTTTCATGTGTAGTATGCCTCCTCAACCCCTACCTAAAAAAGACGTCCATCCTCTAGCTATACCTCTGATGTTTATAAGGAAATTTAAAGAAAATATTACCACAGTAACTTGCTTCTTGTTTTTGGAAACAAATGCACCCTCTCAGACAAGCTCTATCAGTGATTTTTTTGCATGGATCATGTATGTATCCTTTACTTTCATCCAAGACTGGCCCTGAAAAGAGACATCACTTTTGTTAATTACCTCTAACATGCAATTGCCAAAAGTGGTGAAATAGCCACTGTAATGTAGTTTAACTTGCTGCTGTAGGACACCACACCCCAGAGTGATTGTCATAAAAAATAACAATAAAAGAATTAAATGCAATTGCATATTGCTAATAATGCCCACAGATCCATCTGGCTTCATGCCAGAATAAGTAAAAAAAAACACAGTTATTTAATTTAACTTGGAGATTTCAAACACTATGCCCTTTACCCACCCCCACTAAGCCACAACAGTGATCACTGTACTGTTTTCACCCTATCCTTTGTTTCCATCCATTGACTGATCCCAGATAGTCACATTTGACAATCACCCATGGTTGCCAAAATAGTTAAAAAATAGCTACATAATGTAGTAATATTTTAAATTACTGGTGCTGAAGGGCACCCCGTGTTGATTGCACTTAAATAAATAAAAATGAAAAAAAATGTGTATTATGATGGGGCAGCCTCTGCTTTTATCACTGACCACCACAAATCTCAACCTTTTAATGCTACAAACAAGTACAAAGCCAAAAATAATGAGGGACAAAAGTTCAAAATTAGGGACAGATTTTAAATATTCTTATAAACTTAAGAAAGTTATTGGAACAGTAAGGGGTTACTGGCAACAGAGGAAGATTATTTTCCCATGTATTTATATTCCACCTAAAACTGTTATCATGCAGCTTAAGACAATTTGATGAGAGATAATCAGCTTTCAGCAGGAAATATTAGTTATAGGTGGGGACTTGAATTTGATTTGCAACAGTGAGGATGTATCTGGGGAACCTAAAAAGAAAACTATAACAAAAGATGGGTAGATTTCTGAAGAAATTTATGAAAATATTTAGTGCTGAAGATGTGAATTCAGTAGTAGGAACTCTGAGAGAATTTACATATTATTTCTTAATGTACAATAACTGGGATAGACTAGACAGCGATAATATTTCACAGGAATATGTGCATTTAATTGAAAGATTTGACACACATCCAATAACTGTTTTAGATCATGTGCCAACAACAACTAAAATAAAAATGCAGGGTAATGAAATAAAAATGAGACACTTGTGCTTCACCACTTATTTACATATTAAAAAGAGATGAATTTAAAGAAGGGTTAGTGGAAATTATTCAAGAATTATTAGGAAATATGAAATTTTCTGAAGAAATTATAGCTAGTGAGTAGGATAAAATAAAAATGGCATTTAAAAATTGTGTAGAAGTAAAAGAAAAAGAGAAATGGTTAAGAAGTAACATGAATTAATTAGAATGGCTGACAAAGGTCAAAGTATTGCAGAATAAGTGGAATATCACAGAACAAGAAGAGGCACAACTGCAAAGTGCTAAAGAGAAAACAAGGGAGTATCTGGTTAATATGCATGGTCTAGAAAGATTGCTGCTAAGTAACAGTTTTGATAACTCCAGAACACAAAAACTTTAGTACAACAATGTAGACAACAGAAAGCAGAAATGGTTGTTGCCAAACTTATGGAGCCTATACCAAGAAAAAATAACCAGAGATCTTACCGAGGTATGAGAAATATTTTGGAAATTGTATGAACATTTGTCTAAAGCATAAAAATTTGGAAATCAAGAAAGAGCACAAATGGAAATATTTGTGGACGATTTAAGTATGCCAAGGTCAGACACAGATAAAGCTCAACAATTAACAGTTAAGATAGGAGGAGATTAGATAAAAATGGTGATGTACAATCAATCTGCAGGAAAGTTTCCAAGAATAGATGGTATTCCTGTGGAAATTTGGATGCTAGCAGGAAAGAAAGTGATAAAGATCTGGAAAAAAATATTTAATAGTATTTAAAAGGGGAGGAAGCACCAACATCCTGGAAGAAGGTTGTGGACTTTGTAATATCTAAGGACTGTAAAGACCCATCTGACCCAAATTTATATAGGCCCATTTCAATTTTAAACCATGATTATAAATGAATGTCTATTATAGCTAAAGGTATGGCAAAGGTGTTGCCAAAATTGATAGATATGGATCAGTGTGGTTTTGTTGAGAGGAGGCAAACATCTGACAATGTTAATATAACAATGATGAAAGCACAGTAAAAAAAAATACTGCTGTGGTTAGTGGGTCTTAATTCAACAGAATAAGCTGGCATTTTATGAGTAAAGCAATGGAAGCATTTGCATTCCCTGATACAATAATGAGGTTAATTAGGAGGATATTTGAGGGATTGGAGAAAAAATTTAAGTTGGAAGGTTCCTCTCTGACAAGTTGAGTCTGAAAATAGAAACCAGGCAGGGGTGTCATCTTTTCCGTTTGTTATTTGCTTTATATTTGGAGCCATTGGCAATGAAAAATAAGGAACTCAGAAATTCAATGATCTAATTGGTGTGGCAGTCAAGAAAAGCTAATTTTTTTTGTAGGTGATATTATTTTATACATGATAAAACCAGAAAAACAAATCTCAGTGTGTTGGAACAATTTTAGAGAATTTCAAGTCTTTTCAGGATAAAAAAGAATGCAGATAAAACAAAGGCTATAGCCGTAAACTATATTCCCACACATGAATTGGTTCAACAACACCCATATTTATGAGGACACGATAAAAAGAAGTATTTAGGAATATGGACTAAAATGGATTATGTTATGGCAATTAAGGATATGTGGGAAGAGACTAAACAAAAGCTAATACAAAATGTGAGAAACTGGAAGCTCTTTTTTTATGAATCTCGATAGCAAGATACAGCAGTGAAAATGTTGTAATCCCTTTAGTTTTATAAACAGGTCAAGCATATTTTTATCAGAGAAGTCTTTGACAATAATTAATAAAGAGCTGAAGGAATTTATCTGTCAAGGGAAGATGGCAAGGGTCAATTGGGATACATTGATCCTTCCAACAGAACAATGTATTTTAAGATTACCTGATTTGAAAGGATATTTTAGAGCTACACAGTTAAGGCTCATATACATAGCCAAGCAGAAAGCTATAATTCAAACTGGAAAGGGGTGATGATGAAACAGGAAAAAATTCAAGAAATAAGGAGATGAGATGCAGATCTTCAAGGGGAATAACAACAGACATACAGAATATTATATTAATAAAGTAACAAAGTATTCTAAGAACTAAGTCAACATGATAATAAAGAAAGGAGATTTTCCAAAAGGGATGACTAAAATTAGGGATACAGAGAATAGGCTAAAGGGGAATGGAATTTTTTGGAGAAAACTGGCAAAGGAACCAAGTTATTGGGTGCAAATGACTATACAGAGAAAAGTAATAAAATGGGGAGAAACCAAGAAGACATTTGGACTACAGGTTAAAGACTGCCTTCCCTATCAGGGACTGATATCAGAGTATAGTCAAAAAAGAAAGGGACGGGGAAATTCTAAGTGAAAGACCTGCTTGATAATGCTTTTAGTTGAATCTAAAGCAGAAGCCGCTGTTAAAAAAGTGTTATTTAGTGGAGCATATAAAATGCTGCACAGTATCTATAGGAATCAATCAGAGAAGGTTAGAAAAGATTGGGAAAAGAGATTTGATAAGCAATTCACAAGGAAACAATGAGAGGACATGTGCATGGTTCCCAAGTATGCAAGAAAGTTTAGAAGATTTAGGATTTTTGCTTTGAAATGTTTCCATAGGTATTTTTATAACCCAAGCAGACTCCAAAGAATTTTTCCTCAGGTAGATAACAAATATTGGAAGTTTGAAAGGAAGAAAGGGGTAACTGGGAATATATGTTTTGGGAGTGTAATGAGTTGGCAGACTTCAAACATTTCCTAAAGAGTACTGTATCAGAAATATTGATCGTGCAAATAAGTGTAACTAAGGAAATGATTTTTTAGCTGGGATATACAATCTGAATTGCCTATACATACTAAGACTTTGCTAAGTTAAATTCTGGTGGCTTTCAAAAAACAATTACTAGAAAATGGAAATCAAAGTTTAAACCAACTGTATTTGAAGTACTGAATATTGTAACAGAGATAAAAGAACTGAAAGTGAAATCTTTAGAAAATGGTAGGAGCAAATTATGTAGAAAACATGGAAATTGTAGGAATAATACATATAATAATGTGGAAGAGGAGTGAGATTTAAGGGAAGACAGGAATTGAGCAATTTATGTAGTGTTGTATTGATGATTGTTATGCAAATAAAAAAACATATTTGATATATAATATTTGTAATTAGGAACATGTTAGTATGGTTTGTTTTCTTTTATATAAATGTATGTTTGGCTATGTCTTAAGTGATAATTCAACAAAGGTGTTAAAAAAGAAAGCTATTGGAGCAACAGTTTTTTTCCATTTGCATGCATTTTCCAAAGGACATGAAGTTTGGAACACAAATCATCATTATCAGCATCAACCCCCTTTTTCCCATTTTCTACATGGGGTTGGGGTGTCATATCAGCTGTCGCCATCTCTCTCTCGATTCACTGCCACACTCCTGCCTTCTTAGGCACTCATGCCTGACTGTCTCAGATCTTCTCTCACACAATCCGTCCACCTCTTTACTGGATGCCCTCATTTCCTCTTGCCTTTTTCCAGTCATTCCCAAATATTCTTCAACAGACTTTCATTTGCTTTTCTGCACATTTGCCCAAACTACTGTAATCTATTCTTTTTGATCTTTTCTGCAATTGGAGCTACTTTGGCTTCTGCTCTTATGTCCTCATTTCTTCATCTGTACCACAGTATGCATCCTACTATCCATCTCAGGTACTTCATTTCTATTACCTCTAGCCTTCTCAATTGCTTTGCCTTTACTGTCCAGGTTTCTGTACCATACAGTAGTACTGGTCACACCAGTGTTTTGTACACCTTACTTTTCAGTTTCTTTGGTATTCTACTGTCATGCACTACACTTGACACTCTATGCCAGTTGGCTGCAGACCCTCTGATTCTAGCTTTGACTTCTTCATTCAGACTTCCCTTCTCCTGAACCACCCCTCCCCAATACTTGAAGCTGTTAACCTGTTCCACTATCTTCACTTCTATTTCAATTCTCAGCTTATTCTTATTTCCCCATTTGCTGCCATTACCATTCTTATCTGTACTCAGTTTCATCCCATGTGCCTTCAGTTTTGCATTCCATTCCCCTATCCTTCGCTGACGTTCTTGCTCAGAGTCTGCCTGTAATGCCACATCATCTGCATACAGCAACTTTGTTGATCTATTCCCTCTGACCTGTTTGCTAATGTAGTCCATCACCAGTATGATCAACAGTGGACTCAGAGCTGCACCCTGATGCACACTGTCTCCCACTGCGAACCCCTCTGTGAGACTGAAAGCTGTTCATATGTGAGTGGCTGGGTTCTTGTACATAGGTTGCCCTAATTCTACCAATGTTTCTGGGACTTTGAACCTCTGCAAGACTGCCCAAATCATCTTTATTGGGACCTTGTTATATGTTTTCTCCAAGTCTAGGAATGCCACTTAGACCCTTTCCTCATCTCCAGCTTATTCTCAGCTATCTGTCTCACTGCAAACATTGGGTCAGTTGTGCTGCATCCTGATCTGAATCCAAAATGCTCATCTCACATCTTACTTTCTACTTCTCTGCACATCTGTTTATCAATCACCCTGTCCAGAACTTTCATGTAATGTGACTGGAGTTTGATATCTTTGCACTGTCCACAGTTGTGGATGTCACCTTTGTTCTTGTATACAGGCATGAGTATCCTTATTCTCCAGTCATGTGGAATACACTCCTCTCTACACTGCTATGAGTAACCTCAGGAGTCATTTCTCTCCTATCTCACCCAACATCTATATCATATCTGCTGTGACCTCATCAGAACCTGCTGTTTTCCCTGATTTTATTTTCCTTAGTGCTGTTCTTAGATTTTCTATGGTGGGCTTCTCTTCTTCTCACATCATAGGCTAAGTCTGGGACAGTACAGCTTCTGTGGGGTTTTCTTCATTCCAAAGCTGCTGGAAGAACAATTCAATCTGCCTTTCATGTCCTGTAAACTGGTGAGCAGGTTGTTGCTGGCACCCTTTATGAAGGGCATCTGACTATTTTCTTTTTTTTTCTGTCTTTGCCTTGCAACCTGATATAGTTTCTTTGTGCCACCTACTGAGTCACTTTCCAGAAGATGATACAGTGCCTCTGATGCCCTGTTCTTTGCTATTGCAACTTCTTTTTTAGCCTCTTTGTTAGCCAACCAATATTCCTTCCTACCTGGTCTGTCTTTTCTATCTCCCACTTTCTCCTGCACTCTTTTTGTTTTATTTTGATGACTTCCTGACTTCTGCATTCCACCACCAGCTTTCCTTGTATACCTTGTTTTCCATACCTTGCTCAGGCACATATCTGTTCTGTAGACCTCACACATGCTGTTTTGAGGCACTGCCATTCTTCAACTCCACTTATTTCCTCCTCTTCTTGGGATGCTACAGCCCTGAGTAATTCCTTGAACTGTTGTCCTTTTTCTCCAGTCAGCTTACAGGTCTTCAGCCTGATCTCTGTTGACCTTAAGAGTCTTCTTTGACCACTGCTTGCAGCTGATTTTGGCAACCAGTTGTTTATGTTGTGGGTTGACTATTTCACTAGGGATGACTTTGCAAATGCTGATTCTATCCTAGTGCCCTTTCCTTACTAGGAGGAAGTCTACCTGAGTTGCATGTTGGCCACTATTGTGTATGTTCTTGTGACTGTCTCTCTTTCTTAATATATGTGTTGGCTACTATCAAGCTATTTGCCAGACAGCAGTCTAGAATGGCCTCTCTTTCTTTATTCCTGTTGCCCCACCCATGTGGACCCAGACAGTCCTCATATTTGCTCTGTCCATCCCAATATGTGCATTCAAATCACCCATTATCAACACCAAATCATATTGTCCTGCTTTATCTAGTAGGCCCTGCAACTAATCTCTGAGTGCAGTCTTCTCTTCAGTATCACAACCCTGCTGTGGGGCATAGGCTGAGAGTATGAATACTGTCTTATTAGCTGGAGTCTTATTGCCATGCGTCTGTCACAAATAGTAATGATACCCCTCACTGGCTTCTGAAGCCTGTCTCTCACCACAATTTCCACACCATTCCTAGCTTGTCCTCCTCCTGAGTAGTATAATCTAGATCCCAAGCCATGTAGCTTTGCTGAACTACCGTTCCATCTTGTCTCTTGGCTACATTGTATGTCCAGCCTCATCCTTACCATCGTGTCATCCACTTTCAAGCTCCATCCTGTCAGTGAACCTACATTGAGTGTAGCAATTCTTAGTTCATGGTTGGCAGGTTGATTGGTTTATGTCCAGCTTTTGCTCACAGAGCTATCCCAGGATGGGCAGTTGGACACTGGCCAGCCATTAGTTATTGACCCAGGGCTGCTGGATTTTATTGCAGGCACACACTGGTTGGTCTGTGAGTTTGCAATGGAAACACACAGCATTTTTTCCCCACAGAGACACAGGAAGAACATGCACACTCCAAACAGGCATTAGCTGGAAATCAAGATCAAACCTTGTATTTTGTGCATGGGAGGCGAGGACCTTAACCCTTATGCCAACTGGTCACAAATGTCCTTAGTCATTTAGGAACTGCAGTCCTCAACAATTTACCAGATAAAACACACATTTTGTGAGAACAGACCAAAGGTATGAAGCAAAATTAGGGACATTTTGCAAAATTGGGGACAGTTGAGAGTTATGTTGTTCATAGTTCTATTTGGGTTCCTGCCAGAAATTAAAACAAAATTAACAGACTCAACTTAAACAAAATTTCACCCTGGATTATTTGAACCAAGTCTGCTCATTTGACCGTATTTTTTTTTGTTTTTGTTCATCTGGCTAAGAATTCACCCTCTGCTTTGAGCTGAGTTTTGTCTACAAAAATTACAATGAAACATATCTCTGAAAAACAAAATGGTCCCTGAAAATGTGCCCATCTACAGCTCCTGGTAGTCTCTAATCATACAACTAGGGATTGTCAGAAAACCATAATGATATGATCACAGGTGCTTAGACTGCATAGTAATAGGACGTAGGTTGGCTTCACATGCCCTATTACTATGTCTTTGGGGCAGAATGAGAAGTTATGATTGTGAAGACTGGTAGAGAAGGGTGAAGGCTGCCAACCTAGCCAGATAGAATTTTGCAGATAATTCTGCCATTTGTAAATATGAATGTAAACTTTTAGTTATGTACTCACCATAACTTCAGATGTTTGGGATCCATCTCGCCTACATTCTGACTGATGGGTTCGGAGCCGATCCCTCGGCTCCGACTCGGCACGCTTATGCCAAAGAGCGAAGTCTCTAATTGGCTGAGCTTACTATATCCCAGGATGCACCACTACCAGTCCCCCAGATCTAGTTTGTCCGCATACATGCACACATGCACGCCCTGCTTATATAACATCGTCAGATGAAACAAGATAAACAGTAAAACTCAAAACCGTTCAATCTCTTCTGATCTCCAAGGCAGGGGGAAGGAGGGTGGGTTTTAGGAATGTAGCGAGATGGATCCCAAACAACTGAAGTTATGGTGAGTACATAACTAAAAGATGTTATGTGATCCTATCTCGCCTACATTCTGACTGATGGGACAGCGTCCTAGCACCTGAATCCTGGGTGGCTCACTGGAAAACACTCCTGAGTACCGTGGAACCAAATGATGCTCGTCCTTTAGATGCCACATCCAATTTGTAGTGGGAAATGAAAGTGCGGACTGGACCAAGTAGCCGCAGCACAAATTTCCGATATAGCGAGCTTGGAATGAAAAGCTATAGAAGTAGCCATAGCTCTGGTAGAATGAGCTTTGATAGATGTTGTAAGTTGCTTATTCAAGAAGAATAAGCCTGAGTTATGCAATCTCTGATCCATTTGGAGATAGTAGCTTTTGTGATGGTTTGACCCAATTTATTATCTGAGAAGGACACAAACAACTGGTCTGACTTACGAATTTGCTGAGTCCTGTCTAAATAGAAGCGTAATTGCCTGTGAACATCCAATTTATGGAGCGTGTATTCTGCTTCATTGGAGAATTTTGGGAAGAAAACTGGTAGCTCTAGAGATTGTTGGAGACAGAAACTAGAACAGACCTTTGGGACAAAGGATGGATTAGGCCTAAGTGATACTCTATCCTTGTGGAAAATCAAGTACGGTGGCTTAATAGACAGGGCTTGAAGCTCTGAAACTCTTCTTGCAGAAGTAATTGCAACTAAGAAGGCAGTTTTCCATGACAGATATTTTAACTCACATGTAGCAGCCGGTTCGAAGGGGAAGATGTTAATGCTTGAAGCACCAAATCAAGATCCCACGGAGGCGCAGGATGAAATATTGGGGGTCTTAATAGGCCCGCACCTTTAATGAAAGTTTTGCATAGTCTGCTGCTCATCAATGGAGGATCCATGGATTCGTGGAATTTAGAGATAGCCGCTAGTTGGACTTTAATAGTAGAGACAGAAGATCCTTGATTAAATAGGGATGTTAAGAATTTCAAAACCTCTGGGATAGGAGCAGTGATAGGGTCTAAGCCCTTGAGTTGAGCCCAGATAGCAAACCTCTTCCACTTACTGAGGTACAATTTGTTAGTGGTGGGTTTGTGGGCGGAAGATAAAATGTGAACAACTTCCGGGTCTAGTGTGTGACTTCTGACTAAAGTCGGAAGTGGAGGAGCCAAGCTGTCAATTTCAAAGATCGAAGGGACTGATGCTGATGTCCCGACTGATGAGTTAGCAGGTCCGAATTAGGTCTAAAGTCCACGGATCGTCCACCGCATGCTTCTTCAAGTAAGGAAACCATACCTGACGAGGCCAGTATGGGGCAATCAGTATCATTGGACCCCAATTGAGAAGCTTTTGAATGACTTTGGAGAGAAGTGGAATCGGAGGAAAGGCATAAAGTAGCCCTGTTGGCCAAGGTTGTGCTAGAGCATCCATAGCTGGTACTCCCTGATGTGGGATCAAGGAGAAGAACCTTTGGCACTTGGTCTTTAGTGGAGTTGCAAATAGGTCGCAGCACGTCCCCATCTCCTGAAAACCTGAGCTGCTACTGTTTGGTTTAGAGACCACTCGTGAGGAGAGAGAATTGTCCTGCACAATTTGTTTGCCAATACATTTGACCTAACCGGGATGTGGGTCGCTACCAAGAAGCGGTTGGTAGCTGCAGCCCATTCCCACACTCTCATGGCCTCTCTGCAAAGGGGTACGATCTGGTCCCTCCTTGTTTGTTCAGATACCAGACCACCGACATGTTGTCTGTGTGGATGGCGATGATGCCCTGAGGAAGAAACTTGTGTAAGGCCTGTAGGGATAGAAGTACAGCCCTCATCTCCAACACGTTGATGTGGAGAAGAGCTTCGTCTGGAAGCCAGGAGCCCTGAACTAGCCTGCCCAGACAATGCCCCCCCCACCCTATCTGGGAGGCATCGGTCGTCAGGGTAACCACTGGAGAGGGAATAACAAAGGGGCTTCCTTGATTCAGATTGGATGTCTGAAGCCACCAGCGAAGGTCCCGTTTGCATATTTCCGTAATCATGATGTGATGATTGAGGGAAGATCCTGAAAGGACCATTGAGTTGACAATAGCCACTGAAGAATCCTCATGTGCAATCTTGCCAGAGGAACTAAAGAACCGTGGCAGACATTGAGCCTAAAACTTGTAGAACCATCCTGGCTGGGGCTTTGGATCTCGAGATCAGAGCTTGAACTTGGCCCTGTAAAGTTTGGATCCTTTCGGCAGGAAGAAAGACGCATCAATCTTGAGTCTATCTCTGCTCCTATGAACCTTATGCGTTGAGAGGGCAGCAAGACAGACTTTGACCAATTGAATGTAATCCCCAGGGTAATACCCAGGAGATGGTGGCTTTGAGGTTGTCCATTAGTAGATGCCTGGTGGTGGCAGTCAGGAGCCAGTCGTCCAGATAGGGAAACACTTGGAATCCTAGACTTCTCAGGTGAGCCGTCACTACTGCCAAACACTTGGTGAACACCCTGGGGGCTGTGGTGAGACCAAAGGGCAGAGCGCAAAATTGGTAATGACTGTCTCCCAGGCTGAAGCGCAGATACCTTCTGGACGCCTGATGTATCGGTATATGATAATAGGCGTCCTTGAGGTCTATGGAGCACATCCAAACATCCTTCTCCAACAATGGGAGAATGGATTGTAACGTGACCATTCGGAATTTGGATTTCGTGACGGATTGGTTCAGTCTGCTGAGATCCAATATTGGTCTCAGGTCCCCTGTCTTTTTTGGCACTAAAGAACCTGGAGTAATTTCCTGATCCGATCTGGTCTGTGGGGACCGGTTGGATGACTCCTTTTTCTAGCAGCTTTAAAGCTTCTGCGGCTGCCATTTCCCTTTGACTGGGTGGTGGGTCCGGGATTCTTTTGGACGGTGGGGGCGAGTATGTGAATGGGATGGTGTAACCTCCGGCAATGATCCGAAGCACCCATCTGTCCTGAGTGATTGACTCCCAGGCTTTTAGGTGCTTGGCAAAACGACACCCGACTGGCTCGAGCAGCACAGCCGGGCAATCCCTCATGACGTGTGGGAGGCTGAAGAGCCACGAAAGGACTCGCGGTCTCCAGAATTGCGGGGCCCTCTGCCGCCTCTGGGACGGCGTCTCCCTGAAAAATTTCCACGTCCGCTGCCTCTGGAAGGGGATACTTCCTGCTGCTGGGAGAAAAACTTGCGAGATTTGCGGAACCACATTTTCCCCTCCTTTAGCCTTGGGGTAAGGCCGAAGGGAGTGGAATAACGGGCACCTACGGCAGATAAAGTTTTTCCCTCTTGCTCACAGCGGGTAAGGGTGTCTTTAACCTTGGGTCCAAACAATGAGGACCCATCAAAGGGAGCGTCGGCGAAGGAAGACTTGAAGGCCTCCATGAACTGACACAAGCGGAGCCAGGCTTGTCTACGAGAGCCACGCCTGTGCCTGCCGCTCTACCCGCCTTCGGCCGCATAGGAAATGAGCCTCATGGACGAGTTAGAAATTGGCGTAAGGATAGCCAACTGAGAGCTAACCGACTGGGCTAGCTGCTCAGGTAGGTTACCGAGAGGGAATCTGACAACTCCTTGACCAGATCCCTCTGAAGCCTGGTAAAATGTGCCAAATAATTCAGAGACCTTAAAGTAAAGGCCGCTGAAGTCAGGGTGCGCTTCCCGTACCTGTCCATACTCCTAGACTCCTTATTTGGAGGATGGACGGACGTTGAAGCCTCTGCCACGTCCTGTTGTGTAGCAGATGCCACCACCATGGCATCTACAGCCACGCCTTTAGTGAGCAACTCCTTCTCGAGGGGAGCAGTCATCAATGTATTTAGATGAGAAGGGATTGGTTCCACGGTATCTGGGTGTTCCCACGCCCGACAAACTAAATCCAGAAGCTCGTCGAAGGGCGGAGACACCCAGGAGGCGGAGGGCTGAGCCCCAAAGGCCTTGAGGAGCACTGACTCGTCAGCAGAGGGGTTTGGATATCCAGCCGCCTCGTTGTTTGAGGATCTCTAAGATGTCTGCAAATGAGACATCATCCGAGGACGACTTGGGACCCTCTGCATCATCCAGATCAGTGTCTGATGTAATAGACTCGGGGAGTCCACGTGCTTCCTCTTGCACGATCTCTTCCTTGGGGTTCCTCCGAAGACAACTCCGAAGAACCCTCAGGAGGAGGGAACCCCAATGGGGGTAACCTCAGGCCCGGGCTCCGCTGGCTACGGACAGGGAACTGCCAAAGACCCAGTCTCCACGCCCAGGAAGGTGCTGGTAAAGCCGGAGAGATGGCCAAGAGAACTTGGCCAAGGCACTCCTCATGGCTCTGAAAGCGGACCCCAGAATCCTGGGAGTGTCCGGTCCCGAGCCGTGATAGCCGACGGAAGTCCCACAGCGAAGCACCGAGGGGAGGCTCGGAACCGAAAGCATAGGTCCCGAAACATCACCCCGGGTCCAGCCGAAGAAGTCCAGCGTACCAAACTCGGACCCGAAGGCCGGGTTGGAGTAAGGGTCGGAGCCGACCCTAAGATCTCCACCGGCTCCAACAGCACCTGCTCCGGCGGAGCGAAGCAGTCGGAGGAGGAATGGCAATGGGTGGGCCAGGGTCATCGGTTCGAAGCCAACTGGGTCGGAACCGAAACAAATTTTGGAAGACTGGGGACTGGAACAGTCTTTGGAGCACCCTGTCTATATCAGAATCTGACATCCTCGAAGACTGAGAGGAAACAGAACGGGTTCGAGCGGCCTCTCCAACGGCCCCAAAGGGCTAGGGGACCGGCTCGAGGTGACTCGATGAGTATCGGCCGAAGGAATACACACACCAGATTCCATCGGTGCCGAGGTGGACTTCGGCGCCGAGGAGGAAGTGTCTGAGCGGCGACCCTTGTCGGCTCCGAGACCAGTGGAGCCGAAGGTGACCCGCCTCGATGCCCCAGCCATCGGCTCCGAAGCCAGAGGAGTCGATACTGGTGGCATCGAGGCAGACCGTTCCGACCTCGGCTCCGAAGTCCTTGGAGCCGAAGGAGAGGCCTGCCTATGTCTCTTAGCGGTCGGATCCGACGGACTGGTCGGAACCGACGCCCTTTTCTTTTTAGCCGGGGAAGGAGAGGATGCCAAGGCTTCTTCAAAGGAAGGTTTAATTAACCCCTTAAGAATCAATTTTGAAACTACATTTCGTACATTTTTTAAAACCCGAAGGCCTAGGGTTCTGAGACATTATGAAGAGAATTTCAGTAATCTGACAGGAAAACACAATTTACTGACTTACTGACTAAACCCCTTAAGTATATGGCTAACAGTTATGGCTAAAAAGCGCCAATGACAGGTAACTTTCAAAACCTTGTAAGAACAAACAGAGCTACAAAGATATTAAAAGCCTTTTGCTCTATAGGTAAGTTATAGGAGGGTTGACCGACCGGGAAGGCCCTAGATGAAGGGGGCCTACCAACTCAACCCAATCACACAACAAAGGTCTTCAACAATCCATGAGAAGAATAGCCGTTAAAACAGCTTTTGAGGCAAAAACAGCAAAAAAACTGACAGAAAAGTTAGTTAAATAACTACTCAGCCCAGCCAGCTCGAGACCACGTCTTCGCAGGTTAGCGGCAAACGAGATCTGGGGGACTGGTAGTGGTGCATCCTGGGATATAGTAAGCTCAGCCAATTAGAGACTTCGCTCTTTGGCATAAGCGTGCCGAGTCGGAGCCGAGGGATCGGCTCCGAACCCATCAGTCAGAATGTAGGCGAGATAGGATCACATAACATCTACAGGTTTGTTGTCTTAAATGTAAAGAAAGACTGTTACATGTGGAACTGGAAATAAATGTGACAACAGTGCACTGTACTGACCGAAGTAAGCATATGGTGACCCTTTGAAGTAGACAGTGGTGCCGAAAAGTCTAGATGAAGAAATTATTCTATTGTTTTAACCAAGAGTTAAATTGCTAGATTTAAACATACAAATGTATTTTTATTACTCTGTTCCTGACCAGCTGCAAGATAACAAAAGGGAGATGTTAAGAATGTAAATGCAGTTAATGTGTAGCCTGGGAACTCTAGGAAAGTGTAAAAAGATTATGTAATGCTTATCAGAACTGCAATAGCAATTTAAACAGAGAGAATCAGTAGGCATTAAGCATTTTTGTCTTGATCATCCAACTCGCAGCACTGCCTCTTGCTCACATGTAAGTTATCTTAGACTTGTGTTTTCTTTTAGGGATAGCTAGAAGCTAGAAAGATTAGACTGTGCTTTTCTGTGATGTGAAAACTGCACTACTGAATTATTTTAAGTATTTCTTTGTGATCTCTGAATGCTTGACTAGCACTGACTGTGTAGTAGAAAGTATTGTCTTGTGGTTTTAATTATTTATTATTAAATATTTTAAAACCTTTTAACTGTGGCTGGTTTGTGTAGAAATAACTTAAGCTCTAGAGTACATTGCATATTTATAGAGTTTACTGACCAAGTCGCTCTAATAAACCTTGAGACTGTTTAAGTCATACTACCAATTGGATAATAATATTGCACAGTAATAATTGGACACCCTTTTAAGGGCCTTTGAGTAGCTGATAATTATTAGCTGCACGGTGGCAAGTGGTACTACCGTATAGTCTGGGTAAAAGGGGCACAGCTGGAGAACCTGTGGCAGCCTTCCCCAGGAGTGTCTGTGTCGTTGTATAAATTTATCTCAAAGTGTGTGTGTCAGCTACTTGGGCAGGGACACAAAGCACTGGTTGGACAGAGAGGGTGCTGGAGAATTTAGCTTGCCCAGCTAGGCTGAGATCTGGACCCTATAGCTTTGCCAGTGGGAGTCTTATTGGGGACCTGGAGAGCAAGGGAGCGACCAGCCCCGGACTGACTGCGATCTCTGTGTGCTCTTAAGGGAAATTGCACTTTACTGTGTGTATTTGTTATCCTTTCCTCATATATGAGATGCCCTCTCTGGTGTTAGTGGTGAGGATTGAGGCTCCTTGATTGCTGGGCCAGGGCACGGGCATCACATATTAACTGGTGGCAATGGTGGGATATACGCACATATTAATTGTTTGGCAACGATGGGATATCCACATCACATATTAATTAGTTGGCAAATACTAATTGGCTTGTAGTGCTGTGGGTAGAGTGAATCCTGTAGCTTGTGTACAGTGAGCTTTGAAAGTGTTTTTGTAGTCTAAAACAGCCATGCAGTGAATACTCATAGTTCAGATCACAATTGTTTTATTTATTTTGTTAGCTTAGTTAGTCAGGGTGAGCAGGCAGCATGTCAGCAGATGAGTATGGAAAGCTGACAAGGAGCCAGTTGGCGAAGATGTGCCAGGCTAGGGGACTACCAATTGGATAATAATATTGCACAGTAATAATTGGACACCCTTTTAAGGGCCTTTGAGTAGCTGATAATTATTAGCTGCACGGTGGCAAGTGGTACTACCGTATAGTCTGGGTAAAAGGGGCACAGCTGGAGAACCTGTGGCAGCCTTCCCCAGGAGTGTCTGTGTCAGACTATGGCAGACCTGATTGCAGCCTTGGTTACAGCTGCATCAGAAAACAGCAACCAGGAGGACACTCAGACTGGCAGTGGAGATATAATTTCCTCGGAGAATGGACAGCTCAACCTTTCTGCAGTGGACTTAAAAATCCAGCTGGAGTTAAAGAGACTTGAGTTGAAGACCAGGTGAATGGAATTAGTAGCAAATGAGAGACTGCGATGTTTGCAGGCTGAGGAGAATGAGAAACTGTTACATCTGCAAGCTGAGGAACAAGAGAGGCAGAGGCAGCATGAGAAGGAGATGCTGACACTTCGCCAGAGTCATGGAGGTAATGAGGAAGGAAGTAACTGGACCCCAGAAGCACAAAAGGTCAGTAAATTTGTTCCGCAGTTTAAAGAGGTGGATAATTTTGATAGTTTCATTCATATGTTTGAGAGGGTATGTAAACAGTATGAAGTTGACCAAGGACTCTGGGTACGGTTCCTGACCCCCTTACTCCATGGTAAAGCTGTAACTGTTTGTCCAAAATGTCTGACATTGCATGTTTTGAGTATACTGCTGTAAAAAAATGTCTTTAGAACTGTTTAAGCTAACACCTGAAACATATAGGAAAAAGTTTTGTGAGCATAGACGCAAGGCAGATGAAAGTGTGTGTGAATATGTTGCTGAACTGAGCACTTATTTCCATAGGTGGGTGAGTGGATGTCAGGTCACCACTTTTGAAGGGCTGGCAGACCTTTTGGTGAGGGAACAAGCCCTTAGCACTATGTCTGAAGACATGAGGATCTGGTTAGCTGATAGACAATGTGCTACTTTAGATGAGTTGAAGAAGAAGGGAGACCTATACCTGACAAGCAGGGCAGCCATGCATAGGAAGGGGACCCCCAGTACTGCTCATGGGTCTAAAGGAACCCATGGTGGGCAGCACAGACTGCCCCAACAGAATCTGCCAGTAGCAGGGGAAGCCACTAGTCCAGGAGCTAGGGTTAAATGTTTTGAATGCAACCAGTGGGGCCATGTGGCCTACAGGTGTCCACAGAGGCAAGGTGGGGAACCAAAGATGAGGGAGCCAGTAAGTGGGAAAGACAAAATGCCTATAGTAGGTTGTCTTGAGGCAACAGGGGTATGGAACTACGATCCTACAGATGTCCTGATAGGGAAGGATTTGGATGAGGCAGTACCATGTGCTTATGCAGTTACAGCAGTGAGGCTAGGAGACAAGCATGTGGGTCTGGTAGCCTGGGGGAGACCCAGACAAACTGTATACTTGCAGCCAGGACTGCTGAGGTGGTTACTTCAGGGAGGGAGATACTCTGTAGCAGTGAGACTGAATGTGAGCCACAGCTGCTTAGGGGTACTGATGGTCCATTGGACAGAGTGACTGCAAAAGAAGAGGTGAGTAGTAGTACCCAGGCTGACAATGAGGCACCACTGTCAGAGGATGCCAGACCTCCTGTGGAAGGGGAGCTGGGAAGGGTTACAAGGAGGGAGTTGAGACAGGCTCAGCTATCAGACCCTACATTGCAAGGCCTGAGGCAGGTAGCTAGGCAGGCACCTGATGCTCAAGGAAAGGGGGAATCTGTATACTGGGACAAAGGGTTACTATACAAAGAGTGGACCCCTGAGGGAGGGCTAGAAGGTGAGAGAGTACAGCAGTTGGTAGTGCCTAGAGCCTACCATCTGGCGCTTCTAGCCATAGCCCATGATATTCCCTTTGCAAGTCATATGGGCATAAAATGTACAAAGAGGTGTATTATGCAGAACTTCTATTGGCCTGGAATTTCCAGAGATGTAACGGTACTGCAGGACCTGTGAACAGTGCCAAAAGGTAGGCAAAGCCGGAGACAAGGTGAGAGCTCCTTTGATGCCTTTGCCTGTGATTGAGGAGCCATTTCAGAGGGTAGCTATGGATATTGTGGGTCCTCTGAGTACCCCATGTTCCACATGGAAAAAGTATATCCTAGTGGTAGTGGATTATGCTACACAGTACCCTGAGGCAGTGGCTATGTCCTCCATTGAGGCAGAGAAGGTGGTAAATGCTTTGTTAGAGATTTTCAGCAGGGTATATTTCCCAAAAGAAATACTGACTGTCAGAGGTGCCAACTTCATGTCAGACCTGCTGGCTTGTCTGTGGAAGTCCTGTGGGGTGAAGTACATGAAGACCACCCCCTACCATCCCCAGACTAATGGTCTTGTTGAGAGGTTAAACTCTACAATCAAGTCCATGCTACAGGCATTTGCAGATCAGTTTAAGAGGGAGTGTGACAAATATTTGCCCCATCTGTTATTTGCTTACAGAGAGGTTCCCCAGGAATCCAGAGGCTTTTCACCTTTTGAGTTGCTGTATGGGCATAGGGTAAGGGGACCTCTAGATTTAATTCGAGATGAGTGGGAAGATGAGTGCGAGTCTCACAAGGAGTCTGTTGTGGCATACATCCTAAACCTCAGGACAAGGCTCAGGGAACTCATGGGCTTGGACCAGGAGAACCTAGCAGAAGCCCAACAACAGAAAAGGTGTGGTATGACAGGAATGCTAGAGCTAGAGAGTATGCTGTGGGGCAGCAGGTAATGGTTCTCATTCCTGTCAGACACAACAAGTTGCAAGCAGCTTGGGAGGGTCCCTACAAGGTGGTAAGAAAGGTAAGTGATGTTAACTACATGGTGGAACTGCTAGGCAAACGGCAAGGGCAAAAATTATACCATGGTAACATGATGAAACCTTACCATGACAGGGAGGCCCTTGTGCTGAGCATTTGCAGTGGATTGCAGGAGGTGTCTGAGGGAGATATGAGGACTGATCTCCTCAGTGAGACTCGGGCTGACAACTTAGTGGAAGGGGTAGCAATGTCCCAACAGCCATATCCTACCCAGGTTCGAGAAATCCAAGCAGTGTTGCAGGAATTTGGGGACATGTTCACTGGGAAACCAGGGTGCACCCACCTAGTGCAGCACCAGGTGGATACAGGACCCCAAAGGCCTATTAGGCAGACTCCTTATAGGGTGCCTGAGAGAGTCAGACAGACCCTGAGGAAGGAGGTACAGGAGATGTTGGAACTAGGGGTGATTCAAGAGTCCCAACAGTACCTAGGCCTCCCCAGTGGTGCTGGTGCCAAAGAAGGATGGCAGAACCAGGTTCTGTGTGGACTACAGGAAATTAAATAGTCACACAGAGTCGGATGCTTACCCCATGCCTAGAACAGGTGAGACCCTAGAGCAGTTGGGTGGGGCTACGTATATTACAACCATTGATCTTACCAATGGTTACTGGCAGGTGCCCTTGACTTCCAGTGCTAGAGAGAAGTTAGCCTTTGTGACTCCTTTTGGCTTGTATGAGTTCACAAAGATGCCCTTTGTGATGAAGAATGCCCCAGCGACTTTCCAGAGACTGGTAGATCATATCTTGGCAGGAGGGTTTCCCTTGCTTACCTAGATGATATTGCCATCTACAGCCATTCCTGGACAGAGCACCTTCAGCATGTCAGGGAGGTGCTGGGCAGACTACAGAGGGCAGGGTTGACCATTAAGCCAAGAAAATGTCAGGTGGGTATGGCAGAGGTCTCCTACCTAGGACATAGAATGGGGAGTGGTAAGATAAGGCCAGAACCTGCCAAAGTGGATGCCATTCAGGCATGGCCTGCACCTGTTACCAAAAAACAGGTGAGGGCATTTATAGGGACAGCAGGGTACTACAGAAAGTTCGTCCTCAGTTATAGTACCATAGCTGCTCCCCTCACAGACCAGACAAGGAAGAACAGGCCAGGTAAGTTAGTGTGGCCCACAGCATGTGAGCAGGCATTCCAGATGCTTAAAGAAGCTTTGGGAGGACCCCCTGTGTTAGCCAGTCCAGATTACAGCAAATAATTTGTTGTGCAGGTGGATGCTTTGAACGATGGGGTGGGGGCTGTACTTAGCCAGATTTCTTTAGGGGGGAAGAGCACCCAGTGGTTTATCTCAGTCATAGGCTCCAACCCAGGGAGGAATGCCATGCAACTGTAGAAAAGGAATGTCTAGCCATAGTGTGGGCATTGCAGAAACTTTAGTCTTATCTGTATGGAAGGAAATTCACTGTTATGACAGATCACAACCCCCTAATATGGTTAAACAGAGCCAGACAGTAAAATGCCAAGTTGCTAAAATGGAGCATGGGGTTGCAAGCATATATGTCAGTGCAGCACCGCAGTGGGAGTAGCAATGTCAATGCAGATGGGCTCTCAAGATGGGGCATGGGGTAGATACACCCAGATAGACCTAACCCTCTCAAGTGGCATTTCTCAAGGGTCACTTGAAAAACTAGCTTGAATTCTCCGGGGGGGGGGGTGAAGACTGGTAGAGAAGGGTGAAGGCTGCCAGCCTAGCCAGATAGAATTTTGCAGATAATTCTGTCATTTGTAAATATGAATGTAAACTACAGGCTTGTTGTCTTAAATGTAAAGAAATGCTATTACATGTGGAATTGGAAATAAATGTGACAACAGTGCACTCTACTGACCAAAGTAATGCATGTGGTGACCCTTTGAAGTAGTGGTGCCGAAAGGTCTAGATGAAGAAATTATTTCTATTTTTTTAACCAAGAGTTAAATTGCTAGATTTAAACATGCAGATGCATTTTTATTGCTCTGTTCTTGACCAGCTGCAAGATAACAAAAGGGAGATGTTAAGAATGTAAATGCAGTTAATGTGTAGCCTGGGAACTCCAGAAAAGTGTAAAACGATGATGCAGTGTTTATCAGAACTGTAATAGCAATTTAAACAGAGAGAATCAGAAGGCATTAAGCATTTTTGTCTTGATCATCCAACTCACAGCCCTGCCTCTTGCTCACATATAAGTTATCTTAGACTTGTGGTTTTTTTTAGGGATAGCTAGAAAGATTAGACTAAGTGTTTTTCTGTGTTGTCAGAACTGTACTACTGAATTATTTTAGGTATTTCTGTGTGATCTGTGAACTCTTAACTAGCACTGACTGTGTAGTAGAAAGTATTGTCTTGTGGTTTTAATTATTTATTATTAAATATTTTAAAACATTTTAACTGTGGCTGGTTTATGTAGAAATAACTTAAGCTCTAGAGTACATTGCATAATTATAGAGTTTACTGACCAAGTCGCTCTAATAAGCCTTGAGACTGTTTAAGTCATGCTACCAATTGGATAATAATATTGCACAGTGATAAATGGACACCCTTTTAAGGGCCTTGCCTTTGAGTAGCTGATAATTATTAGCTGGGTGGTGGCAAGTGGTACTACTGTATAGTCTGAGTAGAAGGGGCACAGTTGGAGAACATGTGGCAGCCTTTCCCAGGAGTGTCTGTGTGGTTGTATAAACTTATCTCAGAGTGTGTGAGTCAGCTACTTGGGCAGGGACACAAAGCACTGGTTGGACAGAGAGGGTGCTGGAGATTTTAGCTTGCCCAGCTAGGTTGAGATCTGGACCCTATAGCTGTGCCAGTGGGGAGTCTTACTGGGGACCTGGAGAGCAAGGGAGTGACCAGCCCCAGACTGACTGTGATCTCTGTGTGCTCTTAAGGGAAATTGCACTTTATTGTGTGTATTTGTTATCCTTTCCTCATATATGAGACTCCCTCTCTGATTTTACTGGTGAGGATTAAGTCTTGATTGCTGGGCCAGGGCACGGGTGTCACAATGATAAATAGTATGGCATTGCTCAGTGCTTAGTTCATAGGTTGGTACTGGGCTATCTGCCCGAAGGCATATATTAGCCCAGCCACGTTGTGCGGTATTCACCGCCCCTTTAGTAGTTCCCTAGACCCTTGTACTAGCAGCTAGTACCCTTGGCCCCTATCTAGTAGTGCTGTTGGTGTGATCCCCGGTGTGAACTTTCTGTTACCCATCCACTCTTCAAGGTTCCTCTTGAAGAGTGATAGTGAGGGGCTCTGTCTTATGTAGATCGGGACCCTGTTCCATAGTAAGGGAAGTCTCTGAAGGAATCTATCCCTCCAGCATGTTCTATTCATTGTTGTGTTGAGGTTTATATCCCTAGAGCGTGTAGCTCGAGTAGATTTGGTTTTGCTAAGATGGAGCATGTTCAACAATTTTCGGTTGGACATGGCTCTGTACGTTAGACAGAGATCGCCTCTGAGAAAGCGGTATGCAACAGAGAACAGTCTTAGCTTTTCACTTCCTTTTTTTTAGTTTATAGCTGAGTTTTGGAGGAATGTTCCTGTTTTCAGGGTTGAGTTACCCCTTCACATGATTTTCTGGCTTTGACCCCTCATACAAGATGGTGAAACTATTTAGAACTTAAACAACCAAACCACATCACTATCAACACATTTATGGCACCAATAATTTAAAAATAGAAGATTCATATGTTACCTGTTTTTCAGAAGCCAAAATAAATTGCTCTGCAAAATAGATTTTTGTAATATTCCTTAAAACATAGCAATTTTAGACTGGGTCTTTGATAGTATTGTCTCTTTTTTTTGGCATTCAGTTTTTCAGTCATGGGAAATGGGACAATTTATGTGTATGCAAACTATATACTAATTAGGTGCCTTTTTTTTTTTTTTGCTAGGCGCACCAACTTATGAAGTCTTTGTACCCTTATCTCTCAGTATGCAGGTACTGAAAACAGGTAGAAAGGCAACTTGGCTCTATGGACAGGAAACATAAAATTTACTCCAGGTCTGTTCCCTGTACTACTAATGGACAAAGGCAGTTCCTAAATACATTATTCCATGCATGGGTCCCTCAGATTATCTATGGTATGATCCTAGTTATTATCACAAGATAATTATTGACCAAAGGATGGGTAAAACTAATCTAACACCAAATGGGGTAGGTTAATTCAAGCACCAAAAAGGAAATTGGCTTAAGATGGCCACAAAGGCAGCTAGCTAAGTACTTACCTTTGAAACTCTGAAAAGCATGCCACTCAACTGTCCAGATTTTTGCAGAATGTCCAGATTTTTGGCTCATATTTTTGGTCTGTTCCTCATAAAATTTGTGGTTTTCTGGCAAATCATTGGGATGATCTGAGGATTGAAGTCAGTAAATAATGACATACATTTGAGTTTAAGACTTCAAATCCTTCAGAAAATGTATGCTAAAACAGATGCTGTTACTCTAGCAACTTAGTTAATAAGAGCAATATTTTAAAATGTTTCTATTTTTTTTTTTGCTTTTGCCCCCCCCCCCCTTTGGGCTTTGTCCAGATTTTTTGCACTAAGAAGTTGAGACTATGCTGAAAAGTAAGTATGGCCACTCAAAAAAATCTGGACATCTAATTAGCATAAAATCTGAATACGAAATATCACATAACTCTTCTGCCTTCGAGTAGAAATTTGGGATTCTACTCAGAAATACTTTTAAAAACAGAGAGTGACAAAAATGATCGAAATATATAAGCACCTTATCAAAGACAGAGTGTAAAATCTGTATACTTTAATGAACTGTATTGCAAAATTTTGCCACACAAAAGTATTTACTGTTGCTTGCTTCTGAGAAGGGACACGTAAGATATTTCTCTTTCTTTAAATTATTGGCGCCACTAGCAGATCGGTCATGCAGCATAGTTTTCTGTGTATTAGACAGTGTCAAAAATCAGACGTGATGAGGAAGATTCAGAAAACTCTGTGAAGGGGTAATATAAATGTAGCCTAAAAAGTTTCACATCTCCAAAAATAGGTACATCATGTACATACCGCTCAACCTCTTCGAGAAAAAAATCCTGGGGGAGGGGCAAAGGTCCAAAAATAGGGCCAATTTTTAAATATTGCTCCTATAAACTTGGAAAGTTGATAGGATACTAGCTTTTGCATTAGCATGTATTTTCTGAATGGTTTGAAGTCTGAAACGCAGGCTTCTGTCATTATTTAGTGATTTTAATCTTCAACGATTTTCCAGAAAAACACACATTTTATGAGGAATGGTCCAAAAATATGAGGCAAAAAAATCTGGACATTCTACGAAAATCAGGACAGTTGAGAGGCATTTTCCAAAATGTTGGCAGTACATACCTACTTTCAGTGTTTGCTACTTATTATTTGGCGTACATCGCTTGTAGTAATTTATTTCTTTGAAAAAGTCCGTTAGCTTAGCAAATGAAGAAAGTACGATACCCAACTACCTATTAATGACTACTAGGGTTAATAAACCGTCTTAGATATATGTCATACCTCTCAACCTCTTAGCTCAAGAAATCTGGACAAAGCCTGATATAATGGGGGGCAAAATAACGACAGGTTTTAAATATTATTCTTATAGTTTGTAGAATAACAGAATTTGTGTTGGCATGCATTTTTCTGAAGGATAATTACGAAGTCTGAAATTCAAACGTGATTTCAATCCACAGATTATCCCATTGAATTGCCGGAAAACCACGGATTTTTGGAAGAGCCGACCAAAAATATGAGGCAAAAATCTGGACAGTTGAGAGCTATTAATAGTAGAAGGCATCTACTACTTCAATAATTGGAGGTATCTGTAGTCACGACATAAGTTCAACTGAGTTTTTTTTAATCAATACTGCGTTGTGTTCTTTATCGACAGTACCGTATCACCACAAATGACAAATTTAACAGGGGACTGCGTCGTACACTGGAAATGCATCGTGTATCTTGACTTGTGTACTGGTCACCTTACTTTTAATAACCCCGCTTAAAATGGCAGTATTCAAAACGGTTAGAAGAAACTCACTGTCTTGACATAACTCACAATGGACAGTTAACCGTGACCGATAATACCGCTTATATCTGGTGCTGATTTGATGACTAATAACAATGTTGGGTTTATATCGCTGCGTGATGTGATGATAAAAAAAAAAAACGCTCAGGCTTACTGCTCAAGCAGTGGGGTTGCCATGGAGCCACTGCCATAGCTGCGAGTTCCTATCGGTGTGACCCGCCTACCTACCGCTCTCGCTGTGTGGCGGGTATATGATAAATGTATTTATTACACACCCTGGGCGAAGAAGGCGTGTCTAGAGCGCCAGTGACGTCTGGAATCGTTTTGGAAGATGGCTCCCACTCAGCGCACCTCAAAGAGAGAATCAGTGGTGGTGATACCGACTCTGCTTTCGATATCGGTGACTTCTTAGCACTGTGGAGGTTCGGCCAAGGGAACGCAAGCAGCTTTGGGAAGACTGGTGATCTTCACATTAGTACTGACAAAGTCTGTCTACCATGAGCTCGGAGGAGGAAGTTAAGCAGAAACTGCTATGGAACGTGAAGAAGGAGGTACTGACAAGTGAAAATTGCTAGTTGTGCTGAGAATTGTTGCATTTGCACACGTTATGATACTCTTAAAAAAAGTTGTGGGTGCTTTTATTGTTTAATTGCTTTTCTTTTTCATTGTCTGTTGCAAAAATGCACGTATCACTGGAATTATGGCTTTTTGTCGGACTTCCTTACGTCTTTGCAGTTCTAAGAGAACTGTCAGAAAATCACACCATACATTAGGTGTTGCTTTGAGGTTTTTGAGTTTAATGTTGCTCTTGGAGATGAACTGGGAGCTGAAAGCTTTAATTGTATTTATTTGCTTCCTTGTAATTGATAGCGCAGTTTGCGTTTTAATTTGTCTTACCATATTTTGTTGACAGTCAGGTGGTTACAGTTGTCCTTTGTAGACGCTGTGTATGTTTTACATGGATGCATATACTGTTTGCACGGCTGCACTTGTTTTATGAGCACTATTAAGAAACTCCGTTTGAGAGCCTGATAATAGCCAACACGGATTTTCTGAATTTTGTTTTACAGAACTTTGTTGGTCTTATGAATGTTACTACTTCCTTATGTAACATTGCATTAAATCGCCCATGTTTCATTCATGGATTTTTTCATTCAGCTGTTTCCTCGCTCGGTTTTTGGAAGGGGTGGTGCGTTGCTCAAAAAGCTCCCCGATCACAGCTGGTTTCAGGCAGTTTGTAAACTGGGGCTGCCTCCCTGGGCACAGTAACGTGCATTACTTGTACTATACATTAATGCTGCTGCTGTGCTGCCTCGGCTGTATTGAACTGTAGAGCCAATTTACATTTTTAATGTAATAATCCATGATGCATCTTACAGTTCAGTAATCAAACATGTCGTGAGTTACTTTTAAATTATTGCATATAAATACAAATTGAATCTTAGGCTGTGCTTTATTTTACTAATAGAAAGTGTATATTGAAACGGCTGGGCCAGTTAGTATATTAATTGTAAGTAAAACGGCTAGGGCAGAAACTCTGCATTTGATATAAAAAAGATGAAATCTACCATTCGTTTTTATTCTCTTTATTCAGGGCAGTCTATTAAATAATATCTGGCTTTTGCTAATTCTTAATGGTAGTCTGTTAAATAACTTCCTTTGCTCAGAATATTTCTTTTTCCTTTTGTGCATTTAGATACTTAAAATAACTGGCTTTGTGTGTCATATTATTGGTTTATATGCTGAATAAATTCCTGCCTGACGCTTAATTTGTTAACTAGGTTGTTAATCTGGAGCACTTTTTAGTGGTGACTTGGACCTGAGGCAGTAAGCATGCAATAGTACATTATGCAGCAGGTAAACAGTAAATCAAACAGTAGTAACAAAGTTTAGTCTCTGTTTTGCAGTTTTTGATGATTTCATTAAGGGTATACCAAAGATTAAAGCACATTGCCACTGTGTAAATATGAATTTCTTCAGCTGTTGGTTGATTACTGGTGAAATAAATATCTGTTTTTTTTTTTTTTTCATTGCGTTAGTAGTTTTCATATGCATATGTATATATTCATTTCTTTGCATTGTAAACTTTATATTTTTCTTGTTGATCTTTTATTAGTAAATTTTGTATATGTCCAGAGAATTTTTATGCTGTTTTGTCTCCTGGGCCTGCCTTGACTGTCTGGCCACATCAGATGCCCTACTGACCCATTCACTCCCCATCTTCACTCCATGGATGCGGCTCCCACATCACCCCATGGGAAATTCTGTTCCTTTGAAGACTAATAACATTTCAATGGTCTTTTTGTTTTTGGGTACATTTGCTCACTGATTTTTAAATTCTAGTATTGTCTTAATCTTTAGGTATATATGAAGGTGATTAGAAAATGTATTCATTAATAATGGCTTGTCTTCCTTTTGTGATCGCAAATTAGCAGTAGTCCTACGCTGTACTTTGGCGTACATGTGGTGTGTGTTTGTTGAAGTTTAATATCCTACACTGGCTGCAACTAGTGGGTTCATGTGCTTTGCTTCATGGAATGTTATCAGTTTAGTGCAAACAGTTTTGGTAGTTATTTTACGGTAGAAGAGATATTGGTACATTTTATTTCATAGCTTCATGGATTACTACAAGACTAACTGCCCTTGTGGGCCATTTTAAGCCTAGCCAGTTACCCCATGTGAGAATCAAACTGTGCACCTTGTGTCTGTGAGGTAAACACCTTAACCATTATGCCAACATATTTTGATTCTTCATAGTGCATGTGTGATCAAACTAGCAAACCATAGATGTGCTCTGAATGTGTTGCAACTAGTTGTTAACAGACTGTTTTGCACAGAAACACACAAAAAGGTCTGCAAATACATTTTGTTGACTTTGAATTGAGTCTCTGTGTGTAGACCAGACAGAGTATTGACTGCACAGCTAGAGACAGAAGGCAACAACAAATAGACTCTATTTTGAAAAACAAGTATTAGTAGTGGGGTATTATTGTAGTGCATTTATAATGCACAAGGGGCACAAAAAAAAATTGAACAATTGCAGGGGTGTGGGGAATACAGCACGAAAAAAGAACAGTAATTTGGATTATCAGATTTATAATTTTGCTGTACAGCTGTCCAATTTTAACTAAATCGAATAAGCTGCTTGGGTGCTCATATAGAGGTGTCTTCAGCAGGAGAAAGGAGCCAATATTTTCATTTAATAGAACACCAGATCAGAATATTTTTTTCTAGAAACATTTTTTTTCTAGAAACATTTCCTATGTATATAAGGATATACGGTAAGAGAGGTAATAGAGCATCCAGTATTTTATTTATGTTGAATCAGAATTCATATGGGAGTACGTTGAAGGACCTGAATGAGATCCTTGTAGGAAACAAGGAGAAATATACAAATAACTTTCAGTGAAGAACAGTATGCAAGGAGGGTGTTTATTTTCTAGTGAAAGAGATGATCTAGGACTAGAAGGCATAAGTTGAAGTGGAGAGGCATTTCAGCTGGGAACTGAGTTGGTGACAAAACATAATTTCTTCTTTGCCATTCTGAAGATACTAACAGCTGAAACATTCATTACATTTTGAGGATGTGTGGGTTAAGACATAGGGGCAGCCGCGATGGTGCAGTGGTTAGCATTGCTTCCTCACAGCAAGAGGTTCTTCAGTCCGATTCTCGGCTAGGGTGACTTCTGTGCGCAGTTTGTATGTCCTCCCTGCGGTCACGTGGGTTTTCTCCCACATCCCAAAGACATGCTGCAGGTGGACTGGACACTCTAAATTGGCCCTAGGTGTGAGTGTGTGCCTTCTTTTGAGTGCCGGGCTGGCAACTTGACACAGTAAAACTCCACTGCCAATTGTACTGCAGACCATTACTCCTCTGTGGCAACCCCTAAAGAGAAAAAATAAAAGGGGAAGTGGGTTATGACACAGGGGAATGTCACTGTGTGGGGGCAAAAGGTATTAAAGTTCTAGGGAAATCATGTGATCATACAAGTTTGAGTGGCCAGAGTGGCTGCACCTTTGGCCAATAATGTTTGTATATTTTTGGTTTACAAGCTTCGAGTCACAGTTCTTAGAAACACAGGACATAATGTTGTGTCAACAAAAAGAGTTTTAAAGCAGTAAATGAAGCTACTGAGTTGTACTCACTGATTGTAATTATTTCTTTTCTGTAGTGCATTTGTATTGCAGCTATGTGTGTCATATTTAAAGGAAAACCGAAGTACATGACACATTGTGTATAATTTCAGCAGATGTGGAGACTACAAAGCTGTTTGAATGTACTGTAGAAGAAAATGTTATAAAAATGGCACTTTGTGGACAAATTATAGGTGTCTTAACTGTATTCTGTTCCCTGTCCAAATATGTGTTATTTACCTTTGTTGTGGTACTGATGGAGATATTGAGACAATCGTCTCTTGAGTGATCAAATGACTGGTGTGTGTACCTTATAGTAATTCTCTATCTCGCTGTTTGTAATTTAGAGAGTGTAAAGATGTAAGTGTAACAGACTGTATGCATGCAGGAGGAAGAAATATGTCAAATAGCAATGACAATGCAGCAGCCAAAATATTTTATTAAAAATAATAAACCTAGTGCCTCTGTCACAACTGGATTTCAGGTTGATGTTTAAGGAGAGCACTTACCCACACGTGTGTGAGTGCGCGCTCGTGTGGGTGTGTGTTCATATATGGATTCATGCCTTGTTTCTTTGAAGTAATTTATCCCCCATTATGTGTTTATCTAAATTTACTCTAAAGGTGATTGGAATCCATTTGCTTGATCTTGGCTTATCGTAGCTTGTAACCTCTTACATGAGGAAATATGCTTTCATTTTGTGGTGTGCATTTGTTGTAACCTGGACAGAAAATAACTTTTTTTTTATAGTTCAAAGCATTTTAATATGTGAGCTCAAATCCAATTGCATAAAGGCAGTATCATAAATTGGTTTCACTGGTTTGGTTTATACAGGTTCTAAAACAACAGCTTAAATCCACCCTAAAATATTATCACCTGTCCAACTAATAAACTGTGCAACTTTACCACACCTATAGTTTGAAGTAGGCAATCCTAACTCTGTCTACTCTATTTGCAATATCTTGATAACATGCATTTTATTAATCTCATATGCTTTGTAAATAATGTTGACAGTTTTTATTTTGAATTGGCAAAAACATATTTCTGTTCTTTTGTTTTGGAGCTTTTCTCCCCAGCCCTCTGCTGAAAATGGGCATTAAAGCTTCCAGACTGACTTTCCTGGTAAACAAAAGCAAATATACAAATAAAAAAGCTGTATGACAAACTTCTTTTTTTTCTGAAGCACATACCATCTAGATGCAGCTTTAAGTGCTGCCGCTAAAATTTAGTGTACAGCATGCATGCAGTACTACCCCCTTTCGTCTTATAATAAGAACTCATTGCATTACTGTAGTTTTAGTGCACGAGCATTTGATTTCCAGTAAAATAAATTTTAAAAGCTTGGATCTTAATATGTTTTCATAAAAAAAGTATTAATACACAATACAGCTGTGGTTAACCATGGAATGTTTTCAGGCTAATTTTGTCTTTGCTAAGAAGGTCTGGGTAGGCTTTCAGTCCTTCACTGAATCCTCGGTGCTTTTTTGCCATTTTCAAAAAAAACAAGGTTTCAGTATCATGAAATATATTGACATTTGGCTAAGTTAGGTTATACCTTGTAATGCATAGACTGTTATAACAAATAAATGTAAATTTTGCAGAGAACGCCCAACTTCAGTCATAGCAGGTGCAAGTACAGGTTCCTTATCTGAACCTTCAACTGTCTGCAGTGCCTATTACAAGAAACATGTAGAATGGCCCCCACTGCTCATTCTGTCTTTTGTGAGTTTAGCTTTGTATTTGACCAGTATACATTTATGAAGGTAATACTTGGTATAACTTAAGGTATAGGTCCTGAACAAAACTCGCGCAGTCTTGGGTTCCATTTAGGACATTTATAGTAGCTCCACTCATAAATGTTGCACCTGTCTGCAAAACATTTCACATTGGTCTTTTGAGATCATTTAATTTTTTTTCTCAAATTCAGAAAAAAACATAGTGGAAAACTCTGCCTTTATGGCATAAACCCTTTATTCAGGTGATAAGCATATGGATAGTAGATTGTTACTAGGATAATGACTTGGGGGGTCCTTTCTAAGCCTAGCCAAGTTTTTCCAAAAGAATAATGATGTCATATATCTGAATAGGACATTGAGAGCCAGGCATTTTTAAGCTCTCTGTCCGTAAAGGGCATGGGTGCCAGGACTGATTTAATTTCCTGTTACCCATCCACTGGTCTAGGTTGCACTTAAACTGGGGGAATAAACAAACATTGCCATTGATATTGTCACTGAAGATCTAACTTAATTAAATGAGAGCTTAATGTTGTTTTTTTCTTTGTCTCCATAGCTTTTCTGTTCACATCTTCATTCTTTCCTTCAAGCAGTGGCGGCTGGTGACTTCAAATTAAAGGGGGGGGGGCTGCAGGAGACATCTGTATGGGTGTGGCCAATGGGAGGGGTGTGACCAACTCGAAAAGGGTGGAGCCACAACAACTGGAACTTTAAATACGCTGCCCTGGGTGACCAACCATCATTATGAGAGTCCAGTCAAGACAACATGAAGTGTAGAAGGAAAAAAATATTTAAATGCATTGGCTACGTGACAGCTATGTCTGGATGGAAACAAAATGGTTGTGAGGCATGAAAAAATGAATTACTTTTTAAATACATTACTGGAATGCCAGTCAAAATCAAGTATATAAAAAAAAAAACAAGCAGCACTCAACTCAAACCACTTCTCCTTGTACTGCAGTTCTAATTATAATTTGTATTCAGCTTTATAAAAGTACCAAGTAATATGCTGAAAGAAGCAATCTCTGTGATACCCCCACTTGTAAAAATGTTTCTTATCCAAAAAAGACCTGCTGCCTGACAACAACTATCCACTTGTTTCATGGGGAAGACATGATCAAAGTAAAAAAATGAACAGCGAACAAGAAACAAGCTCAAGATAAATTGCTTAAATAATTACTGTACAGGGTATGGACCACACATGATAGATTGGCATTCTGTTTAGTTTATGGGTAGAGCCTGCAAAGATGACTGCAAGTCTCCAACAAATGTAATGAGCTTCTGAAAATACTGTTATCCTGCCCTTTATTACAAATACTGTCCTATGCATTTCAATACCCAAGGCTTATACATTATCTAGTTATGTAAATATTCTCTGCATGGCGACAACAAAAAGGCTTTCAATGCTGGTAATTCTTTAACAGTATGCTTATTAAAGCTTACTTGCATCTTACAATCTGTGACAAGTGTACCTGATGGTCATTAAAGCATTGTTACTTAAACACAGAGCAACAAGGCACTGCGACATCATGCAATTTCTGAATAATAAGCATAAATCAACAGTATAAAAATATGACTGAACCAGAACATTCTTCTAAATCAAGGACAGATGAAAAGCCACTGTCGTACTTGTCTACCTTGGATGGGGGAATACTCTGCACGCTTACACTGCATAACTGCTCCTTGCCTAGCTTGGACACATCCAGAGTCACTACATGGGGGAGTGGGGTGCAACAAGTATGTCACAATTTGATATGTCTCTGGCTGATGGTGATGGCTCTGAAACTCATACCTCTCAACCTCGGAGCAAGAAATCTGGACAAAGCCATACACATAAGTGGGACAAATGCCCCAACAATAAGGACAATTTTTAAATATTGCTTTTATAAACTTAGATAATAGAATAGCAGTAGGTCTTGCATTAGTATGAATTTTTTTGAAGGGTATGAAATCTGAAACTCAAATGTCTGCCATTATTTTCCAACTTCAGTCTTTATGATTTGCCACTAATTTGCCAGAAAACTACAATTTTATGAAAAATGGGCCAAACATTTGATGCAAAAATATAAAATTGCTGCACAATACAGCTGGGAACCTGTCAAAGAAAGGACACTTTTTAATATTAGTACCTTTAACTTGAGCAGCTGAAGAAAATCCTACATGCATTTCTGAAATAAAACTTATCTATAACTCTGATAATTACAGTTATTTATAATTGTAAACCCTCCAGGTTTTCTTCCAAAATTGCCATTTTGCGGAGAGATTTTTAAGGGGAGAGCAACATTTTGAGCCAAAATTGAGAGGTTTGGCTATTCCTAATTCCTATAAAGTGATTTATTTGCACGTACCTCTCAACCTCTTAATGCAGGAAATCTGGACAAGGCCAAATATATTGGGGGGGGGCATACAAACAGTACTAAAAATTGCTCTTGTATAAACTTAAACAGTTGATGGAATAACAGGTCTTGCTTTAGCATGCATTTTTCTGAAGGTTATGACATCTGAAACTCAATGTCTGTCATTATTTAGTGACTTTATTCCTAAATGATTTGCCAGAAAACCACAAATTTTATGAGGAACAAACCAAAAATAAGCAAAAATCTGTTAATTCTGTAAAAAATCTGGACAGTTGAGAGGTGGAGTTCAGCCGGGGCTGTCTGTTTGCTCCCCCCCCCCACACAAAATCATGGTCAAATAGAGCCTCTCACCTGCAGCCATTCCAATGTCCCATTCCTTGGTTATTTCGCCCTATTTACCATGAACACTGTAATGTGCATACTGCTTTATTTCTGCAATTATTTAATTTTCATTTGAAAGTTTTATTTTGCATTGTACAGCACAAACACAAATAGATGTCGGCTAAACAAAGCAATGCAGTCTCTCAATGAAAATAGACTTGGCATTAAAGCTTCTCTGCCCTTGAAACTCACATTCATTGAAACAGAATTGAAACCCACATTCAAAGAAAATACATTTTGCCAGTGGCAGATAAAGATTAACTTTGGGCTGTTTTCAAATCACAGGCCCTTTGCACACGAAACATACACATGCTCTTTGATACACCTTCCTGATTGTATTAAATTATATTCCTTGTACAATACAGTACAGTTTTAGAGGGCATTTTAAGTTTGTTTTGAACATTTTTCCAGTAAACAATGAAACAAAATGCATGCACCAGTAATGCCAAAACTGCTCAATTCAGAACATTTCCATCATAAAAGTCTACTCAAACTTCTACAGTCCACCAGTATCAGTAAATATGCACAGTCTCTGAAGAAGTAAAAGTCATCTAAATAATTCCACATTAGAGCACTGTAACTAATGAAGAGGTTGCTGCTAGCAAACAACTTTTTATATTTCATTGTTTCATCTATAAATAAAGTGCCTGTTGCCCTTGAGGAATAAATTGCTTATGTTACACTAAAAAAATAAGCTAGTAATATTGCAATAGGGAATGGATGGCAAACAATAACGGGTTCATAGTTACTAGGTATCTTTGCCAAAAAGGACTGTAGCATCCACCCCCTTTACAATACAGTACAGTATCAGCAATGCATCTACCTACTGTGGGAGTAGAACCCACAGCCTTCTGCATCAAAAGCAAGTACACTACCTGTTGTGCTATTAACAATGCAAGCAGACTCTGCATAAGCAGCACTAAACTTTTTTTGTTCTTGTAAAATCTACTCAACGCTCAGCTGTATCTCTGAACTTTGCAGCATGAGAAATCTAGAAAAAGCCAACATTTATTTGGGGGGAGGGGGGAAAGCCCAAAAACCAGGGACACATTTTAAACATTGCTTGTGTAATGTTGAAAAGTTGCTAGAATAAAATGCTGTATTACCACCATACATTTCACTGCCAAGTGTTGAACCCAGGACCTTGTGCAAAACAGTCAGAGCATTATACCACTATGCAAAATCAGCTGTTTTATGAAAGAGAGGAAGACTGAAACTTAAATGGCTACCATTTAGTGAATTCAGTTCTCACCATACCTGTCAACATCTTAGCACAAAACACCTGAACAAAGCCAATAATGGGAGAATACAGCCCTCAAACATATTCAGTGAATTCAGTTCTCACCATAGCTCTCGACCTCTTAGCAAAAACACCTGGACAAAGCCAGTAATGGAGGAATACAGCCCTCAAACATATTCAGTGAATTCAGCTCACCATAGCTCTCAACCTTGGCACAAAAAACCTGGATGAAGCCAATAATGGGGGAATACAGTCCCAAAAATAGGGACAAATTTCAAATATCCATCTTATAAACTTAGAAAATTGCTAGAATAAAAGTTTTTTTGTTACCATGTACTTTCTGAAGAATATGAAGTCTGGAATTCAAATGCCTGTCATTTTTATTTATTTAACATTTGTTAACCAGGAAAGTCTGACTTGGAACAAAAGCCAATTTTCAGCAGAGGCCCAGGGAGAAACACTCCAGACAGAAGAGGACACCAGAGCACCCAGAGGAAACCCACACAAACACACAGACGACATGCAGACTCCACACAGAAAGCACCCCAGCCAAAAATCAAACCAGAAAACCTGTAGCTGTCAGGCAACAATGCAATC
The DNA here is from genome assembly GCF_019279795.1 of Protopterus annectens. NCBI lineage: Eukaryota > Metazoa > Chordata > Ceratodontiformes > Protopteridae > Protopterus > Protopterus annectens. The sequence goes on from NC_056747.1 coordinate 722,782,760, forward strand.
ACTGCACTATTGACTGTGTAAAGAAACAAAAATAGAGAAACCACAGATTTTATGAAGAACAGAACAAATATGAGACATAAATCTGCAAATTTTTTACAAATGGTGGTGGGTAGGGAATTCAGGCTCTTGCCACACACACACCAGTACCTGTTCCCAAGTCCCTCTGCAGCACCTGAATTTAGTCCATTTGCACCTACACCATCAGTCCTGTCCCTGGCAAGCTAACTGTCCTCCCAGCTGGTTTCCCCGGGAGAGTAGACTCAAGCCTGCAGACGATGCAGTCCAGAGTTCTTCTGGTGGGATCATCTTTCTATTAATTCTAACAAGCTTAAATAAAGTAATTTAAAAATTAAATAAAACGATAAATGGAACGTGGCTTTTCTTGTACTTTAAGTCGTGTGCATCATTCCAATTATTTGTTGGGGTTTTTTTTTTTTTTTTGAGGTCATGTAGCATGTGTGTGTGCATACAGAAATACAGCGGTACTTTAGGTGTGCCTATTTTCTCTCTGAAATTGGCAAAAAAAAAAAGATACGCCAATTATATTCTTGTATGCAGGGAATTTCTACTGCAACAGTTTTGAAAAGTGTATAACATGAAGGTTTATGATAGGGTTTCTGTTCATAACCAACTTATGCACTCAAGACATGGATGGCAAGAAATTCACCTCAAAAAACAAAGCTTGCGATGTGATATTGGCATCCATGTCAAGAACACATGGTTATGATTGGTGACCCAATCATAATTCTTCATAGTGCATGTGCTACCTTTTGCAGAAGCGTGTTTTTTCAAAGCATTTGAAAGACAGTAAAACACTTGCGGACAGCAGAAAGAAACTAACAGACACTTCACTTTGCCACTCTTTTTATAAGTGAGACAAATAACAGTTTTGTAAAGCTGTTGTACCTTCTGCCACTGTTATTTGCCAGCTGATACAGTCTACTATTACTCCCTAGCACAACACCTGATCTTAACTGCACTTACGATGTGCTTAACAAACTTTTATTAAGCACCCCAAGCATTGTTAAGATTAGGTTTAACATTATGCTCCTGCTTAACACGTTTTTTTTTTCTGATTTTCAGAGCATAATCACAGTGCTCCTTGCACTACAAAAGTTGTTGTGTACCTTTCAAAGCTCACTTCGTTCCAGTCTCAAGGTGAATTTCTTAACATCCATGTCTTTGTCATGATTGGAGGCCCATTCACGATCCCATTACATTATGATTTAGTAGTAGTGCACAACTGGGTGTGGGTAACACAGGATTTATCCAGGGTTGATCATGAGGGCGATGCTTACCTTTTCGTAATAATGTCATTACATAAGTGCACTCCAGTGTTTTTTCGTGGCTCTTGTGTTTGAAGGGTAGGTGGTTGGTAGCTGTGGGCAACACATCTTAGCCTCTGGCCACACAGAACTGAGTAACAGTTGAGCTATTTGAGAAATTGCAGTTTTGGTGGTGGTGGTGGGGTTAGGCTATAGCAGCTTATAGTCCTGGAGCTTTCATGAAACAAAGATGCTAGAATTTTTTTTTTTATGTATTTAAATGTAGTGAGCAGTTTTGTGCTATTCAGAAGTGTGGAAAAGCTGTTTTTAGCTTAGTCACTAAGAAAATTAGTTTTCCAACAGGCTTTTTACCATGGAGGATGCTTGACTTACAGTGTGTACGCTGATTGGTCTGTCCAATTAGCGTGCAAGTTTTTGAACTCTTAAGTATCTTTTATTGTATAATTGACCATAATGGCCAGATATCTAACCTGATCAGTTAGCTCACTGAAGAAGTTTTGATTTTTGGATGAGATGCAAAGTAGCCTGGATCTATTAGACAAGACTGTTTTGTTCCCTAAAGAGAAGGGCTAAAATTTTGAGGTATTGAGCTTCACTCTACTGGTATTGAGCCAGCTATGAGTTGTATACCTCTCAACAGTCCAGATATTTGCAGAAAGTCCAGATTTTTCTTCAAATGTGTGGTGTCTTCCTCTTGAAATTTTTGGTTTTCTAGCAAATTATTAATGATTGAAGTCACTAAATAGTGTCATATGTTTCAGTTTCAGACGTTCTATCATTCAGAAAATACAAGATAAAGCAATACCCGTTCTAGCAACTAAGTTTTCATAAGAGCAGTATTTAAAATCTGTCCCTGTGCCTTTGCACCTCCATTGTTTTTGTCTTTGTCCAGATTTCTTGTGGTGAGAGGTTGAGAGGCGTGATGAGGTGTTTTCATTATTGATTGTTGATTATATTTGCACTGATGGTGATCTTTTTAAGAAAATGATCTCAAGATAATCTAGGTCATTGGTTTTGTTTTCTTCAATTTAGCTGCACTGTGTTCTGGAGTGGTTACATTTTCATGTGGTATTTAAACATACTTTGTAGCCACCAGACTTCTCTGTATCTTAATAATGTCTGTGTTGTTTGTAGAAGACTGAGATGGATACCTCTCAACGTCTTGGCACAAGAAATCTGGACAAAGCATAAAGAGATAGGAGGACAAAGGCCCACAAATAGGGACAGATTCTAAATATTGCTGTTATAAGCTCAGAAAGCTTATAAAATAACAGGTTTTGTGTTGGCATGCATTTTCTGTAGGATATAAAGCCTGAAACTCAATTGTATGTAATTTTTTAGTGATTTCAATCTTGAGAAATTTGCCAGAAAACACACATTTTATTTGAAACGGACCAAATATTTAAGGCAAAAATCTGGACGTTCTGTGAAAATCTGGACAGTTGAGAGGTATGCTGAGATAAAAGATAAATTTCATTGAGTTACTTTCCACACAGTAATGCAGTACATAGGTCTTTGAGTAGAATAAGAAGTAAAAGACAATATTTAGTTATTGCATAATTTTGTCAGTTTTTGCTTCAGGCCCATCTTAAAATGTCATACTGTTTTCGAATAGTATTCGTGTGAAACCATTGTATAGGTTGTTGCATTAATAGCATGCATTATCATGCTTTGAAAAGAGCCTTTGAGACATTTGGCAGAGGAAAGGGAATTCCTCCATAGTGAGAAGAATGAAGGTAATGTCCTGATTTTATTGAAAAAGGTTATAGTTCTGTAGAGAGAAGATGGTGTGGGTACTGTGCTACATAACAATAGCTTGATGGCTAGATTTCTGCTCTGTAACTCTAAGGCTGTAGGTTCAATCCTGACCTCCAATCAATTTTTTGTGATTTGCTTTTGTTGCCCATCACTTGAGTACTGCAGCATGCTGGCTGATTACCTACTCTGAATTGTCACTTAGCGCGTTGCACTTTGTCAGACCCTTTTCATCATTGACATACACCCCAAGAGCAAGGGTAAGTATGCAACAAAGAAAGGTACTGGAAGATCATAAGGCTGTAGTTTCTATTTCCACCCCAGGCGGTTGGCTTAATTTTCAATTACTGACACCACAGTGCAGCATTAGGAGAGGCTGTACTCTTGAAAGTGTCATCCTTCAGGTGAGAAGTTTAAGTTGAGGTCCCATCTGCCCAACTTAAGGGAATTTCCCGAGTCAGTATGAATACCACGTTTGATCTCCCATGAAAAGAGACTGCTGGCCTAGTGGAACTAAACCTGGGTAACAAAGGGTAAATTTAAAATAAAATAAACAAAAGTTCAAAACTAACATAAAATATAATTAACTTGCCCCTTTGTCTGCATCTACCTCAACATTAAATGGGAGAAAAGTCAAATGAGATTGTATAACTTTTGGGCGTAAAGTCAAATGGGGATTGTATAGCTTTTATTTTATGTAAAACACACATATATCTACATCTATAAAGTACATGTATGACTAGAAATACATCTAAATTTAATGTTGGAATTCGTGCAAGTTGCAAAAGTACGATTAGTTCTCAGTCTTTAAAGGCAGATTTTTTTTTGTGGGTTATTTAAGGAGGCCTGTTTATTGCAGTAAACACATGAGGTGACCAGGGTGTGGGATAAATATAATAGTTAAGGAAGGAGAGAGAAATTAATAGTAAGGAGAGAGGAATGTGGAGGGAGGAAAAATGTGAGGTTTGGTTAGGGGCGGAGCAGACTATGGTGCAGGGGTCTATGTTTATCCATTGAACGAAATCTTCACCGAACAGCTATTCGTAGAACACTAAACATCGAACATCCCGTTTATCTGACAGGCATTTCGTTGTAAGTAAAATCACTGAGTATTTATACCTGCCCAGTATTGTGGACATCCGATGATACTGTGAAGTAAAACTGAAGAAAAGCTATGTCCGTAAATACACCTTTTAAAGTGCACACTGCTTGATATAAACTAAACAAAACCTTTTATACATTTTGCTTTTCCCTACTGTAGTGCAATCTCTTGAGTTGGTATATTTAGTTAGGGGTGGGTGGGGGGCAGCCGTTGTATAGCAGGTTTCTGTACGGGGCAATAATTCTGCAACTGTATATTCATATCAGCCTGTTTTAGTGTTGTGTTTACGTTCGTACTACGTGCTCTTTTCTGGTTGGCCAGGTATGACACTTCATTGATTTTACTTATGATGATATGCCTGTTCGGTAAATGGACCATTTAATGTTTAGTGTTTTGAGTAGCTGTTCGATTAAGATTTCATTCTATAGGTAAACATAGACCCGTGGTGCATTAAAGAGCGTATTGAAACAGTTACGGAACAAAGGGTAGAAAAGAGGAGAGAAGAAAAAGGGGAAGAGTGAAGGGGACCATAGCTCTCAACCTTCCATCTCCAAAATGAGGAACACTTGCCTTCATAACGTGGAACAAATGGGCAAAATGTGGAACACATACTAAGGGTTTGCTAACAGCTTCAACTAGGAAGGTCATAGGATTGTTAAAATATTCTGGTTTTACTTATAAAGAAGATCCTTTAATGAATTAACATGATTAATTTCTATTTACCATGGATTTCACTTAAAAAAATTCCTAACACTGAATGTGTGACAGACTCTTTCAATGTGGAACGTTGAGGAACGTGAACTTTTTAAGACTCCAAATGAGGTACGTTCCTGGTAATGGGGTACACTTGAGAGGTATGAAGGGAACAAGAAGGGGAGAAATGAAGTAAGTCCTGGCTGATTTGTATTGTGGAGTATAGCAGCTACAGCTGGAGGGCAGAGATGAGGCAGTCTGCGTTGCTAGTGGACCAAGGGCAGTATTGTTTTTGTGCATTGCTTTTTTAATACCTAGGGCTTCTTGAGTTTAGCTCTGTTGTAGCGTCCTCATCTGGGGGAGGCCATACGATGGTAGTCCGGTTGAAAGTGCAAGACCTGTGAATGGAATTCTTGGAGAAGTGAGACTATTGCAAAGGTGACAATATGTATTCATAACTCCAGTTGTGTTGTACCTCAAAGTATTCATTCTTAGCATGTACATGTAAGAGCAATTTGGGGGTGCCACAGTCCCCCCACATAAGGCAGAGGGGATGGGTAGAGCCTTAGTGCAAGAACAGTTTAATGGCAAGAGACTGAGTTTTGAGGTTCATGGTTTACTTTTTTTAATGGCACTTTAGTTGGGGGATTCACAGTTCTGTATCTTGCATTTAAAATAGACAGCCAGCGTGATGTTTTCAGCAGGTTATGTACAGTGGGATTTGACAGGGAAGGAAATGTATGGTAAGCAGTGAAAGAAGGGAGTAAGTAACTTTTAGTGAAGTGGAACATGAGCTTGAACTGTAGCATCAAGTAGCAGAGATTGATGGGTTTGGCCGAGGAAGCATAACTACTACTACTATTGCAAGAGACAAACTCTGGAAGGAAGGAAGTGATGAGGCAGAGTATTGACAGTGGGACTGAGTAGAGGCTGAAGGTAAAATAGGGGTAGTACAGCTGAAGCGAGGAAATGTAGTGGATAAGGTGGTAGGAGACGGACGATGGAATATTGTGATAGGAAAGCACAATGTGCTGGTGAGATTGGTGTATGAGATTTTTGTGGGTGACCTCTGATGTGGTGATATGTTTTTGACAATTTTAAAGCAAACGGAGTTTGGGAAAGATGATGGTCAGATTGGATTTCAACTAAATATTAAATTTCAGTGGATGTACTATTTGGATTGAGGGAAGTCTGTAAGTTTGGGAGCACAGTAAGGTGTGCGATGTAGGAAGGGGTGGATACATTGAGGAGGATGAATGTGGAAGATGCAGAAATATACTTTCCATGGGAAGTGACAGTTGAGCATGCCAGATAGGTTTTCGGTGTAGGAATTCCAAATCCAGCCCAGCAAAAAGGTGAAGCAATAAAGTTCTGAGAGGACAATCTTTGACCAAAAGTTTAATGCAAAGGCACCATAAACGCTCACAGAAATACGTTTTCTCAAGTTTTATTCAAGTTTTATTCAAGCCTGCATCTGATGAAGTGTATGTCAATCGAACGTATTTCTGTGAGCATTTATGGTGTCTTTGCATTAAACTTTTGGTCAAAGATTGTCCTCTCAGAGCTGTATTGCTTCAACTTTTTGTTGGGCTGGATTTGGAATTCTTGGTGAACTTTTAGCTCACTTGGTAGTTATTTTGGTTTATTAGTCTTTTCGGTGTAGGAAGATTAACTTGGGAAAGGTGGGAAGTGTAAATGTTAGAGAGAGGAATTTTGGTGGACTTTGCTCATGTGGTAGTGCAGCGTATAGACAGCTTAAGTCCTGCTCCATCGACTGACTTTTTTTGTAAAATTACTTGCATTTCTCTAAGGCTGTGTGACCTCAGAAGCTGTTACCTTCGGTAAGAGAGTAAACATGAATCTACGTAGTAATTTTTCTACTAAGTAAGTTTTGCTGAAATCTGTTGATTAGGACTTGATGGGCTGTCATCTGGTAACCTAAGTTGTATGAAGGTAGCTGGAAAAATGTGGGTAATGGTAGATTATGGGTGAATAGATGGAGGAAGGGCAGATTTGTTGAAGGGGATTGCCTGACAGGTAGTAAACTTCAGGAAGGAATAACATGAGCGGGACAAAAGGAGGTATGGTGGAAGTGGCTTATGATAAAGGCAAGAAATATAAGAAGTGTGAGGGTTAGCAAGGTAAAGAAGGTAGGGCTGAAAATTCTAGAAGACTTGAGATTATGGGTGGTGGAAGAAGACATGGTAGCTGTAGTATGAAGTCAATGCACAGGTGAGAAGTCATTATAAGGTACTTTGGGGAAAATGGAAATTTGTGATGGCTGCATGAGAAAAAGTTGAAGTTCCTACCTTTTACAAGTTGGAAAACCAAAAGTAGAAACCGAGAATGGAAATAGTGAACGGTGATGATGAGTGAGAGCAGAGATCTTAATATTCATCTTTGAGGGAGTTGTATAAGCTGGAGTAGTTGATGGAAAGTTAAAAAGGGGCAAGCACATGTGGGGATAAATTTTAGTAAAACTGCTGGTAGAAGGGGAGTTTGAAAGAAGTATAGTTTGTGGCAAAATTTATATGAATGCACATCGGGCAGAAAGGTTCCTTATGGACTATTAGAGAGTGGTAAGTAGAGGGGTAGTGATTTTGTTTAATATGATGGTGGAAAGAAGGGGTTGCTTGCGGATATGGGAAAGTGATGGCATTGCCAAAGATGGCAGTGAGTGGCTGCTTGCAGACAATCCTGTTTTGTTTTTTATGTTCCTCTGGTTACTTTGCCACTACTTAACAGTCTTTTTTTTATCTGCTACCACTCATTTTGTAAGATGATTCCTAATTGCTTTTTTGCTTTTGTTATGGATTAAGTGATCATGTTATGGATTAAGTGATCAGGAATCCTAATTGTTGGTTTCAGTTATGTGAACCATTTAGGTTTTCATTTTCCACTGAGATAGATGTGAGCTATTGTTTAACTTGGATAAAGTTGAGGATAAGAAACGTAAGAAAACTGCCATCATTTTTTGAGTATTTTTTATGCCTTAAAGAGCTTGCTGTGTGTGGCAGAGTATATTGAATCATGGATGGGTAATTTTTATTATGTTGTTGCCAATTGGTTACCTCTTGGCCACACTGGATAATTTCCTTTGAGTTGTTTTAAACTTGAACAGTGTTAGGTCAAATACTGTTTTGGACATTAATGCTAACAACTTGGCCTATCCTGGACTACTGAATGGATTTCTTGATGGAAGCTAATGATTTGGTGAACTGGTGAAGCTTTTATAACGCGCTAATGATTTGGTGAACTGGTGAAGCTTTTATAACGCACTAAATATTCTGCATACCAGATTTATTATTTACTCTGAGCAGTCTGGGGTCGGACTTCAGCTTTACGGGCAGTCTCCCTTTTATTTAGCTCTGACTTGAGAAATTTCAATTATTTGCTTCACCTCAGTTTTGTGATTTTTCTTTTAATTAGTAATGTACTGTGGTAACTTTTTTCGGTATATTACAATAATTTAATATTTGTTTATGATTGTGATACTTTGTTCTGTTTGACTTTTAAGACATTTGGGAAATTAGCACTACAACAAACTTTAACTTAAGGAAAGGGAGTTATCCCCACTAATTGTGAAATGTGCAGATTCTAAACTGTTCTTGAAGATGTTGGTGCCGAGACTGGAAAGGATAATGGAGGTGCTGATGGAAGAGTGGCATGTAATCACTGACCCATTATAGTGTGGAGAAGAGTTGCATTTGGTTAGTACTGCTTACCATCAGAGAACCATTGGACATTGAATGAACATTCATGTGTAAGTTGTTGAATGAGACCATTCATGCATAAAGTTTTGAAGGAGGACTTGGAAAAGCTATTTGGAAGAAGTTGGAAGCATTGCACCTTATTTTATAGGTTCATAGGTTGGTACTAGGCTATCAGCCCTAGGGCCTATACAAGCCTAGCCATAACAATTCCCCTGGATATTTCTTCCCACAATATTACTTCTCTGGACCCCTGTCTAGCAGGGCGACTGACATGATCCCCGGGATGAATTTCCTATCTCCCATCCAACCATCAAGGTTCCTTTTGAAGACCAAGGAGGTGCTCTGCTTTACATTTATGGGCGTCTCTGGGTCAGGAACCTTTCCCTCCAACATGTTTTGTTCATTGTGATGACCAGGGTCAGATCCCTGAAGCATGTGGCTCTGAGAGATTGGGATTTCTTTAAGTGGAGCATGTCCAACAGCTTGGGGTTTGATATGGCCTTGTATGTTAAGCAAAGATCACCTTTGAGTAGACGATATGCCACAGAGTATAGCTGGAGTTTTTTTAGACAGTCAGCATATGGCATCTGCTTTAGGCCTGTGATTCTTTTAGTGAGGTATTTCTGCGGCCTTTCCAGCTGTTGCAGATGTCTTGTGAGGTACATATCAAACAGGGCGTTTATACTCTATAATGGGTCTAATGAAGGATGAGTATAGTGGGGCAATGACCTCCTTTTTTCTGGATGAAAAGCCCTTAGTGATGAGGTGTGCCACATAGGATTTCCTGACTGTTGTGGCGATATGGTTATCGAAGGTGAGACCACTGTCCACCTGTGTCCCCAAGTCTCTCATTACACTTTCGATGTTTAGTGTATTGCCACCTATGTGGTAATTCATGGATACATGTTTTTTTCCAAAGGAGATAACTATACATTTCTTGGCATTAAGCTTGAGCCCATGGCTCTGGCACCAGGCATCTGTTTCTGTAAGGCCCTTTTGTAGAATATCCACATCATTTGGGGATTCATTAATTGCTCCCAATTTGCAGTCATCTGTGAACTTTGTTAGCCAGAGTCCCCTTAGTGTTGGCCTGTACTTCAGAGAAGTAGATGCCAAACAAGAGTGGTCCCAGGACTGAACCCTGAGGTACTCCACTTGTCTGGAGCTGGATTTGGAGTCGCCTACTTTTACAATCTTGGTTCTGTCAGTAAGCCAGTTGGCAACCCATCGAGTTACATGGGGATTTATGCCCAGCTTAGTAAGTTTATCTATGATTCCAGAGTGAGGGATGGTGTCGAAGGCCTTGGCAAGGTACAGATAAGCTGTGTGGACCACCTTACCCTTATCCACAGCTCTGGAGACTGATTCTTTTGAGTCAGTCAGGTTCAGGAGACAAGATCGGCCCTTCACGAACTCAAACTGGGTGGGGTCCAGTGTTTGAAGGTTGCCAATGTCTTTGTTTACAAGTTCCATGATAATGCATTCCATGCCCTTGCAGATCAGGCTCGTCAGACTGATGGGACGGTAGTTCCTGGGATCCAAGGTGGATCCCCCCTTGTGAGTGGGATAACTGTAGCTGTGCGCCGGTTTACTATTATAACTCTGAAGTGCATTCTGTCAAAAGCCGGTATCTCTGATTCCCAAGCGCGAAAGTGACTGTGTTGAATTCAGACATTGCTGAAAGTTCATCTCAAATTCAGCCTCCAAACAGGCTTTATCATGAGTTGAGATAGGGGCGAGATTTGTACTTCCACAGTGTTTAGTTCGACATTGTTACCTTTCAACCCTTGCCGTTCGCTGTAGTGGTGTCTGCAATATACGTGTCGGAATTATGATGGTAAACCCTGTGCGCCACTCAGTGGGTACAAAACCTGAGGTGAGGCTATGATTAAACATGACACTTAAGTGAGTTGCCAGTTCATTTTATAGTTCACAACCTGGGATGTCATTTGGTCACATGGATTCTGTATTCTTAGCTTTGGAGAGTGCAGTTTCTAACTGTGTGGCCATGATTACTGGAATTTGGCAATCTTTTGGTATTGAGATGGGCCCTTTAGGGGGTGAGGGGGGTGAAGTTGGCACTAAATCGATCTGCCAGGATATTGGCAATATCCTTAGGATCAGTATATTTAATGCCATTCTGTTGTAGCTCAGAGCAGATCTGAGCATTGCCATTTCATTTTCTTGACATAACTATATAATGCCTTGTGGCCGTCTTTGGAATCTTTGGCAATTTTAGTTTCATAACTACCTCTTGAGGATTTTATGAGGGATCTCAGCTTCTTACTGAGGCTGGTGAGGGAGTTTTTTGCATCCTGAGATTTTCCTCTCTTCTGCAACAATTTCTTCCTTCTGTTGTTTTAACAGTGAATGGGGTTATGGCAAGGGAGGTGGAAGTATGGGCATAAGGTAAGTGCTTTTATTTAGTAATGAAAGTGTCTGCAAGAAGGGTAAGGAGAAGAAGATGAAGGTAGGTACAGGAGAGGAATATCTTTAATTTGTGAATAATTTTGGGGGAAGAGTAGTTTACTTCCAGTCATTGTCTGTGTAGAGTTTGTTCTCTCCCTGTTTTTTTTTGTTTTTGTTTTTTGTCCAGCTACTCCTTTTTCCTCCTGTTCTTATATAATATATGTGTGTGTGTGGGTGTGACTGTAATGTGTAGGTGTGAGTTTGCCTTGTGTATATGTTTGTGCGATCTCTGAGTTAGAATAATAAAGTAGGGGGGTGTGGGGGCACAGCCCCCCCTACTTATCTTTAGTGTAGGGTGGTTTGTTTGGTTATGGGGGGAGGGTGTGTGTTTGTGTGTGTGCTGTATGTATATATTAGTTTCGCGATTTTGAATTTCGCGCTTTCAATGTTTTGGTAATGTGGGGTTTCGGGCTTTTCGTCTCGGTATTTTGGGCATCGGGATTTTGTAGGAGATATATATATATATATATATATATATATATATATATATATATATATATATATATATATATATATATATATATATATATATATATAATCATTATTAGTAAAAAAAAATACGAGCACTAATAAAATCAACTAAGGCCAATTTTGAGAGAAAAATTGCCATGGATTCAAAGGACAATCATAAGGCCCATTTCAGCTATGTTGGGAACCTGGGTGGAAACTCCCAGATATGCTCAGAATTAGTCCAAAATGATACAAAAATCACTGAACCCACAGACATTGCCAACATACTGGCAGACAGGTTCAGTGCAAACTTCACCCCCCTCTCCCCCCCTAAAGGAGAGATGACTATCCCAGCAGAGTGTAGCCTCCCAGACATCTCAAATGCGCAGGTGAAAGCTGCTCTCTCTAAAGCTAAAAACACAGCATCAATGGGACCGGATGGTGTCCCCGGCTGTGTGCTACACGAGCTAAATGACGAATTAAACCTGCACA